>NC_026506.1:382170-726632 GCF_000182925.2 Neurospora crassa OR74A
GCAAACTCCGCCTCTACCTCCCGCTCTACTTCCTGCTCCGGCTGTCACGGGGCGCGAGCAAGCACTAAACTAAGACTTTGATTATTGTACGAGGAATAGGAAGAGAATCCTATACGCGTACGAGAACTATATAGGGCACGCTATAGGTCCAACACACGGACCACAGCACGTATGCACGTAACTGCTATACTACACCTAGACAGCTGTAAACTGGCTGCACTACTATAGTGCAACACCCATCTATATATAAGAATATAGTAATAATACCTATAATACTACCCCCCTTCAAAACGAGGCTCCTACTTAAGAAATCTATTATTATTAATAAAGTAGGCCTTCTCAATCCTCTCCCGTAGCTACGCCCAATTAAATACCGGCAAAACTTTTACTAAAACAGGAAGCTGCTTAGCGCCTATCGGTATCTCAACTCTTATTTAGGGGTAGAATACTAGTTAAAATATTACTAAATCCGACCCTTCCGTTATAAGAACTATTATTACCTTTAATAATCTATTTATATACCGGGAACTAATTCTAAACACTCTAACTATTATATATAAAGGACCTCAATAACTCTTACTATCACCAGCCCCACTAGGGGTACTATAGGGACGCCTATAGTATAACGGTTTACGTAGGACGCCCGTAGCTACTACTAATATAAATATTAGAGAATTCGTATATTTAATTCCCTATTTATAATTTGTCTTTTTTTTAAATACTCAATTATTATACTACTAATCCGTAAAGACTCTTAAATTCTTCTCATCTTTAAATCTTAATATTAATTATATATATAGCCGATTTAAAGAATAGGAGACGTAAGACCGCCGTAAAATGTACTATCTTTTAGTACTATTAATAGTTATTCTATAAAAGGGTAAATTATAAAGTATTTAATTAGGGTACGTAGAATAAATCGAACTAAACTCCTTTTTTAGAGTTTTTACTACCCTAATCTTTTAACTTTTATTATTTACTATTCAATTTAATACTATACCGTACCGGTTAGTTCGAGGCTAGCTCTAATAGTAGTTACCCTAACAGTACTAGTATATTATTGGAGGGTACTTAGGGGTTCTCGAATAGGAAGTTCTTTATTTTTTACTATACCTTAAATCCTTTTCTAAAAATTAAGTAAGGAAGGCTTAATTCTAGGCGAGTATTATAAAGCTCTTAAATTAACTCGTTACAACCTTCTAAATTTACCGCCGGTTACTAATTAAAGGGGTAATAAATCTACTATACCTAGTAATATTAATTACTCCCTACCTTCTAATAGTCTAATAATATTTCGAACTCCTAACGTCGTTCTTCTATAAAATTATCAATCCTTATAATAACTATCCCTTTATTAACCTTAATATTTATAATTAAATTAAACTACCCTAATAAACCTTCTATATAAGGCTTAACTCTTAAGATATTAATTATATAAGTAACCTTTATATTTATCAGTAGAGACAGCTTTAACAAGTAGGAATCTACTCTCATTATACGGAAAGGACCTTCAAATTTTAGTAATAATTTTACTGCCGGCCGACCTATAGTATAATTTTTTATATTAAATATAACTATATTACTTAATTTATACTTAGGGGCGTCTATTTGTTTTATATTAACCGCCGTTTTATACTAATCTTAAGCCTACTTTAATAATACAATTAATTTATCCCAAACTACTTTAAAACGCTCTACAATTTCGTTAACCTTAAATATCTACTACCGTTACTCTAGTAATATATTTAGTAGGGGTAGCTTCGAAGGTTTAATACCTATCCGAAGATAAAATCTATAGTTGGCAAAAAATAACAATACTCCTATAATCGCTAATTAGAAATTATTACCTTAGAACTCAGCTAACACTAACTAGTCTACCTAATCGTCTTAAGCCTAATTAATAAAAGTTCAAAGATATTACTCCATCTCCGCATTAATCCTCTCTATTTGGCCATTCGTCTCCTTATAGTATAGTATAAATAATTTTAATTTAATACCCAATCTATCTAATAATTATTACTAAAATATAAATATAAATTATACTCCTCTATCTAATATAATAGTATCTAATAGATTATGTAAAGTATAAATACAATCAATAAACTTTTCCACTAGCTCCTCAATTAATAGACCTTTGCAAGGGATAAAATACCTTATTTTTATTAATTTATTTATTATTATAGTAATGTACTAGTAGGCTACCCCTTTCCTATTTTTTATTAATTTAAGTAGTAGCGTTATATAATCTATTAAAATTTTCCGCTATAGTATATAAGGTAACGGTAGTAGCTTTAGGAAGCCTGCAAGCGCTATTCGAAAAAGCTTAGTCTTTAAATACGAGAGGCAGCCCTTATAATAAGTATTAACTACTATAATTAAACCTAGCTACTAGTACGTATAGTTTATTAAATTAAATGTTTTATCCTTTTTTAAATAACTGCTTAGTACTAAAATATAAGTTCTATAAATCAATTCCAACTAAATTTTATTATTATCGGATGGTATTATTACCCTATCCTTAAACATTACTCTACTATTAATAAAGTAATATTTTGCGAAGGGAATACGTAGGACCTTCTTAAAATATTTCGGCTACTATTCGCCCTCTTTAATTACTATTATAATTTCGGCTATTATTATAGAATTACTATAGGATTTTATTATAAGGTCGTTAATATAAATCGCCTCGTCTCCTTCGCCCTCGCCTTCGAGTATATAGACTACTAATAGTTCCCCTTTATCCGATATAATATTTATATAAATTTTATTAGAATTAAATAATTTATTAAAACGTTTTAGGTTAATTAGCGGTTTCTCCCTCGCTTAGAATCTATTATTAAAAGCGTCTTTAGGGATGTATTTAGGCTTCCGGCTTAGGGTATCTAGCTATATATTAATCGAGCCCGGTCTATATTTAATAGTGAAATTAAATTATAATAAGAATTCTAATCAATGTATATATTTAAGTATAAGCTTCTTCGTAGTACTAAAGGTCTTTAGATTTTTATAATCCGTAATAATCTCGAACGGTTGCGTAGCTCCCTCTAATTCTAGCCTTTATTCTTCCAATACTTTTACTACCGCAAACAACTCTTTATTATAAATATTATAATTATATTCCGCTACTAAGTATTTAGTAGAGAAGTAAGTAATTAGGTATAGTTGGCCGTCGCTATATAGTTAGGAGAGGGTCCCGCCAAATAACCAATTAGAAGCGTCAACCTCTATAACTATAGGCTTCTCCTAATTATAAATCTTTAATACTAGAACTATTATAAATACTTCTTTTAGTAATATAAATACCGCTTTATACCTACTTTCCTACTGCCAATCTACGCCCTTCTTTATTAACTTATACAATAGCTTAACTATCGAAAAGAATTAAACTATAAATCGTCGGTGGAAATTAGTAAAGCCTAAAAATTATTATAATTATTATTTAAATATTAGTACTTCCTAGTAAGTAATAGTTTCAATTTTATTTAAATCTATTTTAATACTTCCCAGGGTAATAATTAAGCCTAGGTACTTCGTTCGTTAAATATAGAACTCGTATATATCAATATTAATTTGTAAGCCGGTATTAATTAGTCGCTAGAACACTTCCTAGACGTATTTAACGTATTCCTCGTATATCTCTAAGAAAATTAAAATATTATCGAGGTAGGCCGTAGCGTAAATATCTAAAATATTGTACAATATATTATTAATAAAGTTCTAGAAAGACACTAGTACCCCTAATAATCCGAAGGGATATACCAATAATTCGTATAGTCCGAATCGTATAATAAAAACCATTAACTATTCGTAGCCTTCCATTATACGTAATCTATTAAATATTATAATAACGTTTCCCTTTATAAATTACTTTATTCTATAAATAGCATTCAAAGTTTCTCTAATTAACGGTAAAGGGTATTAGTTTTTTAAATAAAATATTATTAATACCCTTATAATTAATATAAATCTTTACCCTACTACCCGGTTTTTATATTAATAATATTAGAGAGGCTACGTTAAATATAAAAGGTCGTATAAATCCTTTTGTAAAATTATTATTAAATTACTATTTAATAACCCTAAGCTCTTAGGGTAATATAGGTTTCGCCCTTAAGTATAGTAAGTTATTATTTAAGATAAGTTTAATTTTATAATTATAAAAGCGGTATTTTAATAGTACTTTTATATTTATAGGGTTAATTATTCTAAATAGATTTTTATATTCCTTTAGAAAGCAATCCCTAATTTCCTTAGGGGTATACTTTAGTTTTATAAATTTATTTATAAACTTTTATATATTTTCTTCTATAATACTATAAATATAATTAATATCAATTAGTAGTACTAATTCTTATTTTATAGGTTCTAGCTCCTCCTTCGGGCTATATATTCAATTAACGAACGTACAAACTACTTCTCCTAATTTAAAGGATGCAGCTAAGAGCTAGTCTCCTATAGCTTCGGCTTTATAAATATTAATAAGGTTATAGACTTTAGGGTCTTCGAAATACTTTTTATATAGTTCCCCTCTACTTTATATAATATTTTTCTAAGCGTCCTCCGAAAGGGTTAGTATAATTACGCGTACCTTATCCTTCTAAAGCTCCTTTAATTCAACTTAAATAGTCGAATTAATATAAACGCCTCTCAGCCGTATTATTATTATAAAGGTCTCCGTATTAATTAGTTTGAAGTCTTCCGTATTGAGGGGATTTATTTTTAGATTTGCCGGCTCGAAATAATATAGGTAAATATATCTAATTCGCTCTAGTTTCGCTATAATTTATACTTTATAACCCCCCTTAATTTCTATTATTATTTGGACCTTATTTAGTTTCCTTTTAGGGCCTAATAATTCTTCGAACTTACTGGCTACTACCGGCTACGAGGGGGCTTCTATTATTAACGCTTAACTCCCTTTCGGTACTTCTGTTGGGTATAAAAACAATTAATTTATTATTACCTATTCTAGTAATTAATATTTCTTTAAATTAATAGCCGCTCGTCGTTTTAATACTTTAACTACTCTCTTTTCCTTATTTAAGGGTGTAGCTACAGTAGCCGGCTTTAGAATTAGGGATACTAGTATTGCTATAGCTCTAACTACCTCTATTATATTAATACAATTCCCTATATATCCTTTATTCTATATAATTTTATTAATTACCTAATTAATATTTAGGTTATAGAGCTACAATTATAGTTACCCAAGAATAATAGAGTATTTAAGCGCTAAGTCGACTATAAAGAATTTAATTGTTTCTTTATAGTAATTAATTTATATTATTATCTCTATATAGTACGTAACCTATTCTTTAAAGCCTCCGTCTATTAAATATAGGGGTTTTACTTTATCGAACTTATATATTTCAAAGTACGTTTTTTCAATAAAGGTCCTATTAATAAAAACCTTCCCTATATAGCCAAAGTCGATTAATAACATACAATTAATTTTATTATTACGCTAGGGGTACTAAAGGTAAATAAATAAGAGGGTAGTATTCTATCTATAAATATTTAAATTTTCTATAAATAAAGGCTTACCTTTCTAATAAATAAGAGCCTAATAAATACTTATATTCTTAATAATACTATTCGTACTTTCCTCTTTCCTAACTCTTTAATCCCTTTTAAGCCTTCGGATATATCTTAATCCAAGGGCTCGCCATTTCCCTACTAGGTAGTATTAGTCTCCGGGACTACTATCTCGGCCGTCTCCTTTAAAGTAATAGAATCTACCATAACTCTAACTTACTATCTACTAGAACTTCTATTACTTTTATTACTACTAATATTAGAATTAATATTATTAATAATTTTAAACTTACCTTTATAATTAATTTAACTACGGTATTTATAAACCTAATAGCCGGATTTACCGTATTTAATATACTATTTAACTATAAAGTAAATTTAAATAACTTCCGGGTCGATTTTATTCATTTTAATACGGTCAATCTCTATAGTTTCGGGGTCTCGCTATCTATTAGTACTATTATTACCGCTTCTACTACTATAATTACCGCTGCTACTAGCCTAACTACTATTATTACAAAAGGCGGCATCGTTAAGTAATTTAAATAAACTATAATATAACTTCACTTATCCCTCCTAATTATTACAACCGAGGGTATTATATTAGTAAAATATTATAGTACAAAGATCCTTATTAACCTTATCTTTAAATATACGGACCTTCGTAATTATATTATAATTATACTTATCCGCTAATATAGTAAATTAAGCTTTAAAATTAGTAAAGTTAGTAAACTTGCTGTTAGAGCCTATACCTTACTTCAATTGGGCTATAACTTTCTTAGAAATAATAACAATATCGCCCTACTAGAAGCGAAAAACTAAATAGTCCAAAAATCCTTATTCTGTAAGCTAATCCCAAGCAATTAAGTAGTAAGGGTTATTTAGGATCTTCCTTATATTTATAATAATAGTAATTCTAATTTCGCCACCTAAATAATCTATAATATATAAAAGTTTAATCTTTTTATCTATAAAATTATAGCTATTAACTTCCTAACGAATATAAATAATTATAAATTAAGTAACGAATTAATTATAATATTTAAACGTATCCTTCTCTTTACTTATAAATTACTTAGGATCTTTAATTAAATTACAATAACGGACGTAAATATTAGTAACCGGAGTAAGGACGAAGTAGTAATATTCTTTTAGGCTAATAAAATAATTACCGGGGTTATTATTACTGCCGGGACCTTTAGGGCCTCCGGGTCTACCAAATCCTCTATTACCAAATCCTCCGCTACTAAATCCTCCGCCGCTAAATCCTCCGCCTATTCTAAACTTCTAACTGGTAAATTCGCTAGCTCTTCCTATACTACTAACGCCGAACCTACTAGCGCTAATACTACTAGTAGTAATTCCTCCTATACTACTATTGTTAATATAATTAAAGCCGCTTATTCCTCTTTTAAGGACTTCTTCCTTAGTATTATAAATATTCAATTTATTATCGTCGTCCACCCGTATAAAGAATTTAAGGTTCTTAATAATTATTTCTATTGCTAATTCTATTAGTTTAGCTATACCGAATTAAACCTCAATTTAAATATCCCTAAACCTCTACCTAATATAATCTAACTCTTTACAAAGAATTTTAGCTTAGCTAGCCTCGGCGAATACCTCCTTAAGGTTAATATTTATTTCTTCGAAGGTATTATTTTAAAACTAGGATACTGTTAATAAATCGGTATACTACTACTCTACCGTAATAACGTCGCGTTCCTTCTAACTAATAATAGCGTATAAAGAATTGTTATTTAATTATAATAAAGTAATATTCTTCTATAGGACTATATTCTCCCTAACGACGCTATTATACTTCTATTACTACTAATTAATTTAAACTATTTATTAAACTTTAAAGCTTTCGAATATAATAATACAAGTTTTAAATCCTTCTACCTCCTTCTTAAAAGCGGCCGCTAATTTATCCTTTACCTCAATAATAGTATTAACCTTATTATTAAAGTCCTTAAATTTAATATTAAAGTAATAAAATAATTTTATAACCTCGGGGGAGGCTTTAACTTTTTTAATAAAATCCTTAGAGACTAAGAGACTTATAGCCTCCTCCTTATAAATATATTAAAATAAATTAAATCCTTTTAATAATATTAGGAATACCTTATATAAATTAACTTAATCCTACTAGGATTGCGGTTGACTACCGGAATTAAATATCTTATTATAATTCTTACTAATAATAATAAATAAAAATAAACGTCAATAATCGCACTTATAATTCTAAAATTATTATAATACTTAATTAAAATTCTCGCTTTATATCAACTGATATCGAATACACCTTAATTAATTACTAGCGACTACTTTAATCGGCTAAATGTAATCTCGTAAAGACTAAATTACTATAATAGTCTCTTATTACCTTTATTCTTTCCGAAATTACTTATTATACGTTAATATAATAGTTAGGTACAATAAAGTATTACGGGGCGTAAACAAGTACTAAGCTAAAACTTTAATTATTATGCGAAGAATAGGAAGAGAATCCTGTATGCGTACGAGAATTATGTAGGGCACGCTATGGGTCCAACATACGGACTACAGTACGTGTACACGTAACTACTATACTGTACCTAAACAGCTGCAAGCTGGTTGTACTACTGCAGTGCAGCACTTATTTATATATAGGAATATAGTAGTAATGCTTGTGATACTGGCTCTACTACCTATACCTCCGGATCTATCCGTAAGGCTACTCTACCTCCTACATTGTCCTAAAGTAATAGTTGTATCTTCCTACGACTTAATAAAGACTCCCCCTACACCGATATAGATACCTACGCTATTTGTAAAGAGGTATAGACACTTCTTTACCTCGCTCCTACTAATATCCCCAAATGCTATAAGGTTCCTACCGGATTCGCCCTTGTGCCTAAGAATAATACAGTCCGCCAGACCCTCCTCGCCCGAAAGGATGAGATTGGCGCCCGTTTCGGCTGTGTTTAAGTTAAAGTGCCTAAGAAATGGGTTACGTACGTCGTTTAGAATATGCCTATGACGATGCGGATGGGTAGAGGTAGAAGAATGTATTGCGTAGCGTAAGCTAGAGGGGTTTTCCAGTTGAGGAGTAATACGGAATTTGTATAGTCCTAATATAGAGTTGTCCCTTAGATATGCCGCTAAAGCCTTGGATAGGCTCCCCTTGATAGGGACGTAAGGATCCTTGTTCAAAGAAGGCCTTCTCCCCACAGATGTGCTGGTTACATCCTGTATCTAGCAGCCAGTTGCCACGCAAAAGGTCGATATTCAGCGTGGTGGTAGAGGAGGTTGTGGTAGATCCTGCTAAGGTAATAAAGGAGACGACTCCTATCTTAGAAGGAGGCTGCTAGGCTAAGGTACTAATGGGTGTACCGAAGCGGGAAACCCTGGGTTGCAACAAGCCTTGTCTAGGAGATAATGCGTGTAAAGAAAACAGTAATTGTTTTCCAAACATTAATTGTCTCTCAAACATTGATTGTCTCCCAAGCCCCTAGAAATTTAAAAAATATAGGGTATAACTTTCTATACCTTAGTGGCCTTCTTTTGGTGGCCCTTTAAGAAGGCCGGCATTTAATTTTAGGGTGTCGGAATAACTTCAAAAAGTTGGTCACGAACAGGAATCGAACAAGAGTCACGAGCAAGAAAGGAAGAACTACTTCATTAACCGCTTGGCCACTAAGCTATTTGGTTATTTCTGAAGGATGAGGCTGGTTCTTTCTATTAATAAAGGTCGAGAAGGGGGGGGGGGGGAAGGAAGGTAGGACTTTGAGACTTTGAGACTTTGGGAAATTTCGAAATTCGGACCCGACCCAGCTCTAAGACTAGAGGTAAGAACACACTATATTACAGCGCTTAACCCCTGTAAGCAACATGCATTGTTTTTTAAACATTAATTGTGGTTATTGTCCAACAACAACAACGCATGTCTGGAACCAGATTTTCCCACTACGGTAGCGTCTTCTTCCTTAACCTTCTTCCTCTTCTTCTCGCGCTCATCTCTCGTCTTGTAAAATTCGACTCGGAGTTCCGGGTGGAGTTTCCAACAGCTCTCCTTCTCATGCCTAGTTCTAGCATAATGTGTGTATTGCTGTTGCCCGTTCCGTACAGCGGCGAAAGTACCTGGTATAGTCTTATCGGTAAGCTGCTGAGATTGTTCCTCCTTTTCTGCAGCTATGACAGCTTCATTAAAGGTGACGGCCTTCTGGGTTACAATACCCGCGTTATCGCGCTCGGGGATCAGCCTATGCGTTTGGTAAAAGGCTGTTAAGAAGGTGGAATAGTTGGGAGTGAGTCCTGATAGGAATTTGTTTACGAAGAAACACTCCCCAATTCGACAGTCCTGATCCAGCTCGTGGATTTCGTTCCGTGCTTTTCGAAGGCGAGCTGCAAAGTCGGAGACGTCCTTACACTGGTCGAGGGTAAGTAGGCTGTAGTTCCTGTCCAGTTGCTGAAAGATGGCGCTTCCTCTGGGTAGAAAGCGCTGTTTGATGGCCTGGAGACAATCCTCTAGGCGTAGGACGGGCTCAGCATCAACCAGGGGCAAGACCTCAATTTCTGCTCGAGCGTTGGTCCCGCAACGGTTCATGACGATCCCAACTGCTCGTTCCTGCCTGGTGTACCACAGCTCAAGTCGGGCTGGTAGCGTGGTATCGTCAGCGTCAATGGCAGTCGGTGGGCTCTTGTTTCTTCCTCAAAGGTCGATATATCCGTTCATAGCAAGGTAGTCGGTGATCTCCCTCTCCCACTTGATGTAGTCGTTTGGAGACTCAAGGACGGCAATCTTGCTTAAAGAGCCGGCTGTGGAAGAGGTTGGTTGAGCCATCTGGTTGGGTCTTGTTCGCTGAGAGTTGAAATAGTTGTTGAAAGCTGGTCCTTTGCTATGGAAATGTCTGTTGAAAGTCAAAGATGGACATTCAGAAGTCAAGACCGTGGAGTTAAATCAAAACTGGGTGGTCTATGTCAGAGCCTGGTGCCAAAATTAGGTAGTTGGCCAAGTTTATTGAGAAATGATACAAAGTCCCGACAGAATGTCGTTTCTAGGCATATTGGGCAAAACAACAAGGCGCTATTGAGCAAACAACCAGGCGCTATTAAGCAAATAACCAGGCAATATTGGGCAAACAACCAGGTTCTTTCCCCAAAAATGGATCTGCATGCAATTCAGCAATTATCCGGTACCAATCAGGGTCACTTAGCTTCGTAAAAGCGCTTCTGGGCTCATAACCTGTTAGAAGGTAGGCACCGTTGTACGCGTGAACTGCATAATGTAGGAGAAGAGTTGTTGCTTGATTGGGGTACCGAACAGATGAGGGAAATTCCCAGTCTTTATATACACGAGTGACATGACTACCTAACCGGTCATTCACTCGGCCCGAATCCAAACATTCCAACACATTGTATTAAGTAGAGCTATCAAACCGTACAGTCCACATTGTTCTCCGACGCTGTATTGTTGTACAATTGACGCCCAGGTAGGCCTCCTTGTAATATCCTCGGAATGCCGTTATCCTTGCCTCAATGACACCGCTTCTTGCGTTTTCCGCCGCCAAGTGTAGCATCCACAAGCGCAGCCGTATCCTCTGCCTCAACTGCAATTCGGCTCCGCTTCATAGTTCTCTGGCTACGGCGTGTGGGCTGGGGACCTTGCAAGCTGTCGCCCTCCTGATACAGGCGGTTCGGTATCTCCATCATCGTCATCCTCCCACCAATGCGCAACAAACGCGTTCGACATCTTCGCGCCAGAACTCGACGAAATACTGGTCGTTATGTACGGTTAAACCTGCACAAGTGTTTGTTAGCAGTCAAAGAATACCAGTTGATTATTTGAATTGATTTCACGTACGCGTTGTAAAGGAATCGCGGCGGCAAGAGTGTGTTGGTACTGTAAACAAACACTTGGTGATGGAGTCAAAATCAGGGGGCGGAATCTTTAGCTGCAATTGTGGCTTATTGCGGCTAATTGGGGCTTGAATTATGGCTGATTGTGGCTCTATCTTATCTAAGTGGGCTGGGGCCGTGCACGGACCCCAGTTTAGCGCTTTGCACAGACCTACAGCCCCAATAAGGCATACAGCCCGCGGATTGTACGGGCTGTACAGCCCCGGTAGCTAAACTATACAGCCCGCGGAGTTCCACTCAATGGATAATGGGCGATCATGACAGGGTGGGGGAAGGTCACGCACACTGTAAGTTACCCCGCGTATCAAGGTTAACTCCGGGGACCGGCTGATGCCAAGTTTCTGAGCTTCTATTGTTTTAATGTTTCATGTTTTTGTAGCATCCCTTGGTTCCTGCGTCGAGGTTGGTTTAAGCTAGAGACAGAACAGTCGTCGATGTAGGTAGATACTATCCTCAATCCAAATCCAAATCAGGACAATCCTTCGGATCAGTATAAAAGACACCCCCGACTTTCTCGATAGCCCTACACCGTTCCTCCATATTATACGCATTGTGTATGATACCTACACCTCTCCCGCGAGCATCACCCTTCGTCGTCTTCAGTATCCAAACTCCTCCCGTCGCCGGCCACCCGGTCGTGACGAAGGGATCGTCTCCTCTCCAGATGTCCCCCCCTATCAACATCATGTCATAATCGTACCTGGCCTTCCACCAGATTGCGCCTAGTTGTCGTACTGATCCCACCGGTTCGTCAGTCATTACCCGGCTGAAAAGAAAGAGTAATAAAGGGAACGGATAAGGAAAACATACGCTTGTAACACCACGCATCCTCATCGGCCTCCTCTTCAGCAGGGTCAGAAAATGACTTTCGTGGCGTAGGGTGGAAACGGTCCAGGCCCAGGAAGTCAAGCTCCACGCCCAGGACGCCTTCTAGCACGTAGACGCCGCCTTTCTTCGACGGGTAGCCGAACAGCGTCGCGCCGGGACCGAGACCGAAGCCGACTCTGAAGCGTTCGACAGGCTCATGGGGACAACCCCTGGATCCAGTACCTGCACTTATTGCTTCTCTACTCGGAGGATGCGATGCAGAACCCGTGAAGACGTTATACATCATGAAGTTAGTGCCATAGGCGAGCAGGAGAATTCCGGCAAGTGAGTAGAGGCATGTAGATAAGATCGCCATTGAGTTCATCACGGCTCATGGTTCTGCATTTGCTGAGGAAGGGCTGAATTGAGGAGGCATGTAAATAGTTCAAGCTTGGAGGGGGCGAAGAGGCCTCGAATTGAAATTAAGCGAGCCATGTCTGCATACTTGCATACCTTATCTATAGACCTAATCGAACGAGACGAGGTGGTAGACCCAGAACTACATCTATCACAGTAGCGTAGCATTATATCCCTATAAATACCACAGGGTTACCATTCTCGTCCCTACCTTCCTCTCTGGCTCAATAAACCGAGGCTTCCGTCTGCACAGCACGATAGTCAGGGTCTTTCCTGTCGCAATTGTAACCGCCTACGGACCGCGGCCCACGGACCGTCGCCGTCTTCCGACACTAACTTCTCTCCCCCTCAACCGCCCTCAACAACGCAACTCTCTCGCCATCGTCGACTCCTTGAGTGTGCTTGAGTCTAACCCATTTCGACCCTCTCCCATATGGTGAGTTGCCGCCGTTCCCGGTTTGCGTGCTGTATCTAACTACAACGTAACATAGAAGCCAGGCCCGCTATATAAATGCTTTAAGGCTCTACAAACCCCGGAAGGGTGGACTTGATGTTGACGGAGATGTACTCGTCGCTCTACTCCCTGATAGTTTCAAATCCGATAGTCGTAACATTCCTGGTGCAACGCCGATGCGCCCTTGTATTTTCCTCCTTAGTCAGGAAGTGACTTCCGTGTGCCGTTGTGTTCAACGATGGGATTGCTACCTGGTTCGAGGACTCGGACGTGAGTCGGCCATCAAGTCTGTGACAGCCCTCCTTTTAGGTGCAATTCTTGACGCTAACTGACCAGACTACCTATTGACGACGATGTGCCATTACAGCAGCGGAGATGGAGTTTTCCGCGCCAGATAGCGTCGCCATGGACGGGGCCGCATCCTCCTTGGTGTCACTTGCGGTCAACAGTGCGTGGGCGGCACGCTTGATCGGGCACATCTTCTTGACCACGGGGTTGTTCATTGGTACCTAGCAAGACGGCCGAGTAGGACGACAGGGGCGGAGTATAAAGGTCACGGTGTTGTCGGCCGACTGAGCGATGTTGGAAATATTATTATTCGTGAAGAGATAGCCAGCAGCGGGCCCTAACAACAAGCTTCTACGATGAGGGTAGTACGGCTGCTCACGACCCTGGCTCTTGGCCTCTCTAGCAGCGGTCTAGCGTCGGCCAGAAGCGTCTTCGCACATTTTATGGCAGGTCTACCACTTATCAGTCTTTGAGAGTACATGAGAGCAAGAACTGACCCCTACAAGGTCGACAATGCTTCCAACTACACCTTGGGTGACTGGACAACAGATATACAGCTCGCCCAACAGGCTCACATTGATGCATTTGCCCTCAATGTGGCTTATAGGGATAACCTGGACTCCATCCTACCCTTGGCCTTTCAAGCAGCTGCCAACCGGGGCTTCAAGCTCTTCTTCTCCTTCGATTACGCTGGTCATGGGGCATGGCCCAAGGACAGTGTCGGTACAATGCTCACAAAGTACAGAACACTCCCAGCATACTTCATATATAAGGGCAAGTACTTTGTCTCCACGTTCGAGGGCCCGGACTCCGCCGACGACTGGATCGATCTGAAATCCCAGTACAATGTCTTTTTCATGCCTGACTGGTCTTCACTGGGAGCCAAAGAGGCCTTACTGAGGGGAGGCGGTGTTGCCGATGGCCTGTTCAATTGGGCTGCTTGGCCCTGGGGTCCCCAGGACATGGACACATATACCGATGCCTCATACCTTCAGTATTTAAACGGGAAGCCATACATGATGCCTGTATCACCGTGGTTCTTCACCAATCTTCCTGGTTACAACAAGAACTGGCTATGGAGAGGAGACAGTCTATGGTATGATCGCTGGGTACAGGCGGCGTTCAACAAGACGACCCCCGGCATCATCGATAGCACAGAATTCGTCGAGATAATCTCTTGTAAGAACCCCCTGGTGGCTGACCTCTCTGCCTCACATTGGCGCGATCTGACGTTGTATAGGGAATGATTATGGCGAGTCACACTACATCGGTCCCCTTTACGACAAGGCGATGGAGGCTTTCACCATTGGCCAAGCTCCTAGCAACTTCGCGAAGGACATGCCGCATGACGGGTGGCGAATGTTCCTGCCTTATGTTATTGACCTTTTCAAGACCGGGACTGCCACCATTACCCAGGAAGGTCTGACGGCTTGGTAAGTCTGCGTCGACATGCCAACTCTATGCTGGGCACCGGAGGTGACGTTGAGAGCCTAGTGCTAAAGAGAAATTGACACCAGGTACCGCTTATCGCCGGGTGCAGCCTGTGTTTCCACCGGCACCTCGGGCAATACTGCCAGCCAGCTTCAGATCGAGTTCTCGCCCGCTGAGATTGTCCAGGACAGGATTTTCTTCTCTGCCCTGCTCACCTCCGAAGCCTCGATCTCGGTCACTGTGGGTGGCGTACCTCAATCGGGAGGTGGTTGGTATGCTCTGATCTCTATCTTGCTCCGCAGATGCCTGATGGCTGCCACTGAGTTTATGCTCACCCAACTATATCAAGGACGTGGAAACCTGACGATAGGGTTGGCGTCTATTACGGCAGCGTTCCGTTCAGCGGCACTGGCAATGTCGTTGTTACACTGGTCCGGAATGGAGCTCAGATTGCCCAAATCAATGGACGGGCAATCGGGGGCGGATGCCTTGCCAGTCTCTACAATGCTTGGGTCGGCTCTGCTCCTGTGGCTGGTAGCGTGTCTAGGAGCCCGACACTCCCCCTCTCACAGCAGACATGCGTCAGCGGCATAGGCGTGAATAACTTTGGTGGGCTCTGCGGTTATGCCTGTCAGTTTGTAAGTCTCAAGCTAACTCTTCAGCCGCCACGTCCGCCTGGTCCATGTTCTAATTTCTACTATGATAGGGCTACTGTCCTATCTCGGCCTGTAATGCCGGCAGATGGGCAAACCCATCACAGCACCCAAGGAAACAGGTATCCAGGGATACCCAATTACTGGAGAGGATGCAAGTTACTCTGGCCTCTGCTCATGGGTCTGCAATCATGGTTATTGCCCTTCCTCCGGAAGAGAGATGGCTGTCTGCCTCTGCGTTGGCCATTTTCCTGGATTTTCGATTTCTATCGGAACTTGAGTGATTTATTGTCTCTTGACTTTTCGCCGTCCATTTGTACATCATACATAACATGCCACGGAAGCAAGACGGACCAGTCGACTCTGACATACATATCATCTTTTGACTACTGCGCTTCTCACCGAAGTCGTACGGTAAGTAGCTTAACCTGGGTACGATACATCAACTGAACTGGAGCCCGAACCCACAGGTATTTCTTCCTTTTCGTTCCTTCTTCCACCTGGTCACTGGTCTGAAGACGCAAACCGACCGAAAACATTCCCATACTCGCGAATTCCAGTCCATACTCCCTTCCTTAAAACACCCTTCCTGTTGTTTACCATATTCCCTTGCTTTTCCCTTTCCTTTCCTTCCATTCCCTGCCATATTTTGCTTTCCTCCTGTCCTTTTTCCATTAAATCCCACAACCGAAATCCGGTGTCAACACCAAATCATCAAACAAAGCCAGCCAATCATTCCACAGTCATCACGCAGCCATCACAGCCATCACAGCACTAAGGTGATGACAGCTCAGCACTCACGTACGTGGCCGACCAGTCCCTCTCAGCCTTGACCACCACCTCAGACTTCTCCCAAAGTCCCTTGACACTAGAAAACTGTTCCAAAACCTCCGTCTTCCTCTGTTGCGTCAACAGACCCTTGCGTCCCATCGCCCTGCGCTCATGCGCCTCGCGATCCTCATCGGTCTTAGCGATGATTTCGGGTTTGCCGGGCTTGGGTTGCCAAAGGAGCTTAGGGCTGGGCAAAGCTTCCTCGTACGACGAGAAGGAAGCAGGGGAGGCGAGGGGAGTCCAGAGGGTGGGGACGGGGCTGGGGGTAGGTTGGGGAAGGGGAGAGGGGGCAGTCCAGAGGATGTTTTGCTTGTTGAAGTCGGGGTTGACAGGCTTCTCTTCCTCCTGATCATGCTCCAAGTCAACGCTAGTGGCAGTGGAGGGACGGAAGGAGTCCATGGAAGCGGGACCGTCGTCTTCCGAGTTGACGGTGGTGCCGCTGGCTGTGGTGGCATGAGACACGCTGGAGCTACCGCGGCGCCTAGTCGCGGAACTCTCCTGGGCGACTTGGGCAGCGAACAGCTTCTCTTGCTCGAGAGCCTCGATCTGGGCTTGGATCTTGGCCTTGCGAGAGGCTTTGATCTCGTCGAGTGACGGGACCTCCGGAACGTTAGGCACGACGGCAGATTTTTCAGAACTCAAACCCATCTCCGCCTCGATGGCATGGATCTGAGCAAGAATAGACTCCCTGCGCTTCTTGCCGCTGCTGCTGGAGTGGCTGCGGCTGTTCTTGCGGGAGTGCGACCTGGAAGCAGACGAGCCCGAGCGCTGATGACGACGAAGCTTCTTGTGAGCGTAGGCGGACATGGCCGGGTGGACGGACTCTTCGGGGCAGGTGATGGCGAGAGAGCCAAAGAAGACGGGATGGACACGGGCGACATCGTAGGTGTAGCCAATGGCGGCGGGGTGGAACCACTCAGAGGTGGTGATGAGGGAAGAGCCGGCAAAGACGGGGTGACGGACGGCCGAGTTGAAGACAGGGGCGACAGGCTTGATGATGGAAGCCTGGATGGCCTCCTCAAGGGCAGCTGCCCAGTCGGCAGGGGTGGCGGTGATGCGGCCGGTCTCAGTGCGGCACTTGACGTTGATGGGGTAACCACTGGCGATGATAGCCTCCTTCAGAGCGGCCTCCCACTCTTCGGGGGTAGCCTGAAGGCGAGGCAGACGAGCGGCTAAAGGAGCAGTCTCGGGCTTATCGAGCTCAGCCTTAGCGGCCAAGCTCAGAGTGATCCAGTGTTGGTACAACTGCCTACTAACGCCTTTAGCGGCTGCGGCTTCGGGCGTCCAGAGGCTATCGGACATGAGCCTGTCCAACGGCCTCCATGATTCGGCAGCCAAAGTCCGGGGTGTGCGGTGCATGTTGATAGCGGCCGGCTCCTGCTCGGTGGTGCGGGTGTCGAATGTCGACTTAGGGCCCGGGACAAAGAGACCGTTTGTTGCTGCCGAGTGAGGTGAAGATAAAGTCTTAGTTTCGGATGATTCAGGGCGGCTCCATAGGCCGGTCGAGATTTGCAGGCGCGGCTCCACGGTTTGGTTCTCGCTAGTCTCCACTCGGGGCGGAGCCGATGCGGGCGCCGAGTCATCGATCAATGCGGTGCGAGTAGCCACGACGTCCTGGGCTCCCTGCGCCAGGATTGAAGGAGTGGAATGGAGGAAAATGTCGTGCATCAAAAATCCTTGGTCGTCATATCGCTCAGCAACATGTTCTTTGTCACCCTGGGGATCCTCGGCGAGGCCGATCAGGATTGAGTGCTCGCTGGAAGCATCGTCATCATCATCGTCAATGTCGGTAGCCGACGCAGAGGCAGTTGTCTCTTGATGGCTGCTGCTGCCGCCGCCGCCGTAGTACTCATCGACGTTGTAAACAGGAGTGGCCGAAAGGAAGAGGCTGTTCCTTGAGGGGATAGCGTCCGAGTTCAGGAGGCTGGCGATTTCCCAAAGAGTCGTTTCGTCAAAGTCGTCATCTTCATCGTCGCTTTCCTGGCGCTCGTAGTCGGACTCGGGGTCTTCCTCGTCATATTCGTCGAAGAAAGACGTCGAGTAGTCGGGAGTGTACGACGCCCTGAAGGGAGGGATGCCGGAGCTCATGGTGCCGGGCATGGAGCGACCGAATGGACGCGGTAGAGGGATGGTCGCAGTGTCGGACTTTTCACCCCAGGGGAACTGGAAGATACCAAGAGTGCCGCGCTTGTCAGGGAGAGGCTCGGGGTTTTCGAGGATGTCGGGAAGAGCGCTGACACGCTTGTTGCGACGAGGAGGTCGTTGGGTTACGGGTCGCGGAGCCTTTTGAGGTCGGGGTTGGGGAGTTTCTTGCAAAGAGAGACGCTTGAAGTCAGCAGGAGGGGCGACGGAAGCCCAGGAAGGTCGCCAAAGCCCGGTGGTGTCCTTGGTGCTGGTGTATGGTTTTCGCCAGAGGTGCTTGGAAGAGATTTGGAGGGGAGAAAGATCTTTTCGAGCCGCAGGGCGGGTAAATATATAGGGCAAATCAAGTGCCAGTGAAGGGGCCTCGAGAACCTTGAGAGGGGGCGACCACAAAAGGTGCGTCTTGTCGGTTGAAGCCTTGGGTGGCGGGGTCCAGAGTGAAGGCCTCTCTTCAGGTTCAGCCTTCGCCCACAGCTGAGTGCTCGTGATCTCAAGAGGAGCCAGAACCTTCCGCGTCGCAGGACGGACAAATGCATCGGCCTCTGGTAGGGGCATCATGCACTGTTCGGCAACCTTGGGAATGTGCACCCACAGTGCATTTGACTCTGGAATCTCTACAGGTGCAGGAGGCGCCCAGAGTGAAGGGACCTTGTTCACATTCACCGCTGGCTTGGACCACAACTGCGTGCTGGTGATTTCAAGGGGTGGCAGGTCCTTACGAGCTGCGGGCCGAACAAAGGTCTCAACCTCCAGAGACGCGACCGTGGATGTAGGTGAAGCCTTGGGCACGGGCGTCCATAAAAGGTTTGCAGCGACAGTAGACTGCCTCGATCCAGGAGCCCACAGAGACGTAGTCTTGACCGCCTTCTTGGACAGCCAATTCGATACAGCATCCAGCTGCGCTGACAGAACCGAAGCTTCATCATCAGAGGCATCAGAATCAGGAGGAGTGGGGCTACCAAGCTGGACATTAGGCATCGGCAAAGGCAAGAAGTTGTCGCTAGGTTGACGAAGTCTCTCTGCGGCCGTCTCCATATAGTCGATATGCGCCTCCGTCATTCGCTTCTGCCAGATGCTCATGTGTGATTTGACAGCATCTCTCGAGAGCCTGTTGGGATTGTAGCTGCCACTGTTACGCAACATGGTCTGACGAGAAGCTCTGCGCTCAGCAGCCATGACTCCAACAGTCGAGCCGCGGCCGATTACGATGCTGCCAATAGTTGAATCGGTTCTTGAGTTCCTGTTAGCTGGAGAGTTGGTCTGCATGCTGCTCAACGAATCACGACCCATATCATGTTTCAATTCCTGCCAGTGATTCTCGTGGATACCCATCTCCTTCTCCAAATCCTCAAGTAAGGCGAGTCGCTCAGTGTGGTCCTTCGAATAAGCCTCGGTCACGGGCTCTTCGAACTTTTTAAGCTGTTCCTGAATTTGGCGGAAGGCGTGTTCTGGGGACTCAAGGGGCGAAGGCTCGGCTTGAACCATGACCTTGTTCCTGCGTGGACCGTTCAACGGCAGAGGCGAAGGAGGTGGCATCCTGATTCTTGACTTTCTGTCAGAGAACACGGGACACTTGTCACCGACCCGCCAGGCTTGCACTGGAGAGCTTTGCTTAGGTGCAGGTTTGTTCTCGACCGCAGTATTGATTTCTGGGCGCTTCTGTTCTTCCTCAGGTTGAATCCTGGTTTCGCTCTCCTCAAGCACGGGATTTACCACCGGCCGAGGCATAGGTTGAGCTACAGCAAGGCCAACACTGACTTGAGTATAGCGGACGGAGCTCAAGGGTGTATCGGCCTCTGGTGATAACAAACCCTCATCATTCATCAACTCTTGTGGTGGGTTAACAGGAATAACTGGGGATGATGCCCGCTTCGCCGCTGTATCTGTCTCGTACTTGCTTTCGGTAGCCCTTGTCGGTTCCTCGACGACGGTAGTACTACTCGCGGTCTTGGCCGTGGAATTTTTCCTTGATTGGCTGAGTTGTCGCACCTCGTCGGAATCCACGGAAGAGGGAGATTGAAGGTAGGAACTGGCAACAGCAGGAACCTCTGGAACTGGTGGCATTTTACTTTGCATCTCACCAGGGTACATGCGCTCAATTTTCTCGGTGACCGTCATGCTCCTCGTCCGATTCGGCTGCGGGCGAGTCCCTGCACCTGCACTCTTCAGAGGTGCGAGGGGCAGCGGCACATCTTCGGACATATATATGGACTTCTTCATCAACGAGCCGCTAGATTTGCTCCTCCTATGCCCGGCACCCGGAATGGCAAAAGGATTAGGATCAGCCACCTTTCTCGGAATGGGCCGAGGGCGGTGCACGACCGATTCAGGGGTCCCGGGAGATCGAGGTTTGTTGACGGTCATATCATCAGAACCCAGCAGAATGTCATGTGCAAAGGCGGGGTCGTCAAAGATGACATTGTTGAGGAAAAGAACAGTCTGCTGACGTTCTGCGCCGGGTGCATCCTGTTCGAGCTTCAACGCTCGAGCTTTGGGGTTTGATGGCAAGCCAGTAGTGGGTCGCCTTTGAAGCATGGTCAAGGGCCTTTCCTGTGGCGGCGTGGGAGGCGAGGGAGGCAATTGTCTCGAAGGACGGATATCGAGATTCGGTAGTGCTTGTTCGAAGTCCTCCTTGGGAGGGGACACGGATCGAGATGGGGAAGTGGACTGTCTCGAGGCCTCTGATGGTTCTGGCGACTGGCGCGGCGATCGTTGTCTGATTCCACTCATTCCTGGCGACAGTTCTGTCGAAGAAGTCTTCCCCATATTTTCCGGACGAAGAGAAGAGTCGGACAAAATTGGTGACCCAACCTCCTTTCTCTTCAAGCTCGCACCTCTGTTGATCTGCTCCCTGGGATCCATTACCGACGGCTGCGTATTCATCTCCCTTTTGGCCTGGCTCGTTTGCCTGAGCAACTTCTCCCTTCGCTCCCGCTCTGCCCTCATCGCTTCCTGCAAATCCACGGTGGGAATCTTATCGAGCGGGCTGTTCCCGGTGTTCTGGAGAACGGGATTGCTGATCTGTAACCTCCCACCTGCCGAAGCCCCCTTTTTATGAAGACCAACAGCAGCCTTAACCGACCTGGTTCTTGCGATCGTCGGGGCGGTATTTGCTCGGATAGGCGGAAACAGCTGTCCTTCAATAGGAACTCCGCCCATGCCAACCACTCCAGTGATGGGCAGTGAGATAGTCGGGAGTCCCTGAGTAGGTTGGCTGTTTGTCGATGGTGCCTCCCTAGGGTTGATGAATGCTGTCTCGGACCTAATGGCAGCGTCCTTGACATCTTGATAGTTACCGCTGGGAAAGTAGGCATTGGACGTGGAAATATCGCGGCTGATTTCGACACGGCGAGGAGAGAGCGCTTCAGGAGATTTGGATCGCAATATGCTAGCCGACCCGAGGCTACCAGAGCAGAGAGTAAGAATGGCTGTACCTAGTCAGCCAGTGAGATCAATTACCACAACAATGACACTTACTGATTAAAATGGTCAGGCCAATGGCAGGCAGAGCAGTTCTGACCGCCAGGGCAACATAACGGAAACCAAGGTGCAAGGTTACGCTGGTCGCGATCCAAATAGCCAGACCAGCCATGACCCAAAACAGTGCCTTCCGCCTGGCGTCCTGAGATTCGGTATTGAGCTGAGTGTTCTGGGTCAAGGCGCGTGAGATGAGACAAAGAAGAATGGCGGCATCCATGGAGATAACGATGATCGAAACGGAAAGTTTGGAAGAGGCAGCGACGCAGAAAGAATCGGTTTGAGGTCGACTGAATCCAACAAACACTACTCCAATAACGAGTCGACTGAGTATTAAGAGTTGGGAGACGATCTGCACCGCGGATACCTTCTCCCCCGTGTTTTGCGCCCAGTGAAGGTATTGTTCGATGGAGAAACGGGCAAGTTGGTCGAAGACGGTAGCGAATATTATGCCGACCTGGCAAGATGTCGACGAGGTGTCGACTTGGAGAAGAATAGAAATAAAATCGCTAAGTGCCCACAGGGCAGCGGTGGATAGAAAACCGACGAGGACCAGCCTCTGGCCGTCCCGGAGTATCGCGATGCCATGACCCTTTGCGTAGAGAGCGAGAGCCGCGGTTGCGGCGTACAACACAAGACCGCTGTTGACATATTAGCTTTGACATGTTATTGTTTACTGACCATGGATGAACTGACAAAGTGAAAGCCGCAATGAGGGCCTCGGTGGCACCTTTGACGGCCATGGTGGTGAACAAGAGTGGATATGGTCAGTTGGCAAGATGGAATATTCAACGGGCGGAGAGAAGGGAACCCCAGTCAATGGGGGTATCACAACCAAAAAAAGAAGAACACGCTTGATGGAAAAGAATTAGTCAAAAAGAATGTATCATGTCGACGTGCCTTGCGTCTGTGTGTGTGTGAAGATTAAGTTGTGAATAGCGGCAATGACATGCTTGGGGGGATTCAAGCCATGTGCAGAGTTGCCAAACGCCAGTCCAAGGTGAGAGAGGAAAAGGAGAGAGAGAAAGGAGAGCAAAACAGTTTTCTTTGATTGTGTCTGTGTGTCAGACGGACGACCAACGAACCGGTGTTGGGGCAGCTGCCAAGGACAGGCTGGCTGCTATCGACATGGACTCGGATGTAGTATGTCTAGTATCGGCCCCAACCCCGGGATCCCAGCATCACGAGTTCCTCGGCCGGGGATCACTCACGGGAGCACAGGCTCAAACACGAGCCGTCCCAGGGGAATGCACCAGGAGTGGCGTAATGATCTTTATGCTGGAACAAGGCCTGGGGGGTGATTGGCTGGGGGAGACGAGGCTGATGATATCAGAGCTGTGGTAATGGTGGTAACGCCTCCTGGATTACCCCTTGGCGGTGTTTCAGCCGAAACCCAAGACGTTCCATTACGCTCTGGCACTTGCAAGGAAGGGGTTCTGGATCTGAGCCGCCGGGACTGGATTTTCTTTCATTCAGAAAGGAAACGGGACTCGCGAGCATTTTTGGAAACAATGGATCGTGCTTTTCCTTGATGGTGGTGGCAGTGGCGGTAAGGTTGGAGCAATGACTGCGGGGGGGTGGTCCAAGATTTCGCCCGCAAGAGCACCGTGAACTCCCAACGGTTCGCGGGTCTTAGGTCGTCGGGGTATAGCACGGTCGCCATCTCGGCAGCATTTCCGGGACATTGTTTGTATCCATCTGAGATGCTACTGTCGGGACATTTTCAATTTTCCGCCGCAGGGGAGATAGTGTCGCGATCCGAGGCCGGGACGTAGTTTGGATCAATTGAGCTCGGCAAGATCCGAGAGATGGGCGCTGTGATGGAAGCGCCCGGACAACTTGTTCTCGTTATTCGAGTGTGGTGACGATAGGACGACGTTGAGCTCCAGTCGCGACAACGTTGAACGAGGGCGGGACACGAGATGACAAAGTGGAAGTGGATGTGGAAGTTGACGAGACAAAGTTAAAGTGACTTTGCAAAAGGGACGGGACAACTTCAAGGGGAAGTGTGCACTGGCCAATCAAGGCAAAGCCTTTTCTGCTTGGTGGGGTAACATGGTGGGGTCAGCCTCTGTGCGCTGTGGGGGAGCCCGGGCCCCTCTTTCGTCTGGCTTGTCCTAGGTGCCTAGGTGGGTCATTGTTCAACTTCGCCCTTCTCCAGCTCCTCCATTTCCTTTCCCTCTCTGTCCACCACCCAACCGCGCCACATCATGTAAATATAAGGGACTCTGATATAGCTCGCCTCGTCGAAAGAAACGACCCATTTTGGCGCAACACCCCAAACACGCTAGTCCTTCCATCCTGAATGTCGGGTTATCCGTTTCCTCAACCATGTCTTGGCCTCGAGCATGGGTGCTGGAAGTCCAAATTGAAGCTGTATCATCAACAAGGACGGTCTCCCGGTTGGGAAGCACACGTACGGTTGGTATACGCCAAAAGGGTGTTACCATTACCAATGGATGAGATGATAGTCTGACGACTGTTTTCTAGTCATTGGCATCAAATTGATAGTGCACAATGAATGTCATCTGAAGGGCGTATTCGGGGTACCCCCATTGTCGTCATTGTCGATCCAACTGAATCCATCCATGTCCCGGAAGCCGATCCAAGCCGGACCTAGCATCGGGCCGCATCCGAGATGGCGTGCCCGGTTCGCTGACGCTACTAGTACTTACTAGCTACTCCTCATCTCCCCGCTCCGTTGCTCATTATCACTTTCCATATTGGGTTGCTGATGTTCTTATGCCTTCCTTCTCATGGTCGGACTCACAGAGACCATGTACCGTGAGTCACGGATGCATGGGTCATACATAGTACAGAGCCTTTCAACAATTGATGCAAGACAGATACATAAACAAACTGTTGTTTCGCTATAACATGCCCTCATCGTGACACGTCAACACTACAGTCCTCATCTCTCCACCCGTCAAGATGCCTTCTCGCGAACTGGAATACCCCAAACAGCCGTACAGCACGGTCAAGCGACTCAACGACAGAGGTAAGTAACACCGCTTTAACCCCCAGGTATCCTCACCCACTTGATCGCTAACTGATTTCCCAACCCAGCCCGCTACTCTCTCGAAACCATCCACGGCATCATCAACTCCTCCCCCTTCCTCAATGTCGCCTTCCAAGACTCCACCTCCCCCTTCCCCGCCGTCCTCCCCATGATCGGCCAAATGGGTTCCTTTTCGCGTCCTTCCGCCGACCTAGGCGACGTTCTCGACTTGTATCTCCACGGGTTTGTCCCCTTCCTCCCTTTTATTTCCCTCCCCCTCTCCTCCCCCTCCCTCTTATTACCACCTCCTTTCCCCTCACCTCCCACCTCTCACTAACCCACCACAGCTACGTCTCCTCCCGCCTCATGTCCCTCTCCCGCTCCTCCTCCTCCTCTTCCTCAGAGGAAGGAACACCCCTAACCATAACCGCCACCCTCCTAGACGGCTACGTCCTCTCCCTCACTCCCAACTCGCACTCGTACAACTACCGCTCCGCCATTCTGTTTGGGTTTGCCGTCCCCGTGACCGACCCGGCCGAAAAGCTCTGGGCAATGGAACTAGTGACCAACAGCGTCGTTCCGTCTCGGTACCAAAACACGCGCACCCCGCCGAATAACGCCGAGATGCAGAGCACGAGTATCTTGAGGGTCAAAATCAAGGCGGGCAGTGCAAAGATTAGAAGTGGAGAACCGCATGATGAGCGGGGGGATATGAATAACCAGGAAATAAGGGAGAAGACGTGGGTGGGCGTGGTGCCTGCTTGGATGCAGTTTGGAGAGCCGGTGGCGGGAGGGTATAATCAGGCGGAGGAGGTGCCGGGGTATTTGGAGAGTTGGAGGGTGGAGGGGAATGAGGAACGGAGGAGGGAGGCGTATGAGGCCGTGAAGGAGGGGGGAAAGGGGAAGAAGGGGGAGGGTGATAAGTAGGGAGAAAGAGGAGCAAACAGAGGTAGGTTGGTGATGATGGTTTATGAATGATATTGCATATTTTCCTTTTTGAAAAGGAGAAGACAAACTGCCATCATCAGCATACGGCATTGACACTTTCGCTTGATGGTGGCCGATCTTCGTTCACGTAGGTGGGGATACACCCTGGTCAGGCCATGCACCGGAGCGGGACTGGAACCGGGTCCACGTGGTTATTTTAACGTCGACTCAACCTTTTCCCATTCATCTCACAATCGCTTCTTGGCGTATATTGTAAATCTCTTTTTCTACTTACCCAATATATCATCCATAATACAGGCACGTTTCATCCCACTTCATTTTTCCCTTCGTTGACCCGAGGATCCCGAACATGAGACAGACCACTTCTCACGGCATCATCCGCATCAGCCCCCTGACAAGACCAACATGCCTATCAACCCGATCACCACCAAGAGTCCAAATCCCGATCCAGGCCCGTCATAACTCATCCACCAGCGATCCTCCGATTTCCCAATATGACGACAACAACCCAAACCACCACTACTGGTGGACAGCCTGCGCTCCCTCCCTTACCTCCATCCTCCGCCACTCCCACTCCTACACCCCTTCCCAACAATCCCTCCACATCTCTTGGTTCCGCAACAACGTCATCCCCAACCTCGGTCCGCGTCCCTCTTCTTCCTACCGCCTCCGTTCCCCTCTCAACTACGAAGGCTCTCCCTACCGAGCAACCTGGAACTTTTGCTCTGCCCCCGCCGGGTCTCCGTCGTCATCCTCGGTGGCAGGGACACTGAGGTTCAGTTTCGACCCAATACCTGCCACTGGAAGCATCAAAAAAGACCCGACGAATCAAGAGGAGTATAAGCGGTTATTCCCCTTACTTGCCAGGGAGTGTCATGGAAAGGGGGAGACAAAGGTTGATCTCACGTGGTATGACGAGGTTAAAGAGCACATGTACCTGACTCCGTCGGAACAGGTGGTATTCCAGTCGAAGATTGTCTCTAGAGGTAGTCAACTACCGCCAGAGCACGCAGCCATCGCCATCGGATGCGTAGGCGAGAAGAGGGTGTTGAAACCCTACTTTTTTGCAGGGCCGAAAAGTATGGTGACGGGGTTGTCCCCTCATCAAGTTCTCTTTTCCGCGCTGAGAGCCATCCGGACAAAGGCCGAGGAATTGAAACCCGCTATTGATCTAGTTGAAGACTACGTCGCTTCCAGAAAGGCGGTGATGATGCCCAACTGCATCGGCATCGACGCCGTCTCTCCCGACCAAGGCGCGCGAGTGAAACTTTACACCCTCATACCCAGCAACGCCTTTTGCGTGATGCGCGACGCGATCACACTCGGTGGCCGCTTGACCTCCCCCGAAGCGATGCGTGGCGTGGGAATTCTGAGGGGCATCTACCACCTCTTGCGCGGGGACAGATCACCGATAAATGACGCAACGGAAAACATGAGCAAGCCCTGTCGGTATGAGAGTAAGAGTAATAGCTACTGGAAGGGGTTCACCAGCTATGAGATGCGTCCGGGGAGGGAGGAGCCGGAGGTGAAGGTGTATGTGCCGCTGATGCAGATTTTTGAGACGGAGCAAGCGGTAATTGAGGGCTTGGAAGAGGTGTGGAGGGGGTTTGGATGGGGAGAGTTGGGGAAGGGGGGGTATGGGGAGGCGATTAGGGAGGCTTTGTGAGTACTACTTGCCCCGTTTTCTTCAGATTGAGCTGCATGGAATGTGGAAGGTGAGAGAGATTTGGAGATGAGAAAAGTGGTTGCTAATCAGGAAAACAGTCCGCATGTGGATTTCAAGCAGGCTCCGGGGACACATACTTGGGTGTCATTCTCCTATTCGGATCGGACGGGGCCGTACACGACGGTTTATCTGGCACCCAGGTTCCAGGAGGCGTATGATCATGGCTTCGCGCAGGATGAGATTTGATTGGGACACTGGTTGGCGAGTGGATTGGTGATGGGTAGGCGGGGAGTTCAGTTCGCAAGGTTGCGTCGTGATTGATGAGAATGAGAGTGCATCGTCAGCCTAACAAGCCGCCGTCATTTCATGGAATCCCGCCTGTCACCTTCCACGCTCCCACTCTCCTCTCTCCGCGTCTCTCCCATCCCGATATCCCTACATCCAACGCATGCACTCACTGGCATGGACACTCCCACCCCCCACACCCTCCGTACACCCGATAACCCCAGAAACCGGGCAGTTACTACCCAACTGGGGAAAGGGTGGATGATCACAGCCACTACCGGCACCTTTCAAAGTTTCAAGCCGTGTGTTCTTGCCTGTATTGTAAATGAAAGAATGGTGAAATGACGATTGTCGGAAATGGTGACGATGGCTAGTGTTGTGCGTATGGCAACAGCGACTGGCTGTTGAACGGAAACTGAACAAAGAAGTGCGGACTAAGAAAAGACGAAGAAAATTGGAGTAGGAACACAGTGAAATGCGAAGAGGGTATTTGCTGTCATGGAAATGCAGGTACGATCGATGCTGAACGAACAGCGGCAGGCATGAAGGACGTGTGGGATGTCCTGTTGTGTCTTATCGATAGGCAGATATCTGCTTGTACAGACCTGACGGAAGGCACGTGATACCCTTCATCGTGACCAAGTGGAACTGAAAACTTGGGCTTTGCTTTTGGAGATCGAGATATGGCGCCTACGACTCTGAAGGTGTTTCACGACGACGGCCGACTCATTGACTTACTTGATGAAATCTGGGTTCTTTTCGAGAACCCTCCCTTCAATCTGACATTTTCTGTCCCGGTTCTTTCGTTACTAACATTTTGTTGTTTGGCGCATTGGAACTGTAAAGCAAAAAACGTGAAGTTCGTACCACATAGTGCTGATATATTGGTAGTAAAAGGATAGTGTGATACTCAAGAGTAAAGAAATAAAACGAAATATGCCGGTATGCATCAATAGATGTCAAAAACCTCCTCCTTTGGGTCAGTCTTCATGAACTCCCCAAACATAATACCGTGCACCCATGCCTCTCCTCCCAAGGTGAAGGTACTTCCACTGTCTAGGCGGTCGGCCGCAACTTCATCCCCGTTTTGCGGTCTCGGACGCAGGATAAAGGGTGTGTGTGCATTCTGCAGAATTACCACCATGTCTCCAGGTCTAACATCCCCAATTCCGATGCCCAGCATTCCTTTAAGGGTTTTGAATAACGTGGAATTTCTTGATCTCGCTTGGCAAAATAACTGTCTTATTGTTGAGTCCATGAAAAATCTCAGATCTCTTGCGCTGATGCCATTGCTACCCGGTAGACGTTCGGGATCAACCGACTTGCTTTTGGTCTGCGCCTTCCCATCGACAACTATAGTCGCATCACGGGCGGTATCATCATTCATGTGTTTCGAGCTCCTGGTACTAGATACTGCCTTCGACTCTTCGATTCTTCGTATGGACTTAAGAAGGGTATATGGAACTGTCTGAGGATCCGAGTAGTCCTGGCGCATGAGCCTGCGGATAAAACAAGCAGCCTCTGGACTGCTCGGCAACCCGTCATCCCCCAGCCATCCTCTGAGAAAATATTTGTTGTGGCAACGAATCACCAAGCGCCAGACATAGTCTTCTCCTGCCATATCTTGTATATCGGAGCTTTCCGGCAACTGGGTAAAATCACGAATGTGTGCCAGCCAGTCACTTGCTCGATCCTTTCCAAGAGTATTTTCAGCTTGGTAGTCATACTGCATTACATCGGTGACAAAATCAACGAAATATCCGCGCAATCGGATGGCTGATGGGTTCCCATGTCCAAAGAATGTCGGGTAGGAGCCCTTCCTGCCGCCATAGCATGCGTCGACGTGTTTGAAAATGGGGTCGGTGATTGTGAAAGGGCGAGTTGTTAAGCTTTGCGGTAGCCCATTCACACCTACGTCCCGCCAGTCGGGTACCCAGCTTGGTAACTCGCTTGGCTGGTCTCTTGGTCGGGGCAGACAATATTCGAGTTTATACTGTATATCGTCGTGAACCCTTGTAATCAACGACGCCTCAATCAAAGATCGCGTGGCCTGAGTAAACAGATCAACCCATGTAGTATTTTTGTAGTCAACATGACCAAACGGACGACGGTCATCGTTGGAAAGGAGGCCGAGTATACCGTAGACGATATCGCGTGGGTCAGTCGCGCGATACCATGGACGCTCGGTTTCGTCGGAGAAAGCCACAAGAATGATGCCCAAGCTCACTTTCATTTTGCGGCAGAGTAACTGACGAATGATCAAAGCCTTGTTTGGGTAAAGATGAGAAGGGAACCGCTCACAGAAGCCGCGCTGCAGTGGCAAATCGGAAAAGATCATAGGAGGTTCACCACAGAATTTCCAGAGGGCTTCTAGTACCGCTTCGAAGTATGAAATCGGTGTGAACTTGTCTCCGCACATAAGAAGGACTTCCCGAGCCAAGGCCACCTCCTGGACTATCCATATCCGGTGCCAGTACTCATTTGTCAATAGGTGAATAATACCAGTTTCTAGATCACTCAAGACGGACTTCCCACGGGTCCCGCGTAGCCCTTCAACATGAAGCAAGTCGCAGAGAAACTTCGCCAAATTATACCACTTATCACTCGTGCTCGAAGCATCCACAACCGTGCTTGCCTTCTCAAATGCCGGCTCCGGGAGAAAGTAGTGTCTGATTTTGGCAAGATAATTGAATTCTGCGACGTCCAGACAAGACTCTAATGGTGCATCCGTGGGGAGATGTATAGGCCACAGCTCCTCCATCACACCAACCTTTAGTGCACGAGGGCCCCAGTCCGAAAAGAATTCCATAGCAACATCGGTTGCGTCGGAGCCAAGGCCCAGCCAAGAATAGACAAACTCGGCGTTCTTGAAGATGTCACACATGCTCTGGACATGCCAACTCTTTTCATCATCGTCGGATTGGTGGATACATATGGCGTTGGCCCAGAGCCAAGATTCCACGCCGTGGTGCTGAAGCATTTGCAGCAGAGCATGCAGATTCTCGCCGACAGAAAACAGTTTGCCGTTGACCTCGATATCCTCTTTGTTTTTGGAATCTCCCCATACGTATGACAGCGCCCGATATTGGAGGGCGTCATCGTCAAGAGAGGCATGGCGAAGTTCAAGAGTGATGCGGTCGGAGCCTGAGTGGCGGGGAGGAGTGAATCGGAAGACACGAGTCTCGCGCTTTTCGCGGTTCAGAGGGCTGTAGGTGAACATTGTTGGCGACGTCTGACTGTTTCTTGGACTGGGAAGTGAGTTGTCCGGATTGGAGTAGCCGTTGCCGTCGATGTCCCTGCGTCCGATAAAATGGGTTTGCAGACAGCAAATGGAAGAAAATTCGGTCTTTTGCCGTCCGTGCAAGCGCATTCGTTGCTTCCTTCCGATTGTTAGATAATGAATATACCAAGAACAAGATTGAAGGAGAGCCCCAAATGACGAGAAAATGTTCATGAGGAAGGAACGTATCTGGTCGAAGACCTCCGCGTGATGTGGACCTCACTGCCTGCACTTGCGCCTGCCCACAGCAACCTTTACATTTGCGACACTTGCCTGTCGAGACTCAGCCCTCAGCCCAACGAACCCGTCAGCCCTGCCTTCCCTACTTACTTTCATCGCTAGACAACCACAATTATGCCTCGCTCTCGATACTGACAAACAGGTATCTAAGTAGTTATCAAATCCTGTAACTGTCATTGGATTGTGGGCATCCAGCCCGAGTTGAGGCGGATGACCACCATTTATCGAAAAGTCTTGGCATGCGTGAGGGGTGACGTGGCTCAGCCTGACTGCGATGTGACGGAACAAATAACCCATGATCCAGGAATCTCGCCCTCATCTTTCTCAAATGAGCCAAAGCCAAACGAGGCTGAAATACTTTGAGGGTTTGGGTTCAAAGTATCACGGGAATTCTCAGACTTCTCGGGAGTTCGCTGTGCGTGAATGCTGACGCTTGCTGATTCTTCTTCTGGACGCCAGTACTTCTTTGGCACACGCCACACCCATGAAAGTCAGGCTTTGATGTCCACAATACCAGCGAGAACAGAAGCTTCGAAGGCAAAAGCCTGGAGGTAGCATCCTCCCTCACATATATCTCCTGGGGTACCTATAAAGGAAAGATTGAATTTCGATGATGAACCGAAAGAACTCGGATGAAGAAGCTTGCGAATCTGGATTAGACTTTCAGGCTGTTTGTTTCTTTTCCTCTTCCCTCTCGCCCCCCTTTTTCGCGATACCATTCCCCCTTCAAATGAAGTCGCTGCAAGTCTCCTCGGGTCGATATTTAGTAACATGACGAAAGTCACTGTGAATGTCATTTTCCCTTCTCCTTTCCTACCTATGCACCAGAAAGTTTTTGGCGCCATTCGTCGTGTAAGTATATGTGATCGACCAAAGCCCACTTGAAGTAGGCTCAAATACTGACCGAGCCACAGTGGTTAATCAGTTTCAAGATCACCATCAGACTCACACCCAATCGCGAACTTCTTGAAGCCCACGAAAACAAGTCTTTCTTCGACAAGCCATCTCCCGAGCTACCTACCTCCCCATGGCCGAAGCTGGTTACGAAAGCCAGCCAGCTCTCTCACAAGTAATCCCATGATAGGCATCAAGGTGGTTGCTTGGGGCAGCTAGTAACGTTTAGTTACACCGTCTCCGGAAACCCCAAACTTTCACCTGGTTCCTGAGTTCTTTCCATACCCTCCGTTTAAACGCTCCACAGGAAGTTTCCTCGACGCCTTCCCTCATCTGCAAAGAGGAAAGTTTGCATGGCTTCCAGGCGGGTTTTATATGGGACGGACCCAAGTCCGGAAGTCCAGCATTTAACTCACCTTCAACCCTTTTCCTTTTCCGCACATCTTTTTCCGAACAACAACAATCAATCCACCATAACACCAACCAACAGCACCATGACGGACCGCCACACGGATTCCGCACCCTTCTAAGTGCCGGCAAACAGAACCCGAACCCAAACTGTCGACCTCATCTCACCTCACCATCTGCAAAGGAATCCATCCAACCCCTACCTCCCTCACCTCTCGCCTCTTCTCACCTCCTTCCAGACCACTCTCTTCGCCTACGCCGCCACTCGCGCCAGGTAAGTCCAGCGCGAAGCAATGGAAGCTAGTCCTCTCCGCTTGCTCAAGAGTTGATGGGATATTTAATGACGATCGCCCAAGCGGTTGAATATACGAGCTCGTTGGGTACTCGAAAGAAGGCGGTATGGATGATCAGGCCAATTTTGGATAACGTATGCGTGGCTCCCGACAGGTAAGGAAGGACGTTAGAAACTCGTATTAGGCAATTGTTGAGGGATTCGCTTGCCAGTTATGGCATCTTTAAGGGGTTGGAGGAGGCGGTGACGATGTTGAACGGCCATGTCGCGGATAAAAAAGGACATTACGGGGATATTGCAGCCGGTGGCATCCGTCGTTGCTATTTTTAGAAGCAGCTAGTGACATCACCCTTCCGCTTCGGCTCCGAACTTACGGACTTAAATCAACAAGACCCCCGATCTCAGGACACTGCACGATTTCACAACGACGGGACATTTACATACCACACAAAGAGAATTAACATACCCAAAATGACCACCCAACACACTCCCTACGTCATCGGCCACGCGCCCTCCCATACCAAACACCACGAATGGCGCACCGCCGCCAACAGCGCCCCTCACCTCCTCCCGCATCTCCCAAAGGCCCTCTCCTCCAACCCCAATCTCAAACTCCTCGACATCGGCTGCGGGCCCGGCACCATCTCGGCCTCTCTTGCCCAACACCTTCTTCCCTCCGGCCACGTCCTCGCAACCGACATTGCCGACGACGTTCTCGAGCGAGCCAAGGAGCACGCCATCTCGCAAGGCCTTTCAGTCCCGGAGAACATTTCCTTCCAGAAGGAATCCGTTTACGAATTGCCATTTTCCGACAACGAGTTCGACATTGTCCATGCCCACCAGGTACTCTGCCATCTTGACGACCCCGTTGCCGCAGTCAAGGAGATGCTCAGGGTTTGCAAACCGGGCGGACTGATTTCTTTCCGCGAGTCGGATATGCACATGTGGTGTTTCTGGCCTGAACTTCCGTCCCTACTAAAGTTTCATGAGTTGATGGTCAATGTCATGTTGGCGAATGGTGGGCAGGATAAGGGCGGGAGGAAGTTGGTGTCGTGGATACTGGAAGCTGGGGTTGACCGAAAGGATATCGAGGCTGGGTTCGGGACGTGGTGTTACAGTGAGCCGGGGGATAGAAAGGCGTGGGGGGAGGCGATGATTGAGAGGCTGAGGACGGGGCAGATGAGGCAACGAGGGATTGAGTCGGGGTTGACGACGGAGGAAAGCATAGAGGAGATGGTGAAGGGGTGGCGGGAGTGGATGGAGAGGGGAGATGCGACGTTGGGGATTGTCAATGGGGAGGTTATTGTTAGGAAGTCAACGGCCTCTTGATGGGAAATTTCCTGGTGGTAGGAAAAAGGAAAAAGGAACGACTCATCAACTGAAGGTGGTTGCAGTGGCAACTTGAATGACAGCAACCAAAGAATAGTGTATACAGATTGCCGGAGCAATGGAAAGTGCATTTTTTTGGGAGGGCTCAATTCTCTTGCGTCAAACAGGTCACGGAAGGCACTATCATCAAACATCATTCGATGACAAACAGACAACTACCGACATCGGCATGGAAACATAAGTAGGTGTGACACATGCCATTCCCCGCGTCCAGCACCACTCATTTTACCTTTCTCCTTCCCAGTCTTCACCATCATCTTCTCCGTCATTCACACCCAGCCACAACACCGACGCCACGGAGAAACCACCCGATATTACCAACGCTACCTTCATTCTTAGAGTGACAAGGCACTATCTCGTCAATTCCGAAACCCATGATTTCTTCACCAACCAAGACTTCTGCCAGCCGTGAAGCCTGCGACGCAAAAACAACCGAGTTGGTTTGTTGTCGGTGGAGGGGTTGTCCCAGTCTGCGACATCTGGAGACATTTGCAAACAGGAACACATCCTCCCGTAGACCTCCAGCTGCTGAAGTCGATCTAGCCGTGATACTAACTCAAGGTTTGCAGTTTCACCTACCTTACCCCTACCGAATATCAACCTCGAACTCCTGAACAATGCGATCCCTTCTCGATCACGACCCATCATACAGACCTGCATCCACGCAATAAACGACATCCTATCTCTTCCTAGGTTCCTCCTTCCTCCATCGAGGCTTAGGCTCTTGCAACATCAAAGTCGACGAAGACATCTGTCACCTTGTCGACGATATTGACTGGGCGGAAGCTAAATTGTCTTCATTCGTCCCGAATCTACATTCACTTGGGGGTTTGACTGGGAAGCTTCGTTTGCGCAACGGGTGAACGCAGTACGAAAACTATCACGCTTTGCAAAACACCTTTTAGAAGAGATTTAAACAAGAGGTCGGCGGCTTATCTGATGATGAGCATCGAGCAATCAAATTCGCGGGATTTGGGTCTGCTACGATCGTCCGGATTCACCAGTCGGCTTACCAATGAGCCAATGCCGGTGAACATTACTGATGATTAGCATGGACGTCACAGTATGACGTTTATGGATGGAGTTCTGATCAATATGGTGACATAGTTTCATGTATCTGAACTTTTGACACCACTCGGTGGAGGTATGTTTATTCGACAGTCTTGAACCCCCGACACCCGACTGACATCATCTTCCCCTGATAGGACCTCGTAGACCCTTCCGGGAAGGCATGCCCGGATGCCATATCTTATCTGTTGCCGGCGGCATTGGTGTTTTTCTTAATCCTTCGACCCTGTCTTCGAGTTCACCAATCCGACTCCCATCAATTTATACACGGAGGGTTGCCACTACTGTTTCCGGAAGCAGATGAATCCGCCGACCGTATATTTTTTCATCTGACAGGGGCGCTAAAATGAGCCCCTCTGCGAATGCCGCCGCGATTGCCGCAGCATATTCCTGCCACTCCTTCTCCTTGTGTAAGTCCGCATAGTCGCGAATTTCAATTCCCGGTTCACCAACCCTTGTTAGTCGCTTATCACGCCAGCCACTGTCATCTCAGGACAGATGAAGTTGTGCCTCACTTGAAATTCAACCTTCTTTGTGCTTGACAATTCAAGCCCACGCGCATCTCATGCAGGTACTGCGGAATGCTGTTTCCTGCCATCAGCATATGCGCGCTTCGCAAATTGTTCCCCGCGGTGAGAAGAGCAGTAAACGGATGGAAGCGTATGTCCCTCGACAGTCATTTATTTCTTCACTGCCCTACCACGCGCCAAGCTCGTAATAAGTCACACCCCCAGACATCCGTATTGGGGGACGCCAACAACGACGACGTTGCCCAAGACGATTGGTTCCTGCAAATCCGGACCAAATCCGGATTATACCTAACCGGGCGCCCTACCAGATATGCCGACTACCGGGACATGCTTGGTGTTGAAATATGAGCGGCGCATGTCGGCCCGAGAGCCGTGGTGGGCCGGCGGCTGGTTCCAGTCGATCCCGATGCGGGGACACCCGGCCCTCACGACGAGATGCCGCCCTATACGCCCCACGTGGTATTCGGCATGGTCGCCGGGTAGTGGTACTTCCATTGTTGTGGGGTCCTTAGCATTCCGACCGCAGCGGTGAGCGACAGGGTACCGAGAAGTGTCATGTGAGAGATTCATGTGGGCAAATGTTGACATGGAATACGCCTATCCGAGACGAATAACACTGTGTCAACTTGCAAAGATAACCCGAGAACCAGAGACGGAGCTTGCGATTCTAACGTTTACTCGGGATGGTAGAGAAAGGCAATGGCCAAGGTTGACAGAGGTCCTTAGGCTAAAACCCAGCTCTGTCAATCTTTGCTCCAAGCGTGTGCATTGTGCCATTCGCGTCGTCGAATTGGTGGTCTTCGATACTTCCGCCCACCATGATGGGAAATATGGAGGGCATACAACCCAGACAATCCCCCAATCTTCGATACGCAGCCATTCTGTCGAGTCTTCCTAATGGCCCCATTTAATTAGGACCTTTTTCGAAGGAACATTGACTTCAATTTGGGTGAGTGGCATCTCACTTGCAGTTTGGGGTGCATCCATTTTTCCTTGGAGGTTATCGTCATACTACCTTCCAATGACGCAAGTGAATGGTAGCCAAGCCACACTCGACTATGAGCATCAACCGTTAGTGCTCATTGAGCATCGAAGGATACACCTGCGATTAATGTGCACATTTCGTTGGCATGTCCGCCATGGACGTCGCGCAGCTTTGAGATGGACTTTGGTTGGGAATCAGTCTTCTGGGTAAGGTACCAAAGGTTTGGCGACACTACACCTTTGGACTTTCGATTTGCCAAACAGTTGGATAATATTATCCACCTCATGATTCCGTTCTGTCAATGCCTTACTTCCTCAACGGGCTCTTTTCTACTATACGAGCTGCCAAAACACAACGAAATTATCAGACCAAAGGCCATCCATGAACCGCAAAATCGGCGCTGATGAGGCATAAAGGTATTTGGAGACACTGCCAGTTGGCACTCCAAGGGCCGTACCATTGTTACCCACTTCTACCACGCTCAGGGCGATTCCTTGGAAAAGACACTCCTCGGCATGCTACGCTCTTTGATGTGCGAACATGTCAACAAAGAGGAGCCGACATATCCGCGCTTTCTTCCCCTTTTCCACCAGAAAACCCGACTCCACCAAAGATGAAAGTGGCGCGAGTTTGGACTGACGGAATTGCTTCCTTCCGAGATGCAAGTTCGGGAAAGCCCGCCACTACTCCTCAATTTCACCGGTCCCTTGGTTGAATGCAGGAACTTGCAGGTTCTACACATAGAACTTTTCGAACAACTATCACTCAACTTAGTTCCGGGACTAACGTTTGGATTTCTGAAGACTATCGAGCGGCCATTATTCACACATTACTTTGGCAAAATATCAGGAGTTTGTGATAGAAACCAGGACGGGATTTTACAAGGATATTGCCACATACATCCACGATAATTTGACGGTCTCGAACCCAGATATTGAGAAGGAGGTTCCCAACAAGACATCCGGTATTGATTCTTCTTGTGGGTCGTGCTCGTCGTCGCAATGCTACCCAAACAGAGAATATGACGAGGGCAAGATCGAAGTAATCGAGCAGAGGTTACTTGTACATGGGGTTCCTTTGCAGGGAAGAACAGGCCGACCTTTGTTTGGGACAAGGAATTAGAGGATCACTTAGTTCAAAGTACATCATCTTTATTCTTTCAATGGTTTGCCTCTTTTTGTAGACAGGAATAGAGGAGCTTTCTGCTTTTTAGAAAGGCGGGCATGCCTGGCTCCATCTCTCAGTCATCCTACCAACAGAGCAACTACCAACATAGCAAGGACTTGAGAAAGGCATTTCATTGCACAAAGGAAAAACGATCAGACGGCTCTCGTCCTATGTTCAAGGTGAGCCAATGGGTTGCTACTACTGAGTCAATGGAGAGGTGCTTGCTTGGCGCTTGGATCGATGCCATGGCGAGTTGTGAAGGTCTGTGCACCTTGATGCTCTGACTGTAGCGACAACCTGTCCCCAACGGACAGTTACCTTCCCAGGCCTCCGGCTCTATGCAACGGTGATACCCAAAGGCGGGTTTGCAAAGCTCGTGAGAAGCAGATTGTGCCGGCTGGGCACTCGGAGGCTGTCGGGGTGGGGCCGGTGCGGAGCCGGGGGGAGGCCGGGGAGCGTTTCAAATATCGGGTGCGGTCGGACACTCGCCACAACCAGGTGAAGGAAAGAATCTGAGCGGTCGGCCAATTGAGGACTCTGCCGGTGTGCCAAGTGCAGCTGCTATCCGAATGATGCCATTCCCAACTCTCAACGTTTTTGGGCCTCACCTCATCCACAGCTCGGGAACATCCGGAGTACGGGGGTTATGTCTAGACGGGTCTATAACAAGCGAAGAAAACGTCAGACAAACTACTCGAACATTCCGAATCAGCTCCGGCCCCTCGGTGTGTGTGTCTGTGCAATACGAACAGGAATTCACTCTACGAACGCGACCCACTGAAACTGTGTCATGATGGATGAGCCGGGCAACACAGACATACCATCCGGGTATATAAAGGAGCGCGATTCCTCAGGAGATTCAATCATCATCGAGCACACATCCTCAAGTCCTCACTCACCAACAACAACCATTCCGTCAATCCAACTCCATCAATCGCCCAACATGGTCCTTACCAAGTACAAGGCCGCAGCGGTATGTCAAAGCAAGAATGCCTCAGTCGACTATCTATTCTGACGCCAAAATAGGTTACTTCCGAGCCCTGCTGGTTCGATCTCGAGGGAGGCGTTCGCAAGACGATCGACTTCATTAACGAAGCGGGTCAGGCCGGCTGCAAGCTCGTCGCCTTTCCCGAAGTCTGGATCCCCGGCTATCCATACTGGATGTGGAAGGTCACCTACCAGCAGTCGCTGCCTATGCTGAAGAAGTACCGCGAGAACGCCATGGCCGTTGACTCGGACGAGTTCCGTCGCATCAGAAGGGCTGCTAGGGACAACCAGATGTATGTGTGATCCGGTCACCAGCCCCAACCTCGGATGATTGAGTGCTAACACAGCACTTGCACAGTTATGTCTCGCTCGGCTTCGCCGAAATCGACCACGCCACCCTTTACCTGGCGCAAGCTCTGATCGATCCCACTGGCGAGGTCATCAACCACCGTCGCAAGATCAAGCCCACCCACGTCGAGAAGCTCGTCTACGGCGACGGCGCCGGTGACACCTTCATGTCGGTCACCCCGACCGAGCTCGGCCGCCTCGGTCAGCTCAACTGCTGGGAGAACATGAACCCCTTCCTCAAGTCGCTCAACGTCTCGATGGGCGAGCAGATCCACATCGCCGCGTGGCCCATCTATCCCGGCAAGGAGACGCTCAAGTACCCCGACCCGGCGACCAACGTGGCCGACCCGGCGTCCGACCTCGTGACGCCTGCCTATGCCATTGAGACGGGTACCTGGACGCTGGCGCCCTTCCAGCGGTTGAGCGTGGAGGGCCTCAAGAAGAACACGCCCGAGGGAGTCGAGCCCGAGACGGACCCGTCGACGTATAACGGCCATGCGCGCATTTACAGGCCGGACGGCTCTCTTGTCGTCAGGCCGGACAAGGACTTTGACGGATTGTTGTTTGTCGATGTACGTTTTCTCATTCATTTCCACTCCAGTCCATTCCATCAGTTGTTTCGTTTTGATAGGTAAGCAAAGAAAAGAGAGATTACTAACATTAATATCTTTGTACAGATCGACCTCAACGAGTGCCACTTGACCAAGGCGCTGGCTGACTTTGCTGGACACTACATGCGGCCGGATCTCATTCGTCTCCTGGTGGACACCAGCCGCAAGGAGCTCGTCACCGAGGTGGACCGCAATGGCGGCATTGTGCAGTACTCGACGCGCGAGCGCTTGGGCTTGAACACGCCGCTTGAGAATGATAAGGAGGGAAAGAAGTGAGTGAGTTGGACATTATCAGTTTGATGGGGGCGTCGCAGGGACTTGTGACAGAGTACGGCGGCTCGCTTTGGATCAGGCCTGAAGAAAAGATTGTGCGCGGGTCGCTCATCTTTTTAAAAAAGTTTAGCTATCTCGAGGTAGAGGTAGACTTTTTTTTTTAACTAATCTCCACTCCATTTCTCTATATCAAATAAATCACTACCATATATTCGAGTTGTTTTGTGAATGTTTGGGCGATGTGTATGAAATCAACATGAAGAGATGAGGGAGCAGCGAAAAGCATTGTTAACAGAACTTTGTGCCTAGGTAGGTACGGCGTATCTACCTACCTAGCTAGGTGACCTGACTCAGGAATTCATAAGGAGAGTAGGTAGGTATAGTCAAGTAAACACACACACTGGGCAGTCAGTCAGTCTTAATACGAACCCATGTCTCCTATTCTCATCATACCTACAGGTATGCACCTTTCATCCTGATAGACCTGGCTATCAGCCGTGTGTGTTTGTCTTGTCTGGGAAGGTGAGTACAGGTACCTAGGTACCTAAGCTCTTTACTACATAGGAGCCTGGGGATCAAGAAAAAAAGAAAATTCGTAACGGCCGGGGAAGATTATCGGACATCCGTGGCATGCATTACCATAACAATTCCTGCATTTCGATCCAAACACGTTTCAGTCCCAAGCCATGCATATACAGGTAACAATTGTCTCATCAACTCCCGTTTTCTCCTTTTCTTTCTTTCTTTCTTTCTTCTTCTTCTTCTTCTCTCTAACCAATTCAAGCATTCTCTCACCTCCATTGTGCCAATCATCGTGTGATACTGCATGCTCAGCGAACTTTGGACAAAGATACCTAATGCCCGATTAACCACAGGCCCGATTCACACACACAATAAGTAGAGGTACCTATCCAAGAATTCAGTTCAAAGCCAGGGAGAGAAAAAAAAAAAAAAAAAAAAGAAGACAAACAAATACCAACAGAAAGCCCCTTAAATACACACAATCGTGACACACTGTATGTATATCCAACGGTTAACAAATCTAGGTAATCACACATTCCTTTTTCCCTCCCCTTATTGAAACCCATCCCTCTTCCCCCCCCCCTCCCCCCCCTCTCCCCATCCCATCCCAGCCCATCCCATGCATCCCGATCCCATCTTTCTTTCTTTCCTCCTTTCCTTCATTGAGTCCCTTTAACCACCCTACCCTTCCCCTCTGATACTCATAGTAGAACCATCTACCCAGGTAAAACTACCAATTAACCCACACAACCTCAGGCAACACCCCCCTCATAATCTCCCAATGGCCCAGCGCGCTTTCCGTCTGCCACTTTTCCAACGTCGCTGTCTCATTCTTTCGCAAAATCCCCAGCTTCTTAGCCTCTTCTACACTGCCATTGACAGCTCTGAGGAGATCGTCGTCTGTCACCTCAAACTTGGGGAGAAGGAAGGCTTCGCGGCTGGGACTGTTGAGGAGGTCACGGGGGGTTGGGTTGCGGAAAGTAATTCCCTGAGTGGGAGTAGAAACCTTGGTGCAGAAAAAGACCATATTCGTGAAATCGCGGCCGTTGTGGGCGGCGGCTTGGGCTTCGTCGCGAGGGTGTTCGCGGAAGATGCGGCATGAGGAAGAACCAAAGACGGAGCGGATGGTGTTGGTGATGAGGAGGGGTGGGGGGTGGGAGAAGTCGCCTGCGTAGTTCTGCGTTGTGATGTTAGTTGTGGTTATAGGAAGAGAAAGAGGAGGGGAGGGGTGACGTACGATGGCGATGACGCCGTTTGGCTTGAGAAGGGAGTGCAAGTTTTGGAGGAATTCATAAGTGAAGAGGGCGACGGGCTCAGCGCCGCCGGTAAAGACGTCGTGGATGATGTATTCATATTGACCGACACCTTGAGTTTCGTTGACGAGACGGTCGGTGTAGCTTACGGCGTCTTCGATGACGGCGGTGTGGTTGGACGGAAGCTGGAAGTACTTGGAGGCGAACTCGTGGACGACAGGATCGATTTCAACAACGGTGGTGTTGATGCCGTGGGCAACGAGGGCGGCGGGGGTGGTGCCGATGCCGAGGCCGCTGGAATATGTTTAGTTTTCCATCTCGAGATGCTAGAACGGGGGGAACTTACATTACCAAAGCCTTCGCCTCGTTGTCAGGAACCGGGTTAGGCACTTGGACCAACCTCACGGCCTCCAACATGGCAAAGACACCATAGATAGGCTCAGCAACCTGGTTCCCCTTGAACCGAGGAGTGTCCTTGAACTTGACCCACTCGCCACCAAGCAGACTGTGGTCACACCTCAACACTCGGAACCCATCATTCAAACTGTCCACCACCGAGATATATCCCGTGATCGAGTCGCGGCGGTCCAGCACATGCCATCCCTCCTTCTCCAGCCCGCTGTTCAACCTAGAAAGCGCCATAGGCGAGGCCAGATGCGGGTTCAAAAGCGTGGTGTGCAACAACGCGGGCACCCCCAACAACAAGAACTTGGACGGCGCAATGGTCGTGTAGGAAGCAGCCAGCAAGCCCTCCAGTCCGATCCTGGTCATGTAAAAGTTCTTGCCGATGTTCTGCACAATAAAGTCGCCGCTCAACTTCTCGGCCACTTTGAAGAAGCCGAAGGAGCCCAGGCCAGGCACCGCCTCAGCAATGGCTTTGGGCAGCGGTCCAAAGTCGGCATACTCCAGGTTTGTCGCGACACAGGCCGAGGAGACGGTAATCAGGGGGAATAGCGTCAACAGCTCCGTGACCAATGGGCCATAGTAAGCGCCCATGTAGCCGCTGGCCTTGAAAAGGAGGTACTGAGCGGGCGGAATGTACATGGCGATCAGAGGCAGCAGCTCGACTGGCTCAATGGGCAAAGCGCGATCCAAGAAGATGTTGGAGGCCCAGCCGGTGAAACAGCCGGCCATGACTAGCTTGGAGTGCCATATCGCCGCGGGGATGGAGCCGTAGACGGGCGAGAGAACGAGCTGGGAGACGTTGGAGGCGATGGCGATGAGAGCGAGCAGGATGAAGGTGTGGGTGTAGATGGCGAACTGGCCGGCCCAGTAGCCCTTTTGGGAGCGGGCCTTTTTGGCGAGGTCTTTGAGTTCTTGCTCGTAGGCTTCCTTGGATTTGGTGAAGAGGTCAGGGGCGGATGTTGCTGTTGTTTTTGGTTCTGATTCTTCGGGGGTGGTGGTGGTGGTGGTGGTGGCCTTGGAGGCCTTGCCCCTTTTTGTTGCTTTGGGGGGCATGGTGAAAGATGAGAGGTCAGATGTCAAAGGTCATGAATGAATGAGAAGAAGTGAAATCATGAATGGAACGAAGCACTCATGGTGATAAAGACACCTCAGGAGAATTGATGAAGCAGCCAGCTGCAATGTGGTCTCAAGAATCCCGGTCTCGTCTTGGTGGTGATGGTTGCATCGCGTTTCATGAGGAAACAGGCGAAGGACCAAAGTGGAAATGAGCTCTTCTCCATCGCGACGAGGAGGGGTAGCTTCCGAAAGAGTGGATCCCATTGGCCCTATGGCCGGGGTTTGGAGCGCTTTTACAGGCCAACGGGCGCTGTCAGCAAGCGACGGGCCCACAATATTGCGCTAAAGCGGTCACTAAGGTGTAACAACCGGGGGGTACCTAGAGGGAGCTCCACAGCAAGCTGGAGAAATGTTGGGCGATAGCGTCATTGTTGCCCTAGAATTGACACGTGAAACTCAACTGAACTTGTCTGTCCATGGAAACTTCGATAGTTCCAAAGCCAGCGTATCCGATGCTTTCCATGGATGATGCCGAGAAGGCTTGGTCTCCCAACATTTTGTCAAAGGTTACCGACTTAAGTCTGTCCTCCTCCTCCAACTTTCCCTTCCTTTCCCTCTCGATCTCCTGACAGCACAACCACCAACGAACACACGAACACCTCTCGCCCAAATCGTCGCCAAATCATCGCCAACATGCCTCTCGTCGCCCTAGGTGTCGCCGACCTGTTCAACTTTGTTGACTACAGCAAGACAAGCCTCGCCAGTATGCGACTCCACCACCAACATTCACATGTCATTTCCCGTTCGCGGTCCATCCTGCTAACCACATTGCGCCAGTCTCTGCTGCTGCCATTGCCTTCAACCCTACCTTCTGGAAGTGAGTATCGTGTGTCCTCGACCTGATCGCGACATCAGCTAACCCCTCCCTAGCATCGTTGCCCGCAGAGGTGCGTCCGCGCAAACCCCACCAGCTCAACGACCCAACGCTCGATAACAAGACCTCCTAACACATCTCCACAGAATACCGCACCAAGTTCCTCACGCGCGCTTTCGGCGGCAATGCCCAGGTAGCCTGCTACTTCCTGGCCGTCACCATCTTCGGCCTCGGTCTTGTCCGCGACTTCCTCTACGAACGCGCTCTCCGTGACCAGCCCTCCCACCCGCTCCTCGAGGGCACCTATGTCAAATACGCCGCCTATGCCCTCCTTGCCCTCGGCAACCTTCTCGTCATCACCTCTACAATGCGTCTGGGTATCACGGGAACCTTCCTTGGTGACTACTTTGGCATTCTGATGGATGGCATTGTCACCGGCTTCCCCTTCAACGTTACCAGCGCTCCCATGTACTACGGCTCCACCATGAGCTTCCTCGGCACCGCTCTTCTCTACGGCAAGCCCGCTGGTCTCCTTTTGACTGCCTGGGTTCTCTTTGTGTACATAATCGCTATCCAATTCGAGAACCCCTTCACTGCCGAAATCTATGCCAAGCGCGACCGCGAGAGGGCCAAGGCTGCCGGTACCAGCAAGAAGGAGCTTTAAGTCCGAGCAAACAAACAAGTCTACAAACGAAGGCGGTCCCTGAGCTGCTGATTCAGTCTCGGGGATCACTGTGCCCAACGGAAAGGTTGGGCTTGTGGGCATGATGTAGGTCCCTGCCTTTCCTTCCACATCAGGGCAAACACGAGCTGACCCAACATGTGTCACAGGAAAATTGTACATCGCCGGGCTACGTACGAGCACAGTCTGTGTGATGGTGACAGTCACACAGGTCTGGTGCCTAGTGTAGCCTCCGCTCTCAACGAACGGCATATGGTGATTGTTATACTGGTGCGTGAAAGAAAGCACCGGACGAACAATGTTGAACGCCTGCCAGGATATCAAAGAGAAGGGTGATGATAATGATGATAAAAATATGCGAGAAACGGGTGTGTCCGGTGCGTTGGCCATCAACTGGTTCCAATGGAGACCAAAATTGGTGTGGAAAAGATATTTGAACATACTACAAAGATGGATATATACAAAGGCAAATGATACTGCTTGGCTCGATATGAGTCTGGCTTTCCCTCCTCTACATCTTGTTTCTTCTGTTTGCGGCAGCAATGCTGGATGACGATGGTCGCCTGGGAGAGAAGCAGTCATGCCCTGACGACGAAATGACCATGCCCTACTAATGCTTCGCGGCCAGAATGGGTATGTATAAAAGGCAGATGACCAACCACCTAATGATCCCCCAACTCCATCATCTGGGCTACTTGGCCAGATAACCTGATTCATGGCTTTGCGACAATGTTCATTCAGCTTCACTTAGTTCATGAACCGTGTCAGAAGCAGTCCAAACCTCCGACAAAAGCTAGGTCACCACACCTAACCCATCAAGACACTCTTTCTTCACGAATGAAATCCTCCAACTACGAATAGGTCCGGCCAACATATGTCCGTGACACCGCCTTCTCATCATCCCATATATACGCACAAAAAGCATCCACAATAGACGACGCCGACAACGCTTCTGGCTCTGTTGGAAGTGAGGAGGCCAAACATGACTAGCAAAATGCGAGTCTGGACTTCTGCCTTCGCCATCCAATTCTTTTCAGGCGATGAGTTGTATAGGGCATAAGAGTGTATAAATTCACCCCTGAGATATTTACCTTATTCACCACCTATTCTCAAATAACTCAACCCACCCTGTCTCTCGACAGTGAGCCTGCTCACCCTGAGATTCCATACATAACTCACGGGACTAACACCAACAGCTTCTACAGGAGCGAGAGTAGCGCGACCACCCAGATCGCTCCACCCGCCGACAACGTGTCGGCAACCGAGCCCCTACGGACCTTACAGCGTCTCGTGGGATCCAAATATGCTGTTTCCCACATCACAGCATCGACTCTCAAGACCTATCGAGCCATACCAAGCCAAGTAGAGCAGAGCCGGGCCGAGCCGAGCCGTGACCACCAACTCGTGCTCTATTTTGTTGCTATTCGTACTTGAGAGAAACAGGCCATACTCGAGACGACACCTCCTCTCCCGAAGACCATGACGGTTCAGACGTTGAGGTTTAGTAGGACTTTATTGAGCCCTCCGCTTCAGCAACCCCGAGTCCTATATCTCAGAGCCGCTTGCTTTCAATGGGCGGCCATCCCATTTCCAGGCAGGTACGAACAAGCCATTGTAGTGGCGCGATCTCGGCCCAACCCAACCAATTCCAATCCCAATTCCAATTCACCCCATCACATACGAGACTGAAAGAGGCGTGGTGTCGTTGGTGCAGGACTGGAGAAGACCAGCCTGATCAAGGACTCGGCCCCAAGTAGGTACCTACCTACCTAGCGAATGTAAAAATGCTTCGGAAATTCGGGAAGTGAGGAAGCTATAGTGAGCAGCGCGGGGGAGGTGGTTGATGAGAAGGATAAGGATGTAGTGGAAGAGCATGGTTTGGAGCGTTGGCTTGGGAGCTGATGGGAAAGGAGCGAACGAACCCCCTTTCGATTTTGACATTGACGTACCCTAGTCACGCCTTCATACATTCTTCCTTCCTTTAGGTAGATAGTTTACATCAGATTGCCCAGCCCAACCCTTGGTCATAATAGATTTCGTCCCGACTAGGGATATTCGTGGTTAGAACAATATGGAGATGAAAAAGTATCAGGTTAGCCGAGTTAGTTAGTTTTTCTTTTCTTTTTTTTTCCTTTTCTTTTTCTCATTCTTCTCGCGAGGGAGAGAAGGTAGAGGTAGGAAACGCGCTGTGTGCTTGTAGTAGAGGTAGGGAAGGTATAAGAATTTGGAATCTTTGGGCGTTTACCCCCAGTACCGGGTCAGCTTTTCTTCCTTATCAACCACCACCTGATCCCCAAAAGATGAAGCCCTTGTCCTGCACGAAGCAATTCATTTTCATTATCATTTCTTCCAGTGCTGAACGGCAAGTCCTAAAAATCTTGATAATACCTGGCCCTAGCCTATTTGCGCAACTCGGAGTTCATTGATTTCACATGCGATTCCACCAGTCCGTGTGACCATGGACTAGAGGTATACAGAAGATAGGGCAGGAGAAGCATACTCGTCGATCACCTTGTCCTTGAATATCATGGTTGCTTATTCCTGGTGGTGTATGGATCGGCGAATCAAACATGCTCGAAAACTCCAGAACCGGCGTGCTGGAGGATTGGTGGTCTAGACCGCAAGTGAACGCGGGTGGGTCTGTTGTTTTTGTCCTTCTCCTTGCACGCGGCTGGGGTGGAGGCAAGGATGGGTTCAACCGCCAGCTGGTCACGGAAGCCATGACGGAGCAACCCAACTCTGATAAAGAGCTTCGAGCTGCTTAGGGTTCGTTGAACGGGTGGATGTGTGTTATGCGGTAGACACCGATGATTTTGCGCTGGATGGCACGCGACTTGTGTGTGTCTGCGCATGTGCCATGACGCTCATCACCTACACCACCAACCCTCAAACTTTTGGCTTCGTTGCCAATCAATCCCTACGACGCCGAGGTACCATCGAGGGCTCATTATTAATATCACTACTATCACCATGATTTTTATCATCCTCATCCTCCTCCGTTACAGTAGTTACGACCCTTCAGAGTATTCAGCCTTCATCCAAGCGAGCAGCAAACACCACAAAGCCGGATTCCGCTGCTAAGAAATCAACACGGCTCTCACCAAAGACCAAAGACGAGATCCCTGATCGTGCCTTTCCTCCCCCTCAGCGCCAGTATTTTTTAAATAGCTACTTCGGTTTTATCGGGCCGGCTCGTGCCCCTCCGACAGACCCAACCCGCGCCTGAAGCGCTCAAAGAAGGATACTGTTGAGTTGGGGTCGCGCTCCATCGAGCAGCTTTTCAACGCCATCCCTCCTACTATCGCTGCGACTGGGCCCATTTGGGCTTTGGAGCTTCTGAGCATTTGGTTTGGTGGGTCGTGGCCCTGCAACACAACCCAACATTTTCGAGTCTACACCCATAGCTACCCCAGAAGGGGTCATCGGCAGCTGGCCAGTGTCAGTCAAGAGAAAGAGCGGAGCAGCTCCAGCCAGTCACTAATTAGATGACGAGGCATTTGGCTGTGTTTACATTCTGACCCTAGAAAAGATTGGTGCGCGCCCGGCCGTATATGTCGGGTCAGGAACTTGCTCAACCATCTCTGATTCCGAGGAAGACTTTGATTCCTCCAGCTCCGCAGCCTCCCCTACACCAACCCTAAACCGTCTTACGGACATCCGAGCCTTTACAACGCTCGTTTGGGAAGCAGGTCTCCAGCAAATATTTAAGTGCCCGTCGAAGCACGATAATTTCATCCAGCTTGCCAACGACAAGGACTTCGTGCCGTCTTTCGAGCTTGGCCACCCAGATGGCCTTGTGAAGCCGGGTGTGTCGGGTGAAATCCGGGAATAAAGGTGCTGTCACCACCGGAACCACAAACACCATTATTAGAGAGTCGCAGGTGTTCTTCTTGTCCAGAGGCATGGACACGCCACTGCAATTGCCCAATGGCCAGGTGGTCTTCCCATCTTCTGGAATCCCTCCCATGAAGGTGCACCGGGTGCACTTGGCGCACGGGAAGCGGCTCGCCGGTCGAGTGGAAGCGTTGACCAACAAGTGCCTTATGTTGGTCACGGAACAACCAGAGGACGCGACCACTACCTTTGGCGCAGAGGATCGTCCAAAAGGCCTTGGCCCTGTTCTGGTACGAGGCCTTCAGTTCCTTGCCCAGGACGTGCAGGAGTATCTCCGGGATATTTTCAGATCCTGGGGGTATTGATAGTGGTATCTGTTGACGAGCTCTCTGAAAGAGGATCGATTGATTCGTTGAGAATCCTCTGGGCCTCTTCACGGGAAGCCTTGGCCGGTGTCACAACTCTTATCTCCTGGACTCTCGCAGGAAGGATCCTCGTTTGGTTCTCTATCTCGTATATGATGTCAACGGAATGTACCTTCCTAGCTCGGGTGGCGGTTAAGCTGTGCGATACGCTCAAGGAAGGGGTTGTTCTCGCGGGGAACACGATGGAAGGCACGCGCATCAATGGCGGAGGTGGTGACCTCACCAGCCTCAGGCTCGGGGGTGATGGTGTATCGAGGACTTGGGACGAGAATGTTATTTGGTAGGGAGACAAGATGAAACGACAGATGCATATCCCTGGGAAATCCTCCGATATGATTGAAGAGACGCGTCGAATCCGTGGTAATTCTCGGGACTTCAGATGAGTAGCTTGGGTTGGGAAATTTGGGAAGGTCTACGGCCCTCCACACGAGACTTTTTGACTCAAAACCCATTCTCGAATCAACTCAAGCCTCCTATACGACGTATCGCCTGGGTGGCCCTCCTCCAACTAGAAGTACCGCGCCCAGACGGCAGAGGGCTGCCGCCGACAGGTGCTCGAGTTCTTCGAGCGGGCGCAGGGGATGCAGCAGCTTTTGCCCTCGGCGGGCATACAGGCGTCGTGGTCTCCCATTGCCATGCACCGGGAGCACCAGGCAAACATAACGCCGTGAATGGGCGCCTTGGTAAATTTGCGGTTCCCACCGCCACTACCACCCCGAGTCTGGGAAGCCGGAGAGACCGGAGGGGCTATAGCAGGAGCAGGAGGAGCAGCGAGAACAACAGCAGGCGCGGGCGCTATCCCGTCCAGTCCCTTTTCTGACAACCTATTGACCCAACTATACCACACCCACAGCCGACAAAAAAAAGAAATCACCAGCAGATCTCTGCTCGGGGGTCGATGGAACCTCGGGGAACCAGTCGATGATCTTGTTGGGCAGCGATGCGGCGAGTTCCAACCAACACAATGTCTGCTGCTACTGCTGGGGACGACGAGGGTAACAGCTGGTTCAACGCTGGTAACTTGCATGTTTTGAAACCTAGCAGTCACTTGTGTGTCGAGGCAGTGGTGGTGGCGACGACAATCATCGTGGCGGTCGAGCGGCCACAACGACAGGCATGGTCAAGTACCACCCCAAGCAGACCCAACATCCGTCAAAGGGACCTCAATCCTTCTCGTGTTCAGCCCCCTATAAAGCTTCGTTGGGCTTGGGCGCGTTCCTCCGGGATATCTCTGTAGGCTGAAGTTACTGGGTACTTCATCCTGTGGATCCCCCTCCTTGATCGCTGGGTAGTGACATTGCGTCGGCGGATGGCCGCGAAAACGTCTTGGCCGACCCCATCTTGGCCATCATCGTCTTAGCCATGATCGAAAAGATCAATGTCTTCGTTGCCATCGAGTCCCTCGACCAGCTGGGAGATATGATCCCTTTGGCAAGAACCAGTCTTGTTTTCTGGCGCCCTCGCTCCAAGCGTCGTGAGTAGGGGTCGATCTGTATTACCTATAAGCGGTAAAGTAAAGTAATTTCAGTAAAAGTAGCGTAAAAATAGAATCCCTTACCAGATTTACAGGTCACATGACTGTTTTTCGTCGTTTTATGCCACCAAGGCTAGTAGAGCAATACTAGCAAGTGAAGATGAAAATGACGAAGGTAGAATAAAAGTCGATAAATAAAATAGTAGTAGTTGTAGCGATTTACTCTAAAGATTTCTTGTCAGAGATTGATAGGCATACTATGATTCGGGCCGGGTGCACGGACTCTGCGCACGGACACTTACATGTCTTACTGTAAGGAAAAGTGTAAAGTAAGGTAAAAGTCCCAGATTTATAGTATCTATCGACCCCTAGTTGTAAGAGCACAGCCCCTCGTATGTGTTCCCACACTCAAACACCTGTACAATCTTGGCGGATGTGTAGTACGGTGGCCCAAGTGTGCCTTGGGTCGTTTATCTAAAAGTTCTAAAAACTTAAAGTCTAACTAGCTGTAAGCATTAGGCTTGTACTAGGGAGTGGTTTCCAAATCCTTATGCCTAAGATAACTTTGATAAGCCGTCTCCCGCAACGTTACCTCAATTCCTATTAACTCCTATTAATTCCTATTGATTCCTATTGATTCCTATTGACTCCTATTGACTCCTATTATTTTACTGCTTCATTACTTTATTGTTTTATTACTTTATTGCTTCATTGCTTCATTACTTCATTGCTTTATTATTTTATTGCTATTAGGAGGCTAAGAACTCGTATACAGAAGCACCTCAGCGGCTACTACTCCCCTTCGTCAACCGACGCATAGGATTACTAACGATAACGCTTATATTGGGTTGGGTTCGCGGGAAGGATAATCCAGTACTGCGCCGAAGCGTTAGACTAGTACGAGGCTCTATAATACTCGTTAGCGGATAAATAAAGTTTGTATAAATATAAAAGAGGCTTAACGAAGCGTAGTTTATTATAGTCGGTAGCTATTAATATATCTTTAAATTAACCCCTAACTTACTATCCCCTACGTATAGCCACGACCGTAGTCACCTTAACCTACCTTTCGCCTACGTTCTTAACAAATTAATAGCTTTTCCTCCAGGAATTAAACCAGTACTATTAAAATATACATACGTAGCGGCTAGTTTATCTCTTGTACCGCCGAAGCTATTCCTCGCCCCTCTCGTACTATTATTCTTATAATTATTATAATTAAAATAATTTAGCCCCCTCTACTTTTATTATAATAATACTAGCCTACTATAGAGTCTATTGAAAAAGATAATAATGAAGATTACCCTCTTACGCCGCCCCGGATTCCTTAATTATACCCCTAGATTTTAGAAGTTAATAAGCTTATATATAAGCAATAATTATTCGAATTTTAATTCGCTATAATTAAATTCCTCCTTAATTATCTCCCCTTATATATATTTTAATAGGAGTAGTTCGCTTTCGTAGGCTTTACTGAATAAGATTCGGTAGGAAATTACCCTCCTATTCCCGCCGAATTCCGTTACTAAGACTATTTCTTTTATAATTAAATTCGTATTTTTACTATACTTCTCCTTACTACCCCTTCGTCGGTAGCCGCCGCCGTAACTACTCCTTTACTAACTATAACTACGCCGGCCTATATTAAATACCGTCCTAAATATAATATTACTAAATTTACTAGCGAAAGTTTTTTATAATTATAGAATTACTTTTATAATATCGATATATATTTCTAAGAGTACCCTTATACTTCCCTTTTATTTACTATTAATTATATTAAGGGTAATTCTAAGAACGTATAAATTAAATATATATTAGCTCTCTATAGTAAATCCGGGTATAATACTATTTATAATACATTTACGTGGAGTAACCTCTATATTTTCTTGGAAATTGAATATAATAGTAATATTTAAATTATTAAATAATTTACTCTTAATAAATTCGAATGTATATAGTAAAGTATTTTAGAAACCGTTTATAATTTCTATAACTGCTATTATATTAAAAAATTTAATTTATTGTATAATTAATTAGAATATACTCAGGTCGTTATTTAAATTAATTAGTTACGCCCCCTTTTTAAATAAAGTATCCTTTTAACGGTTAGTATTAATATAATAAATAAAGTAATAGCGTACGTAAAATAGTTAGAAGGCTTAGAGAGTATTAAACTATTTATATTATATTACTAAAATTAAATATCTTTAGGGTATATTCTATTATTTTCTTCGTTTTTATACCCTTTTATTTCCTCTTCGAATATTCCTTCTTAATTATCCTGTAGTAATAATCCTTCCGATTTTCCCCGTCGCCCCCTTACTATTTTCTAAATAAACCCTAATCTTATTTATTCCCTTTATTATTAGAAAGGCTATATATATAGTTAGTATACCTAATTAAAATTACTAAATACTTACTACGAATATAGTATAACGGGCTATTTTATAGTAACGTACCCGAACCGAGCCTATTATAATTATAATTAAGTTGGCTATTTAGTACGGAATTACTTTATCCCTATAGGTATTTCTTTATACGGAGCGAATATTAAACTAATTGTAGTTAGAGTAGCAGTTATAATTATTTAAAATAATATAGGTAAATTATAAATATATTTAGAAATAAAGTTATTAGTAAGGATTTATAGAGATTGGCGGAGTATATAAGGGTTAATAAATTTGGGTATAGAATTAAATTTAATTAGTAGGTATCTACTCCTATTAGATGTAAAAATTAATCCGGTACCCTATTATTTTATTAATTTCTCCTTTCGGCTTATTCTTATATATAGTATAATTATTTATTTTATTAAAATATATAACTTTTATAGTATTAAGTAGACGAAGCGAATTACTTTTACTATAGTTAAATCCCCGGCTATAAAAATTATTTTCGGTTACCCCTAACTTTATAAGTAGAATTTCAATATTAATTAGCAGCAATAATCGTTTTAATTTCGTATTAAGGTTAGCAATCTCGTATTGAATATAATACTAGCGAAGGAAGTATATAATACTATAGCTATCCTAGCAGAGCTTCGGTAGAATTTAATTTTATTATTGGACCTTCGGGAAATAGTAAAGGTAGAAGAGGGTTTCTACCCTCCTATATATATAAATATCCTATTCGAAATCCCCTCTTCTTTAGTATTAGAATTTATAGCCCTACCCGTTATAATAGAATCGGCCGAATCGCCTCTAATCTTTACCCCCCCGGTAAAGGTTTTTCGAATAGTATTTAATAGCGTTTATTCTACCTTAATACCCCCTACGGAGCTAGTACTATTATAATCCTTAGAGTTATTAGAGGAAATAGAAGGCGAGTCCGCCGTCCTTAAACCGATTATTCTATTAGAGTACAAAGAATTCCAGTCGGTATTCGAAGCTTCGGTTATACCCCTACCCTAATATAACCGATTAAAATATTATATTAATTTAATCGAAGGGGAATTAGCGCTTTAAGGATTAATTTATATATTAAATATTAAAGAATTAGAAGTATTATATAAGTAGTTAGTAGAAGTATTTTAAAAAGGATAGATTTATCTTTCTATTAACCTAGTAGGCGCTTTTATTATTTTTATTCTAAAGAAGGGTAGAAAATTAAGGTTTTATATTAATTTTAGAGCATTAAATAAAATTATAAAGAAGAATTAAACGGCATTACCCTTTATTTAAGAGATTTTCAATTAATTATTATTAATTAAAGTCTTTATAAAATTGGATTTAAAGGATACGTACTATAGGATTTAGATTTGAGAGGGAGACGAAGAGAAGATAATATTTTATATGAAGTACGGGTATTATAAATTTTTAATTATATTAATAAAATTAGTAAATACGCTAGCGATATTTTAAGTGTATATTAATAATACGTTAGCGGGGCTAATAGATACAATATATATTACTTATTTTAATAATATCCTAATTTATAGTAAAAATAAAGAAGATTATATTAACTATATTAAGGAAGTTCTTTAATAGTTATAAAATTGTAACTTCTATATAAATTTAAATAAATACGAATTTTATATAAAGTAGGTATTATTCTTAAAATATATTATTTCCCTAGAAGGTATATCGATAGATTTAGAGAGGGTAGTAGTAATTGTGGAATAGGAGGTTCCGGCGAATGTTTATAATATTTAAATTTTTTTAAGGTTTATAGGGTTTTATTAATATTTTATAATATTATATTCTAAAGTAATTATATCTTTAATAGAGTTATTAAAGGGGAATAAATGGAAGCCGTTCGAATTTATAGTAGAAGCGGAAGAAGTATTTAAAGAATTTAAAAAGCTATTCTAAGAAGTTCTTATATTGTACTACTTCGACCTAATATTACAAATCTAAATGAAAATAAACGTATTAGACTTCGCAATCGGGGCAATTCTTATATATTTATATAGTAATAAGTAGCACCCAATAATTTTCTTCTCGAAGAAGAAATTACCGGAGGAAACTAGGTATAGGGTTAGAGATAGAGAACTATTAGTAATCGTAGGAGTATTAAAGGTATAAAGGTAATACTTATTATATACAAATAAATTATTCTTAATAATTATAGATTATTTAAACCTATAATATTTTTAAAATAAGGAATAGGCGAGTACGAAGTAGAATTAGTAGGTATTAGAATTAGTAATATATAATTTTAGGATTAAATATTGTCCGGGAAAATTAAATTTAATAAATAGGTTATTAAGGAAACTATAATTACGAAGGGGAAAACCGGAGGTAGGGGGCGACTATTTATTAATAAAGGTTATTAAAGGGAATAAAGAGAAGGGTCGGGCGATAAAAGAAAGTTAGGTATCGAGGGTGTTAATAAAATAAGTAATTTTAATTAGAAAGGAGGTTTAAAGAACAGCAGTAGAAGAGAAGGAATAGTAATAAGATATAAATAAAATAGAAGAAAGCTAGGCGTTAGAGGACGAAAAGGTTAAATTGTAGGAAGAAAGGCGGAGTTTATAGGGGGAAAATAAATTAAATAGGGAGGAAAGGAAGCGAAAGGAAATCGAAGGCGATAGTAGAGAAAACGGAGTAGTAAGGAAGAGGGTAAGGTTTATAAGCGAGGCTATTACTAAATTAGGGAAGGAGGATAAAGGTATTATTATAGGAAATATCGGCGGGTATATAGTAGTAATAAGGGTATAGAAGGACGAAGAGTAGTTATTACTATTAGGGTAATAATTATTAGAAGTATAAAAGGAAAATCTATTTATTATTAAAGAAGTATAGAAGAATAGCGAAGGGGGGAGATAAGTAAAGAATTAGAAGATAGGGGAAGATAAAATATTATAGTATTAATATTAAGTCTATATTCTAGAACGGATGTAGGCCGAACTATTCTACGCCTACTATAATATAGTAATAGCCGGATATTTAGGTTAGAAGAAGATATTAAAATGTATTAGTTAATTCTATTATTAACCTATTATTACAACCAATATTAAATTATATATTTGCGAATATTTAGTATATTAGAAGGTTAAACCGTATAATTACTAATTATATAGGTTATTAAAATCGCTACCTATCTTTACTATCCTTTAATAAAATATTTTATATAATTTTATTATTAGAGTACTAAAATTATTCAACCCTATATTTAATTAGATTTATAATACAATCCTTATTATTATCGACTACTTTACTAAATATACCCTATATATCCCTATATAGAAGATAATTAATGTCTAATAATTTATATTCCTTTTCTAACGAAATATCTTTTAATAATTTAGCTTCCTAAATTCAATTATATTAGATAGAAGTAATTTTTTTACGAACTAATTTTAGAAGATTTATTACGAACTCTTAAATATTTATAAACGTTTTAATATAGCCTAATACCTTTAAATAGATAGATAAATAGAGAGGTAAAATTAGAATTTAGAATTATACTTTCGAATCTTCTATAATATAGAATAAGTCGATTAAGCCGAAAAAATCACATTAGTACAATAGACGTATAATAATTATTTCTATACTACTATTAGAAAGTCCTCCTCGGAGCTACTTTTAAGGTATTATCTTTAGGGATTAACGGACTTAGAACGAAGGCGGAGGATAGTTCTATTAATAATAGTTACCAATCGAATCGACGAACTACTTTGTAGGTAGGTAGAAGTTATAATAACTTTAGAGGTCGTTTATTAGGGGTATACGAAATAGTATAATAAAGTTCGGAAATTAAAGGAGTTTAATATTAGAAATTAAATTTTATTTAATACAAAGTATATTAAATAACATTACCTAAGCGTTAAATTAATAAATAAATTTTTAAGACCCTTCTAAATTATTAAGGTTGTTAGGGAAAAGAAGATAGTATATTAATTCGTATTCTCCGTACGTTATTAAATCTACCTAGTATTCCCTATTATTTTACTAGAGCTGTACTATAGGGATCCTACTATAGTAGTATTGCGAGGGGAAATTATAAATATTAAGGAGAATAATATTTAGTACGAAATTAAAGTAATTATAAAGTATTATAAATCTAGCTATTAATATTAGTTCTAGGTTAAATAGAAGGGGTATCTAAATAATAAGAATTCGTAAATTTTATAAAAGGATATAAATTACCCGGACCTTCTTAAGGAATACGAAGTTAAGGAAATATAATAGTAGTATACTAATAGCAGGCTAATTACTAGGTTAATAAGAATTAATTAGGTAGAGGAAGGAGAATAGTAATTGTTTAAAAACATAGAGTAAAGATGTAAGATGTAGATATAAAACGTAAAATATAAAGTAGAAATATAAAACGTAGACGTAAAATATAAAACGTAAAATAGAGATGTAAGATATAAACGTAAAACGTAAAACGTAAAGCAGAGATGTAAAATGTAAATGTGAGATGTAAAATATAAAGTAAAAACGTAAAATATAAATGTAAAATATAAAATATAAATATAAAATATAAATATAAAATATAAATGCAAAATATAAATATAAAATATAAATATAAACTGTAAAATAAGGATATAAAGTAGAAATATAGAGTAGAGAGGTAAATTAGAAATGTAAAATAGAAATGTAAAGCGGAAATATAAAATAAAGACGCTAAATAGGACGAAAGATAGGAAGGGAAGGTAATTTAATTTAATATAAAATACTAATAAGGCGCTAAATAGAATATAGCCCGTATTTTCCATTATTACCCCAAATAAAAAAATCCTTAGTAATATCCGCTATTATCGATATAAAATTAAAACCTACAACTTTAGGAGGAATATTCCCGTACGCTACTACGCCTATTAATAATATTCGTAAATATTACCTTATATTATCTATTTATAATTCTCCCTCGTAAATTCCAATAATTCGTTTAATTTTCTATTTAGTAACGCTAATTTCCTATTAACCGATTAATACTAAGGATTATAATTATAACCGGAGGAGGGGGGGATATAAATAAGAATATTTAGTATAGAAATATTTATAAGGGAGTTAAAGGGGGCTACTGGATTAATATTAGTATTAATATTACTAATACTATAGTAGCCTAATTTCAAATAGCCCTTACAATTAAAGTTAAAAGTACAAAGTATCTTAAGCAATATTATAAGGAGATTATTATTAATTAAGCGCACCTATATTGTAATTTAAAATACTATTATAGAATAACGTAATTACTATAAGAAGGGGGTAGGCAGGGGGTTATCAGTATTAGTAAAGCGTACAATTTCAACTATTACATTCTATATAGCGTTCCGTAGATTACAAACACCGCGAGGAACTTCAAATATATAGCGGCGTATCGTTAGTGAATATTGCGATTTCTCGTTGAATTTTGGAAGGAAAAGACGTTAGCGAAGTGAAAAAAAAAAAAAGAAAAAAAAAAAAAAAAAAAAAAAAAAAAAAAAAAAAAAAAAAAAAAAAGAGAAATATACCTTTAATCTAGCAAGTATTCTAACCAATTAATTTAAAAGCTTCGTACAAATTCAAGGCTAGAGCGTTTGTAAATATTTAGGTTAAAGTAATACTATATCCCAAATAAATAAAAGGATAAATATTATTAGAATATAGGAAAGAGAATAGTTGGGTAAAGGTTAATAATAGGTATAAGGCGAAGGGAGGAGGAGGATAGAGTAGAAAAAGGAAAATAGAAAGGGGAAATAAACGTACTAATTAAGCGCGTTAAGGAAGTGGGGATTAGTATGTAAATATATAGTAGCGAAATATATATTTAGGGGGGGGGCCGGTATAGGCGAAGGGGGGGCGGATATAGTAATAAAAGTAAGGATAGGAGGAAGAAGAAGAAGAGAGGCGAAGAAGGTAGGCGGAAGGGGCGTTATATAAACGAAGGAGGAGGTCCTTATACGAATATAAATTAAAGTAAATAAATATAATTTTAAATAGGCGAATATAAAATAATATAGGGTAAGAAGAGTATTAAATAGTTATATAAGTAGTAGGAGGGAGTAAATAGAAGGATAAAATAAAAATAATAGTTAGAAGGGGAAGAATAGGACGAATAGGTAGTAATAGCGGCTATAAAAAAGTAGGAGAAAAAGGTAGAAAATAGGAAAGTACGTAATTTAAATTGTAGTAGGGAGAGTAGGGGTAGTAATTAGGAATTATACTATTAGAACGAAGAGAGTAATATAAAAAACGAAGTAAGGGTAATAGGGAGGCGATTAAAAAGGAATAATATAAATAAGGGAGGTTTACGGAGGAAATAGTATATAGAATTATAAGAAGCGAAGGAAGGAAACGAAGGTTCTAAATATGGAATTTGTAGGGAGGGGAATTATATTTAGGTATTATAGTAAAATGTAGTAGGTACAAATAATTAAATAGAGAATAACCTATAAGAGGAGTTTCGAATTCAATTATATAGGTATTATATAATAGGTATAGATAATAGAGGGTGCCCTACGAAAGTATTAGGCCGCGCTACAAGCGCGGATAATAGAAAATATCTAGTAAGAGGAACTATAGGGTGTAATTATATTAGTATCTTAAAGTATTTATTAATACTTTTAAATTCGGTATAGTACTCCTTATTAAGTAAAACGATATTTATTACCTCGTACGCCTATAGGACGATAGTCTTAGTAACAGTCGGGAACCTAATTAACTTCTTAAATCTAATACTAGTTTTGTATCTATATTGGAGTTTATAAGAATAGATATTACAATGCCGATATTCTAGCGGGCGGTATGCTAAATAATTAGATTTAATACCGGTTTCGTATCCGTACTAGAATTTAGGAGAATAGATATTATAATACTAATATTCTAGCGGGCGGCTCGCTATATTTAAAGTTTATAAGAATAGATATTATAATACTAATATTTTAGTAGGCGGCTTCGTATCCGCACTAGAATTTATAAGAATAGATATTACAATGCCGATATTCTAGCGGACAGTACGCTAAATAATTAGATTTAATACCAGTTTCGTATCTATATTAGAATTTAGGAAAATAGATATTATAATACCGATATTTTAGCGGGCGGCTCGCCGCATTTAAAATTCGTAAGAATAAATATTACAATACCGATATTCTAGCGGGCGGCTTTATATCCGTATTCGGAGCTTATAAAAATAAATATTATAATACTAATATTCTAGTAGGCGGCTCGCTATATTTAGAATTCGTAAGAATAGATATTACAATACCAATATTCTAGCAGGCAGTTTCATTACCGTATTTAGAATTTAAAAAAAAGGATATTATAATACTAATATTCTAGCGGGCGGCTCGCTAGTAGCGAAGCGGCTACAATATCCGGAATATAGCGTCGGCGGTTATTACGAGTAATAATTCGCCGGAACTAAGGGGCGAAGACATCGCACCTTCGCTAGTAATATAGCCCAATAATATTATAATAATATAATACCAACGCCCTCTACTATTTAACTAGGATCTACTATAAATTGTAAAGGTTTTAAAGACGGAACCTATAAGGGGGGGGGTTGTATTAGGAAGCTAAGAATTCGTATACAGAAGCACCTCAGCGGTTATTACTCCCTTTTATTAACCGACGTATAGGATTACTAATAATAATACCTATATCGGGTCGGGCTCGTAGGAAGGATAATCCGGCACCGCGCTGAAGCGCCAAACTAGTACGAGGCTCTATAATACTCGTTAGCGGATAAATAGAATTTATATAGGTATAAAAGAGGTTCAACGAAGTATAATTTATTATAGTCGGTAATTATTAATATATCTTTAAATTAACCCCTAACTTACCGTCCCCTACGTATAGCTACGACCGTAGTCACCTCAGCCTACCTTTCGCCTACATTCCTAATAATTGCTTCATTACTTTATTACTTCATTACTTTATTACTTCATTACTTCATTACTTTATTACTTTATTACTTTATTGCTTTATTACTTTATTACTTTATTACTTTATTGCTTTATTGCTTCATTACTTCACTGCTTTATTACTTCATTGCTTTATTACTTTATTATTTTATTACTTTATTACTTTATTGTTTTATTACTTCATTACTTCATTACTTTATTACTTCATTGCTTCATTACTTTATTGCTTTATTACTTTATTACTTTATTACTTTATTACTTTATTACTTTATTGCTTTATTGCTTCATTACTTTATTACTTTATTGCTTTATTACTTCATTGCTTTATTGCTTTATTGCTTTATTGTTTTATTACTTTATTGCTTTATTGCTTTATTACTTTATTACTTTATTATTTTATTGCTTCATTGCTTTACTGTTTTATTGCTTCATTACTTTATTGCTTTATTGCTTTATTACTTTATTACTTTATTACTTCATTGCTTTACTACTTCATTACTTCATTGCTTTATTGCTTTATTACTTCATTGCTTTATTATTTTATTGCTTTATTACTTCATTACTTCATTACTTTATTACTTTATTACTTTATTACTTTATTACTTTATTACTTTATTACTTTATTATTTTATTGCTTTATTGCTTTATTGTTTTATTGCTTCATTGCTTTATTACTTTATTGCTTCATTGCTTTATTGTTTCATTGCTTTATTGCTTCATTACTTTATTGTTTCATTACTTCTAGACCGGAAGAGAAGGGTGATAATGTAAATAGACCCTGCAGTTGGTTCTCCAAATTTTTGAGTTAGGGTAAAGTAACAATGCAAATGGATCCCGCTCTCCCCCCCCCCCCCCCCCTTCTCCCTTCCCGGGCCGGGGCTAAAAAGAAAGAAAGAAAAAGAAGAAGAAAACGAAGAGAAGAAAAAGATGAGAAGAATAAGAAGAAAAGGAAAAGAAGAAGACGAAGGTAAAAAAGGGGAAGAGAAAAAAAAGGTAGTAAAAAAAAGGAAGAAGAGAAAGAAGGAAGGAAGCTAAAAAGGTTGAAGTTAAAGTTTAAGGTCTGGGCGTAAGTATTGAATTTTGTAAGTATAGTAGAAGTGTTGATATAAAATGGCCAACAGCTGGCTGTAGATGGGAGCTTGGACTAGTTTTATAAACGACTTAGGTTACACTTGGGCTACTGTAGATGTGTGCGAATGCACACACACACGACTTTTTGGGAAGACGGACCATTGATGAGATTTCATTTGCTTATATCTCTACTAAACGAAGAGATAAAAGAAAACGAACTCAAGATTCATAATCAGCGCACTTGAGACTATCAAAATAATAGTCTTCTCTATAGGATAATTGAATTTCTTCATCTTCGTCTCTTATTTCGATGGTCCGTTTTACCAAAAAGTCGTGTGTGTGTGCATTCACACACATCCGCCAAGACTGCACAGGTGTTTGAGTGTGGGAATGACAGAGGTGCCCCATTTGCGATTGGTAAGCGCGGGGCTAGTTTCGGAGTAGGACGTCGACCAAAGGTTACAGGGAATCTTAACCTATGGGGTAGGAGGCTGTCATTGTCTAGATCTTCGGTGTCAGACTCTGTAACCGGATCGTGGATGCCCTGGGGCAGATGCCGTGGTAGTCTTGGGCTAGGTATTGGAGGAACGAATCAAGATCATATCGTGACGGTTTTGTTTCTCACTCTCTTCGAAATCTTGTCCGATTCGACCGCGTCAGTAACGGCTGGTATTTGAGATGGGATGTACTCAAAGAAAAGAAGATAAGTACGCACCTTTAAGAGCCATAGAGTGCTGCATTGCAAAGGGTTGGATCCGTGGATGCCATGGTGTTCGTGGATATAGTTGTCTTTGGGCCAAGGGCCAAGGTTCTCGGTCTTGACTGGTGTCTTCTCCCCCGGAGTGGAGTTTTGATAGCCTTCTTGTTGGCCCTCCTCTCAAGATCGCTCCTTTGGCGCTCCCCCGCTTGCCCGGGGTTTTTTGCTGCCCTCTTGTTGGCCCTCCACTGGCGCTCGGGCGATCCTTTCTCAACCGTTCTTCTCTCTCTGCGGGAGTTTCAGCAGCTTTCGTTTCGGCCTTCCGTTGAAGAGCCGGAGGCAGCTCGATGGATTGTGCCAGGTATCAGCTTGTGGTGGTGCTTGCGGGTGGAGGGGTCAAAAACGAGGAGTTGGCGATTGCGTGCCTGGGCGTCGAAACAATGGCCTACGTCATGGTCAGGATGCAGGGAATCCAGAGATCCTCTGACCTGTGCCAAAACCGGCGTATTCCACTGGTGGTAGTGGTGTGGGCGGGTGGTAAGAATTCATGTGCTAGAGATGAAGGATGCTGGAGTTTGAGGAACTCTATGAACCACCTCTTGGATGTTTCTTGCTCGCGTAGACTGGTAACAGCAAGCGCCCAATTCCGTTACGTATAGTTCGTTCTGTACGTTTTCTGCACTTGTAGTCCATCGGCACTCGGTTTGAATCGGGCGGCTTCAACCGTTCGTTCATCTGCTGAACTCGAGTCAAGGGTGGAAATTGGCGGCGTGGTGGTTGTTGGGGATCCATCGTGACATTCGACTACCATCGTACTATATCGAAACAGGCCGAAGATGGACTTTTGGTAGTCTGTCTTCCGTTTCGGATAAGTACCTACCTACTTGTAGAGGTAGGTTGGCGGTTTGCCTGCTCCGTGCCCCTTTCCGAGACTAGACTCAGACCCAAACCACCATTCACTCGCGTCTAGTGCTCCTTCCTCACGCGTCAGCACCTCACCGCTTTTGGACCTTTTGTCATTTCCGTCTTAACTTTGTGCCTGAACCTTTGTCGAGCGTTGCCCCTCCTCACGGTTTCTTTCTCCGACTTGCTTCCTTCCTCGACTGATTATTCTTGCTCCAACAACCAAGAAAAACTTGCCTCTCGAGTGATCACATCCCAGTCACTACACGCCAGAATTCGACACACACACATCTCACGATCACTGTCTATATGTAAGTCCTTATGGAAACTGTAGGGTTTAATGCAAGATGTGTTTTCGCGCGTTCTTGATCGCTAATCTATCATCATCGCAGACCATATTCAAAACATGTCGCATATTCAGAACCACGATCAAAGCGGGCAGCCCACCGAGCAAGTCGCTCATTCTCCTTCTTTTAATTCAGCCGCTGGTTCACAAGCTGTTCCTGCTCGCTCTGCTGGCGATCAAGTGGATCGCAATTCCCCAGAGAAAGTCACTCTGTTCACTACCGATACAAGTCTTTCCGAGCAAGTTCATGCTCCGCCCATTCCTGAGGATGAAGACCAATCGAGAACCAATTACCCAGTTCAGAACAGCGAGATCCAAAATGTTGTCGAGGTTGAGGAAGTCGTCCTCCCCTCCATTGAGTCCCCGACGGAGAACCTTCCAAACGACGATGACTACGCTACGGACCCTGCGGGTTTAAGCGAGTCTGAACTGCGCAGGCGGGCAGTCGCTTGGATGGAGCGGACTTACCATCATCTTCCGAACGGTTCAATTGTCCAAGCTCCAAGCTACTTTCGGCGCACCCGATCCAGTCCCGCTGGTAGACCGGCAATTTGGATCAAAGATTTCGTTTGGGGTCATATCAGACCGCGACGGCTGACTAATGATCGCCTCGCTGATATGCCCCTGGAGAGAAGGGAGAGCTGGGCTCGAATGCAAAGAAGGGAGTGGGAAGAGATTGAGGAAGAGAAGGGACCGACTCAAGAAGAGGGTGATCGCTCAAACTCAGAAACGGTATAACAACGTGCAGTTTTTTGTCAAGCGTGGGCGGATCTGATCCTGTGGAACGCCCGCGTCCAATGCGCGAAGTGAACGTCATAATGGTGATGAGATTCTCGGCCATATTAACTACCACGTCGAGATTGTTCATGATCACAGCGCCTTTTTGAGTAGCAGTCGTGGGACGGCAAGTGTTGCTGGAAGTCGTTCGGTAGGTTTAGCTTATTAAGTGCTATTTAGCTTGGAGCCGCCGTCTGGCTATTCAGGGATCGGTAGATTGCTACTGATCAACAAAAAGTTCGAGTGACCGGAGGCTGGAGCAAGAGTTTTGAGTCATCTAAAATGGCCGAAAATTAGGTCTGTAGTGGAATCTTAGAAAGCATGTCTTCCAGTTGTTCCCGCTCGCTCTGTTGGCAATCGAGTCAATACTTGATCGCGAGCCCCACGACGTCGCCGCGGAGGTACTCTTCGGTCTTATTGGCCGTCTTGCACTTGCGGCAAGCACCACGCGGACGGACTACCCAAGGGTAAGATGCGATAACAAGAAGAAGGAACAGCGGAGACTCACAGGGGTCCTGATGGCAGCAGACACGATCAAAAGCAATGTTGTACTCTTCGCGGTCGCCAAAGACCATCGGCATAATACGGTAGAGCTCGCGGACGCAGAGGTTGCACCACACGTGGTCGCGGAGAGGGCGATAGTCCGACATAGCGCTCTCCTTCTTCTCAATGGGTCCAGAATGCTGTCGAGGTTGAGGAAGTCGCCGTCCTCCCCTCAATCGAGTCACCCACGGAGAACTCCCAGCTCAAGAGGCCATACGATGCTGTTGCCAAGCGCGAACAGTCCAAGGGCAAAGGCAAAGGCAAACCTGGCACATGAGGGTTTGTCGCTGTGCCGATGCGCTGCCGGCTGTGTTCGAGGGGACATAGGCTAGAATCAAATTGTTTTTGTTCTCGCCTCCATGATGATGTGTTTTGTTGTCGTTGCGTGCTCCCAGCCGAGCATTTTGTCACTGAATACGAGAAACAACAGCGTCGGCTGCGAAAAGGGAGAAAGGGAGCGACATCAATTTTGATTGTTTCTACTTCTTCTGAGTCTTTCTCTTGCGACTATCTCCCACTTCCATAGCATCCATCCTTGCTTCCAAAGCCGCCACCCTATCCTGGATCGCACGCAGCTTCTTGGAGGGGGGCGCCGCCGCAGCCGAGGGGGGGGGGGGGGGGGGGCGAGGGGTTTTTCAAAGGCGTCGTCGCAATCGGGCTTCATTGCAGATGTTGACGAGTCTCTCCCCAACCCAGCGTGTATTCTCTTCGTTTTCTTCTGTCGACAAATAGATGTCTCGGAATCCCTTTCCCAACATCCTCCTCCTCCTGTTCCAGACGTGCTCAATTGGGTTGAGAGCCGGACTGTGACTGGGACGCACTTCCGCACGCCAGATGCCGTGGCTCTCGGTCTGATAACCCCTTGATAACCCTCGAAGTGCGCACCCTGGCATTATCCTGATGGAGAAAGGGTTCCTGGGCGGTAACGAACCCCACACTAAACCAGCGACGCGTCATGACTCCTTCCAAGACGTTTCATTTTTTCGTTCAGTTTTTAACTGATATTACCGATATGTTGCAATGGGCCAAGAGCCTCTCTAAAACGGAGGGGGGACGGGGATGTTGAGGAGTGTGCTACCATGTACTCCCTGGGCACCCTATTTGACCCCCTTCGTCTCTATCCTCAAAACCGCCGCGGCCGCCGCACCTCGATCCGCTTCTCCTGCTGCTTGGTGGGTCTGTAAGGGAGGCTGCAAACATCCCGTCCAACCCATCTTTCAATTCCCTTCTTCCCACTCCCCCCTCTTTCTCCGAATTCCATCCTCTTCTCCACCCAATTGTAAGTATCCCAATCATCAATGACCCCTGTCGTTCCTTTCTTCCCTCTGCAGTCACTATCAACACTAGGACGAATGAAGACGAGAAACGACAGAACCATGACCGATTTCGCGCACAGAACGGCACCTCAGACGCATTTCTCGACGAGCACCCAGCTTTTGGCGCTGATCAATGTTGCGAGAACTGGAAAGTGGATCAATCCACGTTTTTCAGCAACTCCTCTGGGCTCCGGCCTTGCAGTCATTGTCGGCGCGAAGAGATTTCCCCACATCACGGACGACCTCTTCAAAGATGTGTTCGTCGGGCTGCCCGAACATGAGGTGGAGGACCTGGCGATGTCCCAAGTCACTGAAGAGGAGCGGCAGATCGCCCTAAACCTTACGTTCATCCGCTTGCTACAATTCTTGTCGTATGAAGTTCACGCATGGGCGCTTATGTTCGAGAGGACGACGCGGTTGGGCGTCAAACCGCGATCTAGGGGTCCCGCCTTTTGGAGGGTCTCCACGCTATGGAGAGGCAGAGGGGAAACCGTGAGATGCGTACCCGGGTATTCAATGAGGTGTCGCGTGGTGATGATGAAGAAGCTACGTTGGGGGTCGATACCGTAAACAAATTGATCCAACTCAACTTCGACGGTGGACTATCCTATATGTTTACGCATCTCACCATAGACGCGCATCTTATACCGCCGAGCGACAGGGTGAATATGGTATATTGGGCTCTCAGAGAGTCACCTATGTTCGCATGGACAGTCAGGAAGTGTGCCGAGCTGTACAACACGCGGAAACGGGTTCTGGTGGTCGCCAGAAAGGGAGAGGGGCAACCGCGCAATACAGGCCAAAGTCTTCGTGTCCCGCGCCCTAGGCCGCCACTACGGCTCTGGGTGCTCAGGGGCAGCGGCTACGTTAGCGGGGGCGGCGTTGGCCAGGGCTACGTCTAGTATACGAAGCTGTCAAACTACCAGCTGCCAGGGCTGCTCTTCCTGTTGCTTTTTCTGTTGTTGCTGCGGCTGCTCCTGCTGGTGGCGGGCTAGCGCCCCTCAAGGACCTGAGACCGGTTCACGGGAGCTTGTTGGTTGTCGAACCAATCGGAATGGTGCATTAAGTTGTTGTAGCGCCGTGTGAGTTTTCTCGGTCATCACGATTCATATTTTTTTCTGTCGGCGTTGTACTCCGTTCCGACTATCTTGTAGTATTGGTCCTTCTGGCCGGCGAGCTGACCCAGCACAGAGCCCATGTGTGGGGCGTCGTGACGGCTGCTATCAAACGATGGGGTCGTGACACCTGCTGGGAAATATAGCCGTGACATTATTATCTCTCTGGCCCATCCGTGAGAGCAAAAGTAAAGCGTGACGGAACGACGAGAACGGAGTGTCTGCAAGGGGTAGCGGCAAAGAGGCGATGCGGGGTTTGGGTGCACGGCGGGGCGAAGTCTGGAAAGAACGGAATTGTTAGCTTGACTTCGAACAACACCAAATCGAGTACAAACATAACAAAACTCAACTGGAAATAGTCTTTACTCCGTGGACTTGTTTAGACGTGCGCAATTGGAGAGTGTCCAAGCAAGGTGGGAGGCCCAGTTCGGTGCGGGGGCAGGCCACCCGATTCCCGCTCCCGCTGCAATAGGAGTGGGGACACATCACACGGGGCTCCTGAACCGCGACTTCCGGCTTGCTGGTCGCCAATTGCAGTGTTTTGGAGGCCAGAAGGTGACAGAGTCTCTAGCAGAAATTACAAGACATGAAGGTGTCGATTCCAAAACTACAATCAACAAGGAAGTTAATCACTTGTCCACTGCATTTTCTGGTCGCTTCGGAGCCGAGACCCGCACTATGGCTACTTCGACGATTTGTTCGGAGACAGCATCTGTCTCTTGCCTCGGGAGAGATTTCTGTACATGGGCCTTAATACCCCCCACAACTCCCTGCTTGTAAAGATTAGTTGTGCATAGGTCATGCATCCAGTTCTGCAGTTACGCACACCTACACAAACGGCATCAACTTTCGCGGTTACCAATCAGGATTCAAGAACCCAACGGCGTTCATCGTGTACAACGGATGATATTGACAGACGAAGTGAAGGAAGCCTCTGGATCGGATGATCTATTCTTGGGCGTCTCCAAAGCCTTCGTCTTTCCGAACAGATTTGAGTCTGTTTTTGGGTCGGTTCGCTAGTGTTGTGAGTTGGCTTGTCGGGGACAACCAGGTTCGCAGAAGCTGGCTAATAAGTGGTCTCCATTGCCAGGAATTCTTCGAGATCTGAGTCGGTTTCGTGGGTGATTGGGTTTTCTGGGGTGAAAGTGGCATTGGGTCCTGTGATCCTCCTCACTGTCCTCGTCGTGGGCGCCGAGCAGGATCAGGGCATTGCCGGCGTAAGACTGAGGGGAGACGGCATTGGACAGAGGCGGCAAAGATCGTTGTGCATAGCGATGACCGAGTGCAGTACGTCGGAGATTGTGGCATTCTCGGGGCGCCGCGGGGAGAGCGAGAGAATCCAGAGATTGACAGTCCAAGGCTGGGGGCCACGCAGTTCGGGATGATGTTCTGGAAGCTCAGAAGACTCCCAAGGAAAGATGCTCAGGCGTTCACAAAGAGTGTGGATGCCCTGGCCCCAAAAAGGTAGTGTCCCGACGGAGGACCTCCGCATACTGAGATTAGCGAGGTATAAAGTGGACAGGATTTAGAACAGAGAATCCAACAGCAAAAAAAAAAAAAAAAAAAAAAAAAAAAAAAAAAAGGGGCAACAAAAGTGGAAAAAAAGGGTGAAGACAGCGACTTGCCCCGGTTTCGAACGCGGTAGCGGTAGGTAGGGTGGCCGGCTGCCCCCCCGGTGGGGGCGACACTACTACTACCGCTGCGCCATAAGACCCCTCGGGCTCGTCCGCCCCATCTTCTGTTGAGGCCTCGGTGTTAGAATTGGGTGCTGTCGACGTACTACATATACCCCTAAGTAAGTAAAGGTTTGGTACATGGGTTGTCCCGACGGTGGTTGGAGATCGAGACTGAGACGTGACTTGGGATGAAAAGATAGGTGAGGGGCGGAGATATATCCCACTGGAAGGCACAGAAGGTATCGTCAGCTGTAAGTTGCCCTTGGGTTCGAGGTAAGTGCCCCTCATACCATCGTTACCTCTAATTAGAAGAATCTCTACCTACCGACATGGCACCTATTAGCGGAGCTCTCGGCAACGGAGGTGGATAGGGAGAAGTCTAAGGCTCTTAGCGAGTATATTCGAAACGTTTTACTATCTGGCGAGCTTGGGACTGTCGGGCTACGGAGAGCTTCGTCGTGGTCGGTGTATTCGTCCGCCGTTGCCCGCCCCGTATTGGAACTGTAGATCCATACAATACCCGTATCGGCCGTAGCATTGTCGTTATCGTAGAGGTTGAGTAACCCAATACTCATCAGGCAACCAAGTACCAAGTCTTGCTGATGGTCTTTGCACCATAGTTGCAAGATTAACGCCAACTGGTCGATGCTGTAATTGTTCTCCAATGGCCTAACGTTTTTATCACTTATGGTGGCATGGAATGTGCGTTCTCTATCGGCCATCTCGTCACCCTGGGCGATGGCAGGGAGTTCCTCGGTGGTAGGAGCTGTTATGCCGGGTTGTTCAGAGACAGCAGGAAGCGCACCAGAGAGGAAAGAGAGCGATCCAATCCCGAGATCTCTGCAACATAAGCTCAAGCAACGCCAAAAGCTCACCAAGCCGTGGTTCACCCCGCCAAGCCTCGACGTTACTATCATAGGCCGGCCAAGAGGGAGATCATCATAGCGTCTCCCGACCTACCTACTGTCACTAATAGGGGCATGACTACCCCCTTACTTCTCCCCAATAGGGGTACCACATATCCCTCATCGGACATCCCGCCGATGCGCATATATCAAATCGAACTTGGTCACCACCGTCGACGGGACGAGATCGTGCGAATCACTGCACACCATCTTGAAGAAATGCATCGATTCGACTACGGATCTATCATAGCACGCCCACATAATGCGTCCCAATGAGAACGCGGATGTGTCGACCCTACAGCTACATGCCGTAGCCGTCAGACGCGGTGATCTGGCGTCCCCGGGCACAACCGACGCAACTCAACTCAACTTGATCATGGCCCGTGAGGGCATTTGTGCTACCATCTTCATCGCCCTCCATCTCTACACCACGCAACGAACCATCAAGGACTTCAACGCTTTTCAAAGCGCATTGAACAGGATGGTGTAAGTTTTCGGCGGCTATCACACCGACGATTGAATTTGTATTTTTCAGGCCTTTTCTGCAGCCGCGAGTATGTGCACTACCTATGCTGAGGCGCAGTCCCCGCTCCCCACCCCCTCGACCTCGGCGGCGGCTCCCGCTGACGAGATGCGCGGACAACCGGTTACACGGGAAGAACTGGTTCAGCCGGGTCGGGACTTGAGATGTCCTGGGCTCAAACTTGTCCCCCGAAGGAGCAAATAGCACGCTTCACGACAACTGGTGCCCATGTGGCTGTTCCGTTGCGGTTCTCCTTGTCCGTTGGAACTCTCTTCTTCTCTAGAGTCCTTTGAACTGCCTAAACCGGAATCCTTTTTCCCCCGGAGGGATGGCACGCTTGATCAGGGTAACCAGCCTTCATGTGGCCGTTGGGTTGCGGTTCTCATTGTCGGTTTCAACTCTCTTTTCGAGAGACCAGAGACCGGCGCAACCTGAATCAGTCGTGCTTCTCTCCGGAACTATTCATCTTCCCAAAGTTTGGTGAGCTATCTGGAGGTACTCTGGCAAGTAATCCATGTTTTTGTCTGAAGTGGTTGCCCACGAGATAACCGGAGTTGTTTGACGGTTGTTTGGCTATTGGATGCCATGTGGGATTGTGGACTGGATGCACTTGCGCCCTGGCGCCGGGACCAATCCGGGAGAGTTTCGAAGGACCAACACACGAACAAGTTCTGCGACATCGACCAATCGCAAACGCGAGTTTATGCTGGCAGCGTGTTGGCGCTCTCGACCACACTCTATAGTAGCGTAGCAAAGGGCAAGCTGAGCTCGGCAGCCTACCACAGACCGCACACAGCTTCGAGAGTCGTGCATTTCGAAAAGTTGCCCAGAGGGCCAACCTTCCTCGGGCTACCGAGCAAAACTTACATGTAGCCATTGGTCCACATCTTCTACCCAATTCCAGCGTGAACGCAGTTGGACTGAACGTCAACGCCAACGCCCAATGTTGCACGAGAATCCGGACTAGCCCTTGTCTGGAACAATTCGACCATTCTACCTTGCCTACCGCGATACCTCGCCTGACAACATTATTATGACGGACCCCACGAGCGCAATGGAATAGCTACCCTTAAAGGCCAGCTCACCGACCATGGCATGCCTGTCAAGGTTACGGCTGACGACGCCGAAACAATAACCCAGAAGCAAACCTAGGCTGCCCTTGTCACCTTTCCCTAGCCATTGAAAGCAACAGGAGGTTACCTACAATAAAGACAAATGTGGCGGCGCCCTTTTTGTTCATCGTCTCCTTCGACAAGTACTTCCTGACTTTCTCAAGAGTGCTAGGCTTGACGGGGGCGTCGCGGCCGACAGGGGGCGAACTAGCGGGGCCGGCATCAGAGGCTACGGCGTCCGATGCTGCGCCGCCCTCCAAATCGTCGGGGGGGGCCGCAGCCTTCGCTGCCTTTGAGGCAGGCGTCTTCTTAACGGCACCGGGAGGTTTCTTACGAGGCATAGCGCAATAGTAACAGTACCGATTCAGGGTGGGTGCGGGTGCGAGGCGGCGGCGGACTCGGTTGGGAAGCGGATACAATACGGCGAGGGCGGTAGCGTAGCGTAAAGAAGAAAGAAGGGAAGGAAGGAGGGAGCCGAATTGACATTTCTTTTATAGAAAATACAAGTAGCTTAGGATAACGTAATTAAGGAAAAATAGGTACGGGGCCGATACGGCGCCGTTGTAATAGCGAAGCGGAGGGTTTTTATCTAGTTGTTACAATACGGTTTTTCCCACCGACTATGAACGAAGTAGTACCGTATGCCTATTGGGCGAACTATGTAAATAGTTAGCGTGTATAAGACTAATAATTATAAAGACGAATAACAGTAGGGATACTTACGGTTGGGGGCGTGGTCACAAATACCTAGATAGCAGAGACACAAATTTACAAAATAGGTAGGTAGCGCTTGAGATCCAGAGGTAGCTATGCTACCCCTCGGATGAAATATAGTTCAGAGAGAACATCTTCCTTGCTAATTCCATCAATATCTACAGGAGAAGAAGTTTCATCCAGATAGGAGATTTTTCTGTCCAAGGGCTATCAGATGGCGTCTCGAGAAGATATCTCACTATCAAACTTGATAATTATCTCTTTATTCCTTATTCTCCAACTGGTCTGGTAGGGTGTATTTAGAGTTGTCTTTCAAAGCCTATCAGCAATCCATTCTGGGTTGCGTGGATCACATTTGAGGATCCAGATTGTTAGAAAAACCATGACTGAGAGAGCGGAGCGCAAAGAATAGCACAAACTAACCCCGATGCCCACCCCTCACTCACTCGGCGCCCCCAGCGGTCGCTCACGGTCTTCGGTCTCAATCGCTTGAGCGCCCTTCCACAATGCTCTTGCCGTATCAGATGTACTTGTAAAGAGCATCCCAATACTCTTACGCAGAAGCCTTAATGCAGTTGAGGCATGATGAATGTTGCTGTCGGGGTTCGTGGATGGGTTGCTGGGCGGCGAGCTGGAAGCCCGATGTTAACTTGCTCCCTACCCCCTCTACCTACAAATCGGACGACGCATCTCTTGCCCCGTCCAGTCTATGAGCCTATGTAGGTACGCAAGTATATCCCCAGTATGTCCTCTCAGTTCCAGATGTTGAAGTCGTCGTTGCCCTCCGGGCATGAGGTTCGAAGGGGCACATGATTATGGAGACCACAACAGCACGCTTGAGCAGGTCGTATCAAGTCCAAAGATTATGAAGAAATGATCGGCGATCATGATGACTGCGGTAGCGGCGAATGTCAATGTGAAAACGGCAGTTCATCGCTTGTTGTCGATACAGGAGTTGAACTCGCTACCCAAGAAATTTACCCTTGCGCGGCTGCTGTTGCGCCTATTCAATGGGGATCTCGAGGCAAAGTCTCACCAACGATGTTTGTCAGTGTATGTGGTTTCGGTGTGATGGTGCAGTTGCGGGCGAGCTGCGTTTATTCAGGCGTCGATAACGTTGATAAGGAGATGTTCGATCGCCCGCTGAGCGGGACGGGGCGTGCGGTCAGTCATCCTCTTGTTGGGATCCGTTTCCCGAACAGGCAGCTCACGCGTTCGGGCTACATGATGTTGCGGTCTCTGTAGTGGTGTGAGCGAGCAAAGTCCCAGTTGGGGATGTGACGGGTAAGAAAGGACTGCAAACCTAGATATCCTTGAACGGCCTTGGTGGTCTTGCGGTGGTCTGCTGGCGATGGTGGGATCTTGGGGACACACTCTCTCAACTCCTTGAGCGAAGGATGGGGGAGTTTGATGTCGCTACGTATACTAAAATTCGCGTTTCGTGTAAATCTGGGTCTTGGGGATTCGAGGCATATGGCTGGTTGCTTTTTACCTGGATGGCGGGAATGAAACTGGGCGGTACCGGTACGGGATATTTCTGAAGGACTCGCAGAGGAATCGCTGTAGCTCAGGAGAGGCCGAGTAGATCGACAAGGACTTGTTGGCGACTGTGGATGGAGCAGGAGCGAATACTGGCGGTCATGTGGCTGGCAGTGTACTACGGATCAGGATTGGAAATTACCGTTCCTTCCTTTTTAGGTTTGTAACTTTGGAAGGCACCCTTCACTGACGGCGACTTCTTGACCGCCTTAAGTTTTGCCTGGAATCTTCCTTCACTTTCTCCGCGTCCTCAAGGATAACTTTTTCTCCCACTTGATCGCGTCCGGAAATCTTTTGCACTCGTCTTTTTGTTGTCCTCACTACAACAATCTTCACCACTTTTTGCAGCAAACTGAGCAGAATCGCCGAGACTCTTCATACCCTTCTCTATCAGCGCCTTCGAGCTTTCAGTTTGCCGACGTTGCCCTTGCTCTTTGTCGCGTCCCTCTTGTCACCCAATCTTGTGTCGTCGTCGTCTTTGTGCGACATTTTCTCCTTATAAATACATACTGAATCTCCAAGGTACGACAAGTATCTCCCAAAGATCGGAACACTGGATCGCTGCTCACAAAACCTATAGACGTTAAACATCCCCCTTCGATAAAATGGAAGTCAACCCTCCTACCACTCCACACGGTCCGTCGAAGAGAAAGTCTCCCTCTTCTGACACCAACGGCTCCCCGCAACCCAGCAGCCATAAGCGTCAGAGAGCCATCGAGCGCGAGGAGCCTGCACTCAAGCTGAGCGACTCTTCTCCAAACCAGCACATCACGTCGCCAGGAAAAATCCTGGAGTCAGAGCACGAAGACGAGGAGTCTGAAAGGGATACAACAGTGTCAGACCCCTTGGACATCGAATTCGAAGGTGCAACCGACGATCAATCTCACCTCACTGGCGATCGTAATCGTCCTCTTCGCAGAAACACTCGCACGCCAATTTTGGTCCCAGTCGAGCCCGAGCTGTCGACAAGTGACATCGACGACCTGCTCTCCGGTTCAGAGGTTGACTTGGACTTAGAGGACGAAGACTCGGACTCCGTGACCAAAGGATCACCTTCTGGCCGAAAACCCAGCCAGAGCGAGGAGCGATATTACATGGCCATGTGTAATATCGACTATTACAACTCCCTTTCCGAGCCGGACCTCCGCCGTGAGGCTATTCGTTGGATGGAGGAGAACTCTCGTGCTGACCCCAAGGGCACCGTCGTCTACCCTCCACCGTGGTACATCGCCACTCGCTTCGAACCACCTCGTCCTAGATTGTGGATCAAGGATTTCTTCTCGGGTAGAGTTCGTCCGCGTCAGCTAGTTAATGACCGGCTGGCCGAGATGACCGTCGCCCAGAGGGAGAAGTGGGCGAGAGAACATGGAATGGGAGGGTACGACGATGAGGACACCGAGTAAGAGACGGAGAGATGTCCGGAAGGAGCGATGAGCCTGGGAATGGTGAATCAGAGAGTGGGGAAGGGAGTCATGGAATGGTGAGAGCGAAAGGGGGTCCTAAAGGAATTATCGCAACTGGTTTAGGTCGCAGGGCTACCAGCTGGTTAGTTTGACATTGTGATTGCTATGAAGCAAAGCCTTGATACCGTCCAATGTACACGAAGAAGTACCGTTCTATTTCCTGTTGTAGTTTACTTACCAGGAAGCCTACCCTCCCAAGATTCTCTTGTGTCCTTTCTGAGCCCTCTCGCTGGGACAGCAGTCCTAGAAGATGTGACTTTCATATTTACTGTCAGTGTCGTGAGAAGACTTGCAAGCTTGAAACTTCACCCGAACAGCGTTAGTCATACGCGCAACACCTCAAAACTCGCAGATTCACTACCATCAACAACAACCAAGAAGTGAAGACAGAACCTTTCCAGCGGTCGCCTCACCGAAATGTCACCAAATGACGAATATCATGGCAAGGAAGTCTAAGTGGCTTGGCGTTTGGATTTGACACAGGATCACAAATACCAAAAGCTCCAAAAGTCGTCTAGGCGCTTCTTATTGCCCGTCACCGGTTACGTGCGGGTTCAGGTGGTCCAAAGCTTGCCACGATGCAGCATTCAACGGCATCGTTTGACGCGCTCTGACGCATCGCACTCATTAAGTACAGCTGAGGTGGGGGCAGGGATTCTCGCGGGCATCTGTTCGCAGCCATCAAGTTCTTGACCCTCAGGTAATCCATGTTATGGAGGCTTTGAAAAAAAAGAACAAAGCTAACAAAAGGTAAGCAGGATGACTATGTCATATCAAACGACCAAGTCAGCAGTGAAAGAGTCACATCTTGCTGTTTGACCAGTTTGACTCACGGCACTATTCCCTTTTCACCGTTGGCCTTCCCATAAGAACAACCACAACCCAAGCCAACTGGCAGGACGACCTGTTCCTTAAATGCTTCCAAATAACTAAGGTACGTACGTACATGTTTTCTCCCTCCTAATCGCCCGTGTTTCCCCTTCATCAGCTCAAATCTCGAAACGCCAATACTAAAACGTTATAGCAGTTGCCAGTATCCAGAAACAGCGTTCCCAGCAATGTTCGATCTCCTGAAACATTACCACAGCAACGTGGGTTGTACTACCGGCATCTCGTCTTGCACAGGCCAGACAAAGCAGTCCATGAGGAGCCTCGTTGCATCTGATACGCCTGACCCTTTCCCACCCACGATGAACCAATATTCATTTCCAGCACCGGTTTCTACGTTTGACCACCTCGTGATGGACAACATAATGAAGGGGACTGGATATCTCTTGGAACACCATGGGCCCGTATACATTTCGCAGAGTCGAGCGCCAAACCGTGATGGAGCGGTGCCCCGTGGAGAAGGATATTGAGCGGCTGACCCCTACAAGAATCTGAACGACGTCATCACAAAGTGCCAGGGCATCGTCCATCCTCCCATCAGCCACGTGTTGATGAACGCATATCACCAACACTACACTACCTAGGTACCAAGAATTCCAGCTAAACATAAGAAGCTAGACAGAACCCAAGACACTCGACCTGAATACCTTCTATACCTCATCCAACCCATACGACGTTGTTCTTTTGTCTCCTGTCCAGATGAAAGCCCAGATGGACAACGGAGCAAACCATCCGAAGTGAACCGGAAACCCACGCAATCCCGGGCATGCAAGCTGGTTCAGTCAACGGCTTTTTCAGTTCACACCACTTTGTCAGCGTCGAGAAAGCACTGTTCCTTCCATTCCTTCCCCAAGAATCATGTTCTGGCCATGTCGTCGGAGGTGATCTTTTGCGTCGTACCCGAGATGGTATCAAAGTTTGTTAAGAGTTGTTCATCGTCCTTAAGGAGGAAGGAGCAGACGAATTCGATGAGTAGGTACGATCAAAAGTGCGTTCGTCCGCGGTGTTTGTCGTCGTTCCTTTCTTGCTCTCTAGTTACCATCGCGACTGTGAAGAGTAGGAAGAGCAAACGACAACAATGGCAGAACCGACCAACGACGACGCTCTGAATAGTAGGTACCTCCGATAAATTCGTCGATGAACTAAGTACCCAACTCTGAGCCCTCGTCAATGTCGCGTCCACCGGAAAGTGGATCAATCCGCGTTTTCAACAGCTCCTCCCGTTCCTCGCCATTATCACCGGTCTCCTCGCAAGCCTCGAGTTCTCCTTCTGCCCCAGCCTCGAGTTCTCCTTCTGCTCCAGCCTCGAGTTCTCCTTCTGCCCCAGCCTCGAAGACATTTTCGGGTCTTTCGTTCCTGGCTCATCTAAGCTTGGCTAAAGAACTAGCCAAATGAGATATCTACAACAGATTTGGACTACGGCAAAGAAAAGGTAATGTCGTTGTCTAGTCATTAGGATTGAATTCCAATTTCAAGATATTGCAAAGTGCAAATGCTTCCAATGAATACCTGGCTTCTTCCAAGTGGTAGCTTTTGTACCCGTTTTCTCTGTGAAGCTGTGAAAGTTCCTCTCATTTCCCCTTTTCTGCACTGCTGCTTTTCCTCTTCTTCGGACAAAACTGCTCATGTCTGGCAAGTGAAGTCTGAAGGACAAGATGAAATATTGTGGGATCTTTGGACTTCAAGCAGCATTCCTCAGTTGAATTTGGACGTGCTGTGGGCTCGTTGCCGGAGGGGTTGCCGGGCAAGGCTGGAATTGCCATGTCCCACACGCGGAAACCGCCCCACGGCGGGACACTTGAAAACACCATTCACTTGTGTCTACAGCCTGACCGCCTGCGATCTTTTTGTTGCCACGGTGGTCTTGGACTCCAAGCCCTAAGAGCTGCCCACGGAAATTTACTTTCCAGCCCGCTTTCTCTCGTCTTCTCTTGCCCATCGCAATCCACACTCGACATTGAAGTTTTCCCGCTAAAACAACACATTCACAAGCAGTCAGCCTACCAAGCTCTTCGAATTTCAACGGCAACCCTTCTACTTCGCCACTGCTCATTTGAAGTCGACCAGCATCTGTCACTACATCCCAGGCTTTTTTTTGCTCTTGAGTTTTGACGTTCTTCTGCCTCCGCAACAACCCATACTTTCTTCCAAAACAAAAGTATGATTACCCACCTTCTCATTTGGTTACTTCTATATATCTGACAAGTGTCAGCATCCCTTCCTGATCATCATGCCCTACCAACCTACCACCAACGTCGCTTTAGCCCGTGAAAGACAGCGCAGTTCAAACGAGATCCCCGATCACGCCTCCTCCCCAGCTGGACAGCTCCCTGGTGATTCCACCACACTGGTCTCAAAAACTAGCGTCGGCGACCCTGAGCTCCCAAACACTCGGAAACAACAGACCCCTGATCGCGACAACGAGCTCGAGAACACACAGATACCTCTGAACAGCGCAAGTTACGACGCTGACGACGAACATGTGTCAAACCCTCCTGATTCGTCAAGCCCACCCTTCACTGCAGAAGACGTCGACCAGGATACGGACGTACAAGAGCCTATCGGTAACGAAGCCGACGTCCCCCCGCCCACCGAGGAGACTCTTCGCATCCAGGCAGTTACCTGGATGGAGGCAGTCTATCACGATGCACCCAACGGAACGGCGATCGCTCCTCCAACTTGGTATGCGCCTTCCCACAGTACCCCTTCCCGCCCCCGGGTGTGGATCAAGGACTTTTTCACGGGACATGTCCGTCCCCGTAGGCTGGTTAATGACCGCCTTGCGGAGATGTCTCTCGTGGAAAGGGAGAGGTGGGAGAACCGCCAGAGGAGGATTAGGGGCGAGCCAGCGGAGTGAACTAGCTGGGTTATGTGCTCCATAGGCGTAAAGGAGAGCCAGAGAGGTATGAGAGATGGGATACGAAATGCGGCGGGGCCAGTGGGTTCAGTACACGTACCTAGTCCGGTGATGACACCCTCAATCAGCCTTGCGAGTTCCAATTAAGCGTTGAAGGAGTATGACATCAAAAGTGTTTTCTCTACCTTTTTCTTTTCCCGTATTGAGCGTGTATCTTTTTTTTCTTTTTCGTTTTTTTCAATAAAGAAAAATGTAGCCACGACACCAAGTGATTGTAAGAACCTTCGGAAGTAATCTCCAGCTTCTTGATGCCCGCCTAGCGGACGTAGTCAGCCCTTTATGTTGTTCTTGCTTACTTCCAACATTTTCTCAACTTATACTGTCTTCATTACACAACCAACCTCTTCACCGTCAAAGACAACGTACCTACCTCTATAGATTACACACCTGAATCTTCTGCGCAATCTTTAGAGGTATCTATATATCATACCATTGCAACAGAACCGTTCTACTTACCACCATGTGTAACCAGCCCCTTCCACACAACCATTCCGCCCATCCAGTCGGCACCCGCCAACCAAGCACCTCGCCCATCACCCGGCCGCTTCAAACGCCGAAGAGAGTCCATCAAACCCAAGCGATGACATACCACCTACTCCGCCTGCTTGGTAACCCTACAACCGCATCCGCCATCCAGATCTCCCAAGCATCTCGCTAGATCAAAAAGACTTTTTTCACGGGACATGTTTCCGTCCCCGTAGGCTGATTGATGGCCGGCACAAGAGGAAGAAAGTGGCTTTGGCCTACCTTTTCCATCTACTCACATGGGCCAAACGTGCCGTTTGGCCGAGTCGCAACCCCCGCATTTCCGTTTTAGTGGGTCCCTTGTCATAGGAGGAGGAGATGTTCGTGTCTCGTAGCAAGGGGAAAGAGAATATAATTGTTGAGTGAAAATTGGAAATCTGGAGCTGAGAGCGAAGAGAAGTGTACCTCTAGAGGTAGGAACTAGGATGGAAAGAAGAAGAAGAAGATTTGTGTCGTTTCCGGGGATTGATCTAAGGCTGGAGGAGTTGAGGTTCGCTGTTACCTCTACATGGAATGGACGAAGTCTACAGGGGAGATGACAACAACTCAGCACGTGTTGGCGATACCCTCGTGCTTAATGTCTCTGGATATTTGTCAAAAAAAGAATTGGGCACGGGTTTGGTTCAAGTTGTATCTGTGGTAGGTAGGTGGTAGGGGTAGGAAGCGAAGAAAGGTTGATGTCTGGTTACCGTGAGCCAAGCGAGACATTTTGAACTTCGAGTTATATGCTGTGGACAGTGGAAAGTAGTGGCGGAAGGGCTACACACAGGAGTCATTCACGGAGATGAAGTATTGGGTTTGAGTATGTTTATGAGAAGTGGCAACGATGCATGTATCAATATGACAGACAATAGACGGTGTAGACTAGTGGATTGGGGGCTCTACCATGGCAATATGGCACAGAAAACTTCCATGTCACGTTCGTCTCATCTCTGGAGATGTCTGAAGAGATGAACCGTTCTATGCATGTGGATGCGAGGCCTTGTTGTGTGAACGTATCTCGATTAGGTACAGGAAATTGAAGTGTGGTTTGCTTGAAGTTCGTGTACCAAGTTCCAAGCTTCCATTGTTTGTGGAGCCCAAAGATCGAGTACAGATGAATCCATCATCAGAATACCCCGTATCAGCATAGGTAGATTTGTCGACCCTCTGTCTCTGCGCCAATCTCATGGCCTTACTTTTCCTCCTTCGCCTCCTCCTTCTTTCCCTCCTCTTCCCTCGAGAAGTCATCAACTGGGTTGAGGATAAAGGCCAAGGAGGTCTTTCCCCCCTCCTTAGCAAAAGAAGCAATGGCGGGCTTCTTCTTCTCCTTTTCCGCAATGCTCTCTTTCTCCTTCTTTGCTGATGTCTTGATCTCTGTTTCCTTGGCAAATCGAACATACTTTCCCTTCAGCGAAAAATCCTCCGCTTCTCCCTCCGCTTTCTCCGAAGGTCCGCCGTCGTAGCCACTCGGGGCCGGAAACATTCTAGGCATAGGAAACCCATGCACCCATGGAACTTGGTTCCCCGCCTTCAGAGGAGGTACGCTGTATTCGTAAAAACCATGACGCTTGTGCAGATCAGATACGTCGTATACATCTACGCAAGGACGGTTCGCAGGCGCGATGTTGATAGGCCTAGGCTCAGGCATGCGAACATCCGCTGGCTGAAAATGCACATGATATGGCCTCCCCCCTAGAGGCATCCCAGGGTAGTGGTCAGGGTCGAGTTGTGTCGTAGTCCAATGGTCATGAGGGTCGAGTTCATGCTGATGTGGAGCTTCGGGTGGAGGAGATACACGGCCGAATCTTGGAGGTATACGGCCGCCCTTGCAAAGCGCGGGGTACGGTTTGTAATACGCGGGTGCCTTTGAATGGTAAGTACGCCTCGGTCCTCGCGCGGGGTGAGGAGAAATACACGCGGGGTCCCATCCGAAAGGAAGGCGGTAGTCGGTAGAGGCTTCCGATGAGGATGTCTTGTCGCTGGATTCATTGGGTTTGCTGCAAATAGCGTCGGGCTTGACAGGGCTGTTGGGAACAGGCTGCGTTGGGCGTTCCGTCTGCTTGGCTTTGTCAGCCATGGTTGTGGTAGAGTAGTCTTGCGTCATGGTGTCTCTGATTTGTGGAATGGAATTTGGCTTGTTTCCGTTCGTGTCGATTGCCATGTGATCGGTTGTCTTTTGCATCTTGTCTGAAAAAAAAAAAAAAAGTGCGATGGAAGGAAATTTGGAGGAAAAAAGTTTGGTGAGTGTTTGTCCTTTTATAACCTTGAAAGTTCCAAGGAAAGGGGGGCAATGACACGCTTGATGCTTCTCCGAAAAGTTTTGTATGCCCGACGTCCAAGTTCCTCGGCTTGTACTTGATAGGTGTCCGGAAAAAAAAAGTTGAACCCTCAACCGCAGGAATTGCTACCTGTAACGACTGCAGCATCAAGTTTGCGCGAGTTTATCCGACATTGTGCGTGCATATATGCCACAAAAAACCGGTACAGATAACGGACGACGCGAAACAGTCAGGCTCGGGAATATCTGAGAGGTTTTTAGGAGCTTAATGAACTCGATGGGCCGGGCGTGCATCGGACCGCAGAACATGGATGTTGCGCCTTCCCACTTGACAGAACATGAGATGCTTGTTGGTATGAGATTTGAGCTTGAATCATCAAGCCTGCCGCAGGTCGAGCTATTCACGTGTTACATTTTGTGTATCACAACTCTACCGAGGAGAAATGTACGAGTGTCCGAGTAGCAGTTTTGGGTCGGGCAGGCGACGACTGGAGTGGGACACAACTTGACTATTGACGGGAGTTTCTGACTTGTAGGGTAATTTGGCCTCCTAGTTTTTCTGCTGAATGTCTACCTACCTACTGCTTGCCACCAATCAACTACGAAAATATCCAACGCTTGGTGACTACTATACTACCTGTTCTTTGTTGAAGAGGTAAGGATCGTAAGGGGCTTTGTTTTCACGATCCTCGGTACCTAGTCCCATGCATGGTACCAGGGTGTTACCCAACTAACAGGGGCCCTGCACAGTTGGCCAGCGCAGCGTTAAGCAACCATCTCAGTCATTTCTTTTTCGCAGTCTCTGTGCAATTCCGTGTATTCTACAGCAAAAGTCGTGTCTTTTGTTGGATCCGTAAAGGTACCTCTACACGATTAGGTATATTTTACTTCCCCTTTTGTTCTCCATATTCCGTCGGTTTTACTCATCCTACCCACGACCGAAATACATGTTTACCTGTAAGTCTCGTCCTGCCTTTCATCTTTTCGTCGTATTTCTTCGATATCGTCCCGACGGGCATCAAACTGCTACAGCCTGAGTTTGGATCTCTTCCACTTGACTTGCAACGGCGGCTAGCGATCCTTCCTGCTCGTCGCTACTCGTGCAGTGTCAGAACATCATCATCTGGTATGTTCGATATAACATGCGTCCTCCTTCATCTCGTTTGATCTTTTATCCGTGGCTGTGTGCTGTTTTGTCGGCATCCGGGTAGTACCGGCGCCATCGCTACCGTTGGTAGTGCCGTTGTCAATAAGTCCGTCCAGCTGCTCTACCATATCCCCATCCTTCTCCGTAACATCATCCAAGTCCATTCCTTCTTCTGCCGTTTGGTCGACGCCGCCGAAACAATGGCGTGCATGTTGGTGTCGTCGGCAGTGCACGCGACATCTGTGTCGTCTTTTGCGGGGAGGAAGATAATCCGGCAAGTAACGAAGCCATACCACGGTTAGTAGTACTGAGTAAGTATCATAACAAGCCGGCCGAGCTGTACTCGGAGTTGCGGGCCCTGGAATGTTCACTGAAGCGTCCGGGTGGATGGTAGGCGACACTGCCGTTTGGCGAGTCTCGTCCTTGGAGGCGATGGTTACGTTTCTATCGGCTTCACTTGGTTTTGGAGGGGGCTCCGTTGGACAGGCATGGTGAGAAAAACATTCGTTGTCGCTTTGGTCCATGCTGGGCAGAGCTGGCGGGATGGGTATGGTGGTTGATGGTTGTAGTTGTGCCATTAAGAAGCACATATTGTGTTGGTTCATTGTTGTGATTTTGTTGGCTATGGTGATGGTAAAAGTGATGAGAGATAGAAGATTGGATTTGGATTGTGTGAACAAGACATAATGTGTCTAAACCTTAAATACCTCTACCTAATAAAACAGTTCGTTGCTTGGGGAAAGAGACAGGAAATCTGACCTCTACCCCTCAACAGATGAGTTGGGAATTGGTTTGAATTGCAGCCACAACTACCTCTAGTTACTTGGCAGACCCCCAGATTTTCTTGATTGAAGTGCATCTCCTCATCATGTCTACATATGCGCCCCGCGTCCGCAGGGAACCCCTCATCACAACGGTCAACTCAAGAAAAGAAGAACAAGAGATGAAGCGGTCATTGGGCGTTCAACGCTCTTCCAACTGATGAGTTCAAGACGATCATAATTTAAGGAAAAATCTAGGTCTAGAGGTATCTTCAGTTCGCGGGTGCTAAATTCTTCTTTTCCATTCCGGTCCATTCGTCGCCCACCGCCCAGCCAACTTGCCAACAAAGATAACATGAACTGCAGCTGGCAAGAAGTATTTGATTCGTGGCCCTGCATGAATCTGATTGCGGACACATCGCCCGGAACATAATTGATGCAGCGCCTCTCCGTCCCGTCTTCCTTCCGTTCGGCACTGAATGACACTCCGCCCTTGCTTGACCCCACGACCACCGTCCTCTCCAGCTTCGAGTCCCCAGAGTCGGCATTGGAGTTCCATCGAGTCTTGCGTGCTAAATTCGATCTAACCTGCCGCTATAGGTTCCTTTTACAAACCCTAAGCCACTGCCCAGACTGTTGCACCCCTTCCATCCGCTCTTCAAACTCTGTGACCTCCTCCTCCAGTCCCCTCCAGTAGTCGCCTCCCTCCCCATCCCCCCTCCGCATACCCCCTCACCGTCCTCACCAACCGCGGCGTATCCTCATTCATCAACACCCACAACCGCCACACCGCCTCGCGCAACATCCGCTGTTCGTTCCGCGTGTGCCACGCAACCCATCACAGCCTTGCCTCTTCCGTCAGCGGCACGACGTTCCAGAGGAGATGGGAATTAACTTGCCGCTATCTGGTGTCGTGGATGTGTTGGACGCGGACAACCACAGCGTGGGCTTGGAGGATGTGGTGTAGGTGGCGGAGCCAAGTGGTGATGAGGTGGTGGAAGAGGGGGTCTTGAGCGGGGAGAGGGTGCTGGTGGCACTGGGGGTGATTGAGGTTGTGGTCGAGGTTGGGGGTGAGGAAGTGGTTGGGATGAGGGTGATGGTTGTGCTGGGGGCGGTGATGGTTGTGTTGCTGGGGGTGGTGTTGGGGTTGCTGATGGTGATGGTTTTTAACCGGGGATCCATCTCCGGATGTGGCGAGCGAAGGGGGTGATGTTTCTCGCGTCTCAGCGCTGTTGTTCGAGATGGATTTGAAGTTGGTGAACCCCGGTGTTGTGGCTACCGATGAGGTGAAGGAGGAGGAGGAGCGGGAGGAGGAGGATGCAAAGGAGTTTGGTGGCACGTTGTGGGAATTCGCAGCCAAAGAAACCCATCTCAATCCATACTCTCCTTCCCCTGTTGGTGAAGTACCCATGATTCGCCTGTGCGAATGCGCTGCAGGCCTGTATGACCTGTTCCGTTCTGGGCTCATGCTTCGTCGTGCGGTAGTGGTACCACGTGCACTCCATTCGGTCAAAGATGGCCAGCGAAAAGTGTTCTTCGTGGCAGATCGGGATGCACCACTATCTTGTCAGCGACAGAAAAGCTTCTTCCGCTGGGCCAACACCCATCAGGGACGGATTTCCTGTGGCATCTCCAATTACGACTTGGGCAGTTCCGGTACCAGGCATCGGCCTCCTCTTCACTGATGTCTGTGTTGCCGCTGGTTCCGTTGCTGGTGGTGGCGTCTACAGCGGTGCTGGCCTTGTTCGATGCCATGTTTGAGGTTTGCTTGGTCAGGTTCTCACTGGTCCACAAGCGGTATGCTTTTGTGTGATGGTTTCCATCACTTAGACTTAGTACCCCTGGACTTGGTCCCCTGGTTCCTCAGAGGCGCGTTGTGACATGGCGTTGGACATGACGGGGGAATTTTCTGCGGGTCGGTAGAAAGTTTTTCTTGACCGTGGAGGATGTAAGCGGAGATGATGTCTTGGTGATGTCCGCTTCTTGTGGAAAGTAAGAAGTGATGGAATTCCTTGGGTTCGTTGGTGAATTTGTTGTTCGTGGTAAACACAGAATGGACTGGAGATGAACTTCTGATGTTAGACCTTGTCTGGCGAGAAAAGAACTGAAGTGGAAAGCAATTGGGGAAGAGATCCCCGACACTCTATTATGTCCCCTAGGCGTAGTTTCCTGCTCGACGCCTTCCTGGAAAATTGGTAGTCCTCGGCCATCCTAAATATCTGGTAGTTGCAGGCCGAAAGAGGCCATGATCAATATGACCGGCAGCTTTCAGAAACGATTCGGGCTTTCCTGTCGCGCACGAATATCTTCGGACATATTTGGACTTGCATTGAGTATATGGACTTGCATTGAGTATATGTGCCGTGCTTGAACCTTATGGTTACCACGTACATATTAAGTATGATGTCCGTCTGCTCAATCATAAAATTCCTTTTCATGCCTTCTATGCACGTAACTGCTCCGGGAAAAAAATTGATGTCACGAGTTTCTTTGGTTTGGAAGGCGCTGTGATCGAGCTCAGTATCAGAACGATTGAGGTACGCCTGTCTCCTTCTCCTTCCCCCTTTTTCCCTCTTTCGACTGCTGTTGTTCTTGCCTGATTGCTTTTCCTGCAACACCGCAAGCATTGTTGTATCGAGCCGTCGAGTCGTCTTGCCGGCCCCAGACTCCTGCTCAGATTTCGAACCACAGGTAATGATGTGCTCGCTTACTATTCTGCTCCATCTCTACTTCCCCATCTCTGCAACATCTTCCAACACAACAGTGATAGTCAGCAAGACGTCAAACCCAACAGTCCCTTGGATTCCAGCTGCCATACTTTGGTGCCTTATGAGCATCATCCGATTTTGGGTAAGGTTCGAATCATGCATCTGGACTTCATTGCACGGCGATATTTCGATATCCGATTTCCCCAAAGCAAACAACAAAACTCGACGGTACAACTCACAATGTCTGGCAAATAGCGCACACATATATGCACACAGCAACATCCATGCATCAATACCTATTCACGATAATGAGTCCGAGACGATGTCGTGCCTTTGGCGCCGAAGGATGCACGGTTGGTCCGAGCCTGACTTTTGACTTAAACTCCCGAAGACCCCCGGAATTCCAATGTGTTTGCCTCAGTCTGTCTGCCTGTATGCTGCCCGTCAAGTGCCCCTTCTGTTAGCGTGAAGTTCCCAGACAAAATTGAAAATATCCATGATATTTCGACGACTATGGTACGACGACAAAATATTGCACCAGCGTTCCATGAATTCTGGAAATCTGTCACTTGAGAAATTTCCATCCCGTTTCCCTTTTCGCATCAAATTTCTCATCTCATTATTATTTGAGTATAGCTTCAGCCCAGCCCGACGATTGTCTTTTTCTGATGGACAGTTTCCCTGTTGATCGGACAATCTTTCGTTTCTCTTGGTCCTAACACCGTCGCTTCCGCATAGGACGGCGGTTGCGAACCATCGGCATGTTTGCTCATGCTTTGAGCGTCACTTTTCCCAGCTGGAGGTGTCAAACCAGCACTGCAAACAGCTGTGCACAGTTTCATGCAGACAGAATTGTCTACATTGCGTGATGAGCCTGGCGAACTCTAGGAGCCTCGTGCCCTGCCCTTCCCTACGATTTCTTCCGTTTCCAGAGGTCGCCTGCCTGTTGCTGCCAGTTGGAGTCACCCAGGCACTCTCGTGGAAGCTCAACACCGGGGCGATAGCAGGCTTACGGAAACCGAAACGGAGCATCCCCGAACGCGACAGAACGGTCAGGACAGTAACGGATCGAAAAGGAAACCCCTGAAGAGTTCAAGAAAAGCTGAAAAGGCAAGCAAGGTGGATGGAACAGAATCGGAAGCAGAGGGAGAATGAAACTCCAGACGAGAAGAAGAAGGAAAGGCTGGAAATGCGGTAAATATACCACAATATAGGCCCTTTTCGCTGCACTGCATTGATGTTGTTGATACTTCCAATCCAATTAAGTTGTCATATGCTTCGACGACCGCGTTGGTTTCACCTTGTATTCTCTTCGTTTCCTTCCAGCTTGTTCAACAGCTTGCGGATGGCTTCACGGAGAGTGAGCACGTTGTTGGATGACATCTTCGGGTTGAGGGTGAGGAGTGAATGATATTTAATAGAATCCTTTGGTCAGTACGTATTGAGTGTATTTGTTGGCAGAGAAAGAAAAGTCAGGAAATGGGCAGGGACGAACGGATACACGGACAGCATCCGGCGGACAGCGTCGGCTAAGCTCTCAGGGGTACCTCTAGGGTTAAGGGTTATAATGAACGTTTGGAAACTGTCGTGCATTACGAGAGGGAAGTCGAACATGCGGCGGCTGCTTGTGCCGTTGTAGGCGCTGTAGAGCCCAACAGTCCAACTGAGGGAAACCAAAGAAGGATTTTGTGGGTTGATACCAAGGTTGACCGCTTGGAAGACGGTCAGCACTTTGCGGACATGCTCGACGTGTTCTTCTGCTGTTTTACTGAAAATGATGACGTCGTCAATGTAAGCGCGGCAGAAATGCCTGTACTTGCTCAGACGTTTGTTTGTCCACGAATCGCTGAGCGTAGGATGGCGAAGTTTTGAAGCCCATCAAAGCAACCAGGCTGACTTCCAGTCCTTGATGCATGAACCAGCGTGGCACGGGAAACCCCATGTTGGTCGCCTTTGAGAACCCTTGGAGTGGCGCCTGGCATCGTCGATAATGAGAGGATGAGAGTCAATGGTATAGGAAGTTAATAGATCTACTCTTTGTTCAATTAGGTCATTCGTCACAATAGGAAGGTCGATGCTATGAGGACAAACACATGATAGCTTCAAAGCTCGCACAATCCTGAGATTAATACCGTCACATGTACCCAGCCAAGTGGAAGATGATCGGGAGGATCATTATTTTGAAGGGGGGCATTGTGAAGCGATGAACCACGCCGGTCGGGATGACTGACAGGCGCGCGGGCACATTCTTAGCATACCAGACAGTATCGGAGCAAGAAGCTCGCTTATCGAGCTGCCCGCTGAAAAAGAATTCCCCAGAACAACAACAATAACATCACAGATCATCCTGATTCTTCTTGGTCACACATCTTATAGCGGTGGTCCGGTCGTGACCTTTGGCGCCGGAGGTGGTCACACGATGGATTGGTCTATCGTATGCAGTCATGTTGTAATGTGGCGTATTCAATCCATTGTAGGTGGTTGATCCAGGCGGGATTCTGATGATGTGAGTGGCAGGGATCTAATACATCAGATATGATTTCGATCGGACAATCACAGGGCGACGGCATCGTGGATTGGATACGCCAAAAGATATAGTGTTGTGGCGGGTACTACGAGTAACTTCACATTAGAACTGAGTTGAAGAGAAGTGGAAGTGAAGGAGAGAAACACCGAGTCTTGACGGTTCTCAATAAACTCTCGGCGAGGCATGATGTGGATGATCAAGAGAAAGAAAAATGTCAAACCGATCTGGGAATCGGGAGTCCAGCTGCTATAGCCGGCTCCCATCATCCTGACCAACCGCAACTGATCCAATAAACCCATCCCCCTTGACGACTTAGGTTGGAGAGGCTTATTTCCAATCTGTTTTCTGGATGCTGCTTCCAGTTCGCGGGAATAAGCACCGAGTTCAAGGTTGGAGTTGGCTGTTCAAGCAAACTAACGGTTTCTCACCGTGAGTAGGTACTGAGACCATACGCTACAACGCACCTTCCAGCATCCAACTTTCTCACTGGACATGCCCGGTGGCGGAAAGCCCTTGTTCTATGCAGCAGGAAGCTGGCCTGGCAGGACGGCACCCACTATCTTAGACCGTCGGGTGGCTCTCATCCAATACAGTGATGATCGTGGCAGCAACATTGGAAGAAAGGAGACATGTGCTTAGAAGTATCTTTCCTTGTGAGTATCGTCCCACATCCTTCAACTGAATTCTAGCAGCCTGTTTGACCACGGCGGTTACTCCTTCTGCCTTCTCGAGACTGAGAAGCTGTGGTCACCGGGAGGCTCTTGTTGTGTGCGGCGGTTGGTCAATGGCAGGTTCTTTCGTCTCAGCCTGCCGTGTGCTTGGCCGTCTTGGACATCAGATATTTGCACCTTCATGACAGGGGGCTGACGACGGAACCCGAGGTACGGCTGCCTGGATGGGGGAGCTTGTGTCGGTGGCAAGGAAAGGAAGAGGTTTCGAATGCCCATCAGCTGATATCGTCGCGTGGCGGGGGAGCAATTCCGGAATTGACATTGATACTCGGCTGTCGCGAGAGGCAGGTTCGGTTGTTGTTGTTGTTGTTGTTAGCAAGGGCAAGTTCAAACGAGCAAGGTTCTTTCTGCCTGTTGCCTTGGGGACCTCTGATGTCGGCACCGACGGAACCCCCCATCCGGCAGTCACGCATCGCAGTCGGTCCCGTCGTGTCTGTTGAAAGAGAAAGAAGTTGAAAGAGAAAGAAGGGACGAGTCCTGGAGTACCTAGGTGTAGACGAGACAGGAACCAAGCAGGGGCACTGAGGGGATGTGACAGGAAGTGGGGCTTGCAAGTGCAAGTGCAAGTCCCCTCAGTGCAAGAAGTGGGACTTGGACTGCCTCTTTCGTCAGTGTAATGGCATGTGATTGGCTACAGTCTGGCTCTCAAGGTACTTGGGTACTCTGGTTACCGCCTTAGGTACCGCCTTGGGTACTGCCCCGGTGACGGCGCTCGCTCAGCTTGCTCCCGTCTGCTGGCCGTGAGAGCCTTCCCGTCTGTGTTGGAGGGGCTGCTGCCTGCCCTAGAGGTACTTACTCAACTCGATCAACAACCACCACCCGTCCATGCCTTACGAACCCTCTCTTACCCGACCCTCAACATGATGCTCCTACCACGACAGCCAACATCTCGTCAAGATGCCGTCAACATGGGAAGGCGATACAAGGTGATTCAACATGGCCTCCCCGAGTGATTGTGATCTCTCGACTGGTATAAGATGCCCCAGTCCCCCTCAGTTCTCTCACTTCAGTTCTCTCTCTCGCTCGACAAACCAGCACCCTCAACATATCTTTTCCAACATCTCATCACTTGTCTTGTATCTTTCGGCATCTCGATATCTTCTTCCACCTTTTTGTCCCGTTTTCTTTCTTTTTTTGTCTTTTGCCTTTCTTGCTTGTCTCCATCAGCGAAACCCATCTCAGCTCGTGTCTTCGTCAAGCCAGCTTTGTTGGTCACGTTCAACATGAGCCCAGTGTTCCTCTCAAAAGAAATGCGTTTCCCTTTCTAGGTGAGTCGACTTGACGTCCATTCTTGACCATTTCATTCTGTGCCCGACGCTAACATGCAACGTCAGTGTAGGAGAAGTTCGAGTCAACTGTGCGGCCTTCATGCGGTACCACCAGCGTCATGCGCCTCGGCCCGGCCTCTGAGCGCAATCACCTCTTCTTCGACCTTTTCGATGGTACCAGGGGCCACCACACTGCCTTTGACAATCGGCACAGTTGCGTGGGTGACATTGAGTCACAAAAGGACGTGTACAAGTGGGACATCCTTGGTTGAAACCTCCAAGCTGGCACGTGTAAGTACCTACATTCTCTGGCTTCCAAGGATACGGACGCAAGAAACTGCAAACATGGCCACGATACTAACAGAGTGGCAGACACTGTGTCATTCCAAATTCGCCAGCAGCCCAACTTGCCCTGATCTACCAGCAGGTCAAACCTCCACAGGTCCTCATTGACCCCACCGAACCTACGGGTGCTTCTCTCCCTCTTCAAACGCGACATCCCGCCTTGGGTGATCTGGAGGCGAGACTGCCGGCGTGGCAGAATGGCATCAGTGCTCCTGATTCTCAGCAGAAACAGGCGGCGCCGCCGCAATCAGTTCAGTCCCATGCTGACCAACTGTTTCGATCGACTTGAAGCGCCGATCATAGTTTGTGGCTCTCGGCGTACAAGAGTCTCTCAATCAGGTGCGGGTCCTTGTGTTCGGCTTCTGTCCCGCCCGGGGGCACCCTCCCCGAGAGGACAAGGCAGAGTCGCTGCAGACAAGGCCCGTCGAGCCTTGTACCCCCGAATCTCCCTGAAACTACAAGAATCATTTCGGTGGGGGCTCTGTGCCCCCCAGTATCCCTTTCTTGTGGCTGTTGGTCCTGCCGGGTTTTCTCTGGTAAAAGGTTCAGGTCGCTCGAGGTCGCCCTTGTTTTTCCTCTCGCCATGTTCTCTGGGCTGGTCAATCCGGTTTCTCCAATTCTCCCCCACGGTCCTGCCCTTCAACATGAAGGTTACAAGAAGGGGACCAGGGTTGAAGAGGCCAGCCAAGAGCAGCCAGAACGGCACATCAGCCCATTCCTCCTCCTTGCGAGGAGCCGCCGGAGGTAGATCGGACCAGGTAAGCTTTCCTGTTCTCCTCCTTTACGTGTCAACCTCCACGGCTAATGCGTCGGCTCCCAGGATCACTATTGGCTACATTTGCATCACCCTGGGACCGAAACACCCACATCCGCACGTTTGCTTTCGGGGAATCGCTACATTCACGCCTCCACCTCCGCAAGAGCAGTTTGGAGGCCGGTTTGGACAAGCGCAAAGGCGTAGGGGCCGTCCTGGTTTCCTAACGGGCACCATAACGCGCTCGGAGGCATGAGTGCATTTTGTAGAACGATGGCCGCGAATACATGGCTGCTGCTTCGGCCCTACAGCCTATGATCAGACATGAGATCATTCGGACCAGAATGCAACAGAACATCCCGACCGTTATGCAGCATTATCACGACCACTTGCCCTTCTGAGATGTCAATCTCTCAGAGTGCGGTAATGTTGTCGCATAATGATCGATTTGATAGACGTGCGCGATCGATCGGGCAAGTCTAGAGGAAGGGGGAAGGCGGGTGCCCCCCGGGGTGTTTCTGCTGTCGGTGTTGCGATAATTGGAGAGATAGGAGGAGTGTGTCCAGTGATCCTCCAAGGTCGAGATCCATTTCGGCCTTAATTCCTACTCCCGAGTCACACATTTACAGCGTGGTGGGGCAGGGACCGACTAAAAGAACCTATGATAATGAGAATAGGGGGTTCCGAAGTAAGTTCAGCGCCACCTCTACATCTCTACCTTTTACCACACTCTTGGGTTCCCGTCGTTTTGCTGACATCCATGATTCCAGCCCGGACATTTGAGAGAAGATCAGGTCTCTCCACGAGCCTTTGTCAGAAGCCGCAGGGTTTGGCACTGCCAGAAATGGTCGCCTTGGCAAGATTTGATGCAGAGTCAAGCCGCAGTGAGGCTGTTTCAGTCAGAACCGAGGGCAGGGTTGAGGTAGGCAGTCACTAAGTACTACCCACACTACCCAGCACCAGTACCACAGAAGGAGCTTTGGTTAACATGGAAGTGTAACATCAGAACCGAAGTGTTGAACTTGATCGTCCCTTGCTTTGCTCCCGTCCCGGGGCACTGTCACTTTGACCTGCCGTAGGTTGCCGCTGCCATCGTCGGTTTACGGCCAGACAAACTAGGGGGAACCTTCACTTGTTAGAATCATATCCATTCTCAGGCAATCTTTTACTTTTAACACTCTTCGTTACGGGCATACATCTCTACTCGAGGATTCACGGTAACAGCTGCCAACCGAATCAAGAGCTCTCATCGACAGGACCTCCACAAGACATCAACCACAGCCAAAGGTCATCACTTGGAGGATCTACCTCCAGCTGCCAAAATGCCCATCATCAACGGCCAGAACACTGGGGATGCCTGGGATTTTGCAGACGGCTACAACTACGACCAAATCATGTTGGTCTGGGTTCGCGGTCTCTGCACTGCCTGGCTGACCGAATCCGCCATCTCCAACGGGTTTCATTCGATGTCAGCCAGTGTCGGTGATACAACCCCTTCGTCCAAGTGTGGGTTTCTGGGTTCTGCACTGCCCGTCTACGACCAAATCATGTTGGTCTGGCTGTGCTCGCGGTTTAGACCATGCGGTTGATTCTCTTCGCAATAGCCACCTTTAATATTTCATTAAACCCTCTGCTGTTTCTCATCAAGGAAACATGTTTCAAAGCAAATCCGACAACACATACACGTCGCGATGCTACACAGAGAAAGGTCCCAGCCACCCCGCGGATGGCTCGTTCACGATAAATCCTACCAACGAAGCTCGAGTTGCAACCTTGACCATGACCCTTCCCGGATTAGAACTTGCAAGCAAATGATGTTAACGCCATCCAAGCCGTGCCGGAAAGGAGAGATGTGTGAGTTCCTTACGTCGGGATGTTGCGGATATTATCACCCCTCGAGCCACGTCCGGCGCGATTCTCTGTACAATGAAAGGAGTGGAGGGCGGGATGAACTCTGCGTCGGCACCCACAAACACACTTTCCTTGAGCAACCAACACCTGTCTTTTTTTATCCTTCTTGGGTGCTACCTCCAGTTTACGCACTTCTCCCGTAAGTCTCCCTGTGTATACATCAAATCTGCACAAAGCTAACCACACCTCAACAGGTCCCTGCCCCAAGGACTCCGGCTCCGGCGAGAAGATCTGCTACAAGTGCCAGCAGCCTGGCCACGTTCAGTCCCAGTGCCCCAGCGCTTAAATGCGTCATAATCGCCAGGTAACACCAACTACCTTTGGCGGCCTCGCTCATTTGCTGTCTTACCACCCTGATTTTGCTCACACTTCTCATCACCGAGATGGAGGAGCAAGCGGGATGTACACAGCGGGAATACTATTCCGGTGGGACTTGCCCACCTTTATCCGGACCGCCAGACCAAGCGACTGCGTGGTGAGAAACCACCGGTCATACCCTCATTTCCAAAGATTCGTCGCCCGCCACTCTCGACAACGGGGGACAAGGCAACTTCGAGAACAGCCCGCCGGAATACATGACCATCTACGACCACCGGTTTGCCATTGCTACGGCTCTAGATACTGATCGAAAGTTGCTTTTGCTCTTGTAGCAATTTGGAAGAAAGTATGTCGACATAATCCCCCAGATCGAAGACCGAGGGATTGCCTTGCAGTGAAAATTTGGGGAGATCTCCAACATCCAATCACGAGAAGCATCCTGTGAAGATGATTATGTCTTTGTGTGGATCAGCATCCTGATCACAGTACCAAAACAAGCTCCAGAGGTGCTGGCGTTCTCATCGGCTGCGATGGAATCCACATAGAATGTTGCGTGGGCTCTACCGCCAAAGAGATATTTCCTTTGCATGTCCCAACGAAGGGTGCGACCACCCCATTGAGGAAAGTTTTGCTGCCATTCACGGCTGCCGCGACATCGGGGTGGACATTCCAGTTACTTCACGCTAATCTCCACGAGCTCGGTACCATCAGGAGATCAGTACCACGTGCCTTAGGACGCTTACTTGCACCCATCACTTCGAGCCCATCACTTCGAGCCTCTTATCGCGACATGCCGCTACCATGCCGGCATGAACAACACCCTCCCCTCCCTGTCTCTTGCATATTGATTCGCAGTTCACTGTAATCCACGGGCGGGATAAATCTATTTCCCGACCGACGCACTGAACTCTTCACAGCGGACACTACGCTGCATTTTCTCGCGTGGCGTTGGGCTAAATAAGTACCAGCAATGCCTTGGACGATTGAACGTGGCCAATATTGACCTCCAGAGGCTTTTGACCTTCTCTTAGTGTTACGCGCAGAAGTAAGTCATCCATTTGTAGGACCCTCTTTCAACGGCAGCACTGGACTAACACTCACGGATCTTTAGCACATACGAATCAGAACGACTTTACAGGCCCTCCGAGCCACTCTTCGTGGCTTATTAGCTCTGCCGGATCATGCCGCTACCATGCCGGTATGAACAACACCCCCCCTCCCCCCTCCCTGTCTCTTGCATGAGAAGCCCTGGGTGGCTTAAGAACGTGAACGCTGACCTAAAGCTTCCTAGTAATGCAATTCGATCCTGACGCTCCGTATTGGAAGACCAAGCCTCCTGGTGTCAAAGAAGACGGACCAATTGACAGGAAAGTACACAAGCCAGGATACTGGCTCCCCTGCTGTCAACAGTACGGAACGCACGACAAGCTCGGATGTAGGCTAGGCCCACACAGAGCCGCTGATGGGGTGCAGGAAAAGGACCTTGATGGCTGGAAAGGCTACAACGATTTTCAAGATGCTGTGGGTGCGCCAAAGAAATAGTGAGAACAAAAAGGACGGCAGGGCCAACAACGGTCAACGAAGGAATAAAGGGCAATGGAACGGAAGTGGCGTGACAAGGTCCAATAGGCTGCGGGAACATGTCTCCATTTTTCAACCTTCCTTACCTTAGATGGATAAGCCTTGCCAGGTTGTTATAAATGTACGAAAAGGGTTATTGTATCGTGATAGAATCAGTTAGTAGATTAGATCTCACAAAGACGATGACAGCGTTTTTGCACATGTAAGACTTTGGCATGCGAATGTGAATACAGTTATGAGGTGGATATGGGTAACGTGATGAAACCTTGATTTCTTAGCAACCGTGAATGCTCCAGACAGCGGAAGTAGGGTCTTGGATTCTGTTGACAGTCTGTTTCCCGAGGTGAAGCTATTGTGGGGAGTATGGCATGGTGCATTACTAGGGAACTCATTGGATTAGGTGGCGATCCCCCATGAGAGAGTCGGTGTTTGAGACCCAAAGCTTTGTACTGATACTCGGAAGGAGTTGATGCTGGTGGATGTGATTTGTAGGTCCGAGGTGATAATCAAGTTTGAGATGATCTTTTAGCACCTCTGATAAAGGCAACGTTGTAAAGATGAGTATCACAGTGGGAACTTGCGTGTTGTGGTAGGTAGTAAACTTGGACATGGCACAACATGGGCTATTGGGTTTGGGTTGCGGGTTTCGTCCTTGCTTTCCAAACTCACACGCTATGATGTAGGTATGTTTTGTTGTTGAAGTGACCCCGTACGGAGCACTGATTGCGCACGGGGTCGAGGTTTATTTACTGGGACTTTTACTTGCCTTTGCTACTGCTACAAGTCATGTCGTGGGTGGCTGTCTCAACTCGTCGATATCTCTAGGTACTTAAATGAAGGGTCCCCCGTCTCTTGGGAAGTGGAGGGCTTGTTGAAGAGGTAGATGTGGTCTTTGTTTATATACACTGGCCTTGGGCTTTTGGGGCCTTTGGGCCTTTGGGACTTTGGGCTTGTGGGTCTTTGGGGCCTTTGGGGTCTTTGGGCGAGTGGTGATTTGGTAGGTAGTGGATGTGTCGATTGGGCTTCATTTGTCTGTCTTTTCCGTGAAAGTTGTTGCGGGTGGATGGATGGATGTCTGTGAAAGAAGTTGTGCGGGACGTTTGTGTTATGAACTTGGTTGCACGTGGGGCTCCGGCCCACTCGCTCGGTCAGAGAGGCCATCGAGCCGTTGATGGCTAGAAGACGAAAAGATGTATAAAACCAAAAAAAAAAAAAAAAAAAAAAAAAAAAAAAAAAAAAAAAAAAAGGGGGGGAGAAAGATAAATAAGAAGGAGAGACTTGGGGAGAGGAAGAGAGAGAGAGAGAGAGAGAGAGAGAGAGAGAGAGAGAGAGAGAGAGAAAGTAGAAGGGGAGGGGGAGTAAGAAACAGACAAGCATTTTAGGAGGACGGTTAGGAGAAGAAGAAGAAAACTCGGTTAATTTATGTCACTACCTACTTGTCACTCACTGTCCCACAGGTACTGACTGAGATAATTTATGATGATGATGGTGAGGATGAAGAAGAAGAAGAATTCGGGTTCAATTGTGTCCATACTTGACAACTGTCTTGTCTTACAGGTACTGACTGAAAAAAGTGTATGGTGATGGCCGATGGGGGTGAACAAGAAGAGTTTGAGGACACAGCAGTCTACGGCATTTTCATGAAGTAACAGTAACCCGGCCATGATGATAGTCCATCAGTCTTCATTGAGAGCATGTATGATAGCTTATTCCTTCCGAGGTCCTAGAATCTCTCAGATCTGGCATGTGAGACAGATTGGAAGACAGCCACCCATATCGAAACTCGAGCGATGCCGCGCAACACCATGACGGCAGCAGCACGATAAGTTTGAGATACACTCTTGAAAGATTTTGGCAAAAAGATAGCAAACAGAAAAAGGGTAAGGTAAGGAGTGAACGAAAAAAAGAAAACAAAACATACAACACCAGGGATTCGCTGGTCGTCACCGACCCAACTACTAGTCTGGCCCTCACTGGCTTATCTATGGGAGAGCGGACGGGATCCCGAGTTTTCCAGTGGGTATGGTCGTATGTACTTATTCTGCCCGTGTCAACAGCTTATAAAATCTAGAAGGCAGCTCAAAGACTGACACCTCGTTGTATCTCAAGGTTGACTGAGAAAAAGGATGTTGACCCGTTGAGAACGATAGGATACAGAGACTCATGATGAAAGCGGCGTATGCATAAACTCAAAATGGAAGTATGAGACTGCAAGCAACCCGCTTGACCTCTCGTCATCATCAACACGTACGACGTGCACTGGCTCGCTTGAGTCGCTTCCACAAGCGAGGACGCTCACGAGGTTAACGTTAACGTCGTTTGAGAGTCTAGAACGACCCAGAAGTGAGGCCGATGGTACCCATCACTTTGTCCTCACGTGCTGAACCTTACTCCCGCGGATATGGTACGATGAGGTCACAGCCCTGGTTCTCGTTATGAGCATAATGAGATATGACACAAGGGTCCAAGTGGTGATGGAGGGTATCTGAGTCAAGGCTGGGTGATGTGGACGTCGGGGAGAGGCTGGATCTTGAGGTGAGCGACACAGATAGGGTCCGTATGAGGCCTGTTTAGAAGGCCTGCTTGGTCTTCTGGAAGGAAAAAGGGTTTTTGTCTTCCGACCCAGAAGATGAAAAAGTGGTGTGTGTGGATGGGCCTTTCGGCTGTTCCTAATGTTCGCGCCGTCGGATAGAGTTGTAAAAGTGGAAGAGGGTGTGCAAGGTGACGGGCGGCTGGTAAAATGCGTGTGGGGGATGTCCACGAGATTTAAGGTCAGGGGGAGGGATGGGTCGAGGGGTGGTGCGACGAGGTGGAATTAGATCAACACATGGGGATAATATAGAGGAGGGTTATGTCTTACTTTCAAAAATAAAAAAGAAATTATAAAAAAAATAAAGAAAAAAAGAATAAAAGAAGAAAACTGAAGAAAAAGACCCGCGTACCTTCCAAGTACCTATGACGGTACACCGTCAGTGAAGAAAACGGTCGGACATTTGCCGTGAGCCTCTCGATCTCGCGAGGCGACCACTTTGTGTAGTATCAGCTTGTGAGTTCCTGACGCACCCCAAGTCAAAAGAATATCATCGGCAATGCAATGCAGCGCCGTGTAGCCCAAGGATGGGTCTTGGCATGGGTAATTCGTCGATGCTGATCGATACTTGACTTGTCGACTGTTGATTTATGATGTGTTGCCTGGAATGCGATACACTGTTCGAGAAGGAGTGGAAGGAATTTGATACAGAGAACTGAACAAGAGTCAGGAAGTCAGCAGTGAATTAAGTCCCTTGGAGGAGCGTGCATATGCATTCTCCCTCTTCCGTCCTCCTTCATCGACTACGCAAGAGGCGCACTTTGGCCGTTCAATTGCGATTGGATGGCCATGTTTCGATATTCACTCAGAAAAACAAAACCCTTAGTTTTTCTTTTTTCTTTTTTCCCTTTCTCCAACTTGCCGAGTCAACGACACAAGAACCAGACCTCACCTCACCTTTGCACTGCACCAAATCCCATCCAATCCTGGATAATCTCGCAATCACATGGCCTTGCTTCGCCGTCCCGTTGATGCCACCGTCCCGTCCCTCCTTTGGCAGCCAGGGCAGCTTATCTGGCGCGACCCATCCCACCATCGTCAGCGTCCATGATGGTGTGGAGAGGAGGGGCTGCCCAGTACCACCACCCGCTCATGGCTACAACCCTCACTGCGTTCTAGCCGGCCACGCAACCGTTGGAAATGCTTGAAATGATGGTCATCTGGCCTTGCAAACCGCCGAAGCCATGATTGCCAACTCATCAATTTCCATCACCGGTGAGTCCCTCGCGTCCCTCCGGCATAGCCACCTCTACCACAGAATGAAGCGACCCGGACAATAACCCCGGATCCAGCAGGTGCTTCCAAAGAGCCCATTACGGCGGAGGCTGACCGATACCTCCTACACGCTAGTCTACGAGCTGCTCTCCCGAACCGACAGCCTTCCGAACGGCGCAGCGATTTCCTCTGCCGGTGCGATTGCGCAAATCCATGAATCACTCCACGTCAAGCGAATCTCCGTCAATCATACCTCGTCCCCGCTCACCCGCGCCGCATCATTTTTCTTCCCTCACCCAATTACCGCCGGTTTAAGCGCAGCCTGACTCTTTGATCGAGCGATGTCCAGGCAGATTAACGACAGTGTTCCGGCTGGGCTTCTCAGAACACCTGCAGACACACTGAACGAGACGTCAAAGAGTGACGATATCAGACAACCAGACAACTGGGGAGTCATCCGACAGACGACATGCACCGTCCTCCGTGGTTGGGCCCCAACAAGCCGGCCGCGGGAATGGCCCATTCGACCGACCATCCTTCCCCTTTCCACCTTCTCTGTCCACCATGCTCGCAGTTCGCATACTCGGGTTGCGACATTGTTAGTAAGTGTGACCAGCAAGCCTCGTGGCATTCGATTGGTACAGACTGCGCCGTCATCTTACCACCATCCGCTGCAAGTTGGCAACGCCACGCAGATGCAGTCACTTATACATCGCGAACCTCAATGGAGACGCCATGGAGATCCGATTCGAGCGCCAGGACCAGGCCTTCTGCGTGGCGCATGCCGTGCGATCCCCCCGCGACGCCTTCATCACTTTGTGATAACGTTCAGATACGAGACGGGTGTGTGATTCCGGGGTAGCAAGCTTTCTCCCCCGGTGCTGGTCGTGCTTGGTGAGCTTGACCGATACAGGTGGGGTATTGTGCCCGCATCACGATGCTCCTGCTTATGAGTCTGCATGCCGGTGACTCTCAGTTAACATGTTGGTGGATACTGAGTCGCGCACTCAGAGCAGCTGGAGGTCATTCGCCATGTTGTGACCATGATGTTGCAGATTGTCATGTCTCGAAAGGCCATCCGTTTGATTGACAAACACGGCCAAACATCGAGGCATGTACAGGAACGTGTCCAAGGTATTGCGAAATGACCGTTCTCGCCCAGCCAAGTGGACTGTACTAGTAGATGCATCACCATCTAAGAGCCTGATACCAGCAGGAGGCTCATCCGGCCCTGGAAAGATGCGAGGTGCTTCTTGTTGATCAAACGCACGTTGAAGACGTGGGGGGTGCATGCTCCCTGCCATAACCGATGCACGATAATCGTCATAACCGGGAAATTGTCCCTTAAAGCTATGATCCTTTGCTATCCACACCTTTGCAGGATTCAGGCCCATTATCCTGACGCGTTATCGTACATTCGGGCCTTTGGCAAACCACTGATATTGTCTTAGCGTCGATGTGAAGGACGGCATCGAGATCGAGGAGCTGTGAGTCGCAAGCTTTGAGCACCAACTCTAGAATTCCAGAAGAGGTTCGTTGGGGAAATTCATGGGCGCGAGTCGGACCGCAAGCACAGAAGAGCGGTTAAATGGATGTAACGCGGCTGCCCACGTGGACGACCAGGAACTGATACTGCAGTGTTTTTATGTTTGAGGTTTGTTGGAATGCCGTTGTGACAGCCGAGAAGGTTCCATAGCCAGACACCTCTGGAACGGTCTCCAAATATTGGATGTAAACAAACCATCAACATCGGCCACACCTTGGCAATGGACAGGAAAGGGGCTCACCGTGAAATCTGGTCTGTGCACTCAAGGTGAGCTCATGAAAGCGCCAAGCCTGCCCCACCTTTCGTTGAAGTAGATGTCGGTGATCAATGATGAACGCAAAATGTCGACATGACAGGAAGCTGCTACTCCAGAAATGTCTAGATATTGAGAACACTGGGCTTTGGAGTCAGAATCGGTTATCCAACCCGCAACTCTACACACAAAGTCCTGTTACGTTCAAAGAGCAGCTTGACACTGCAAAAGTCGTGGAAGGGCAAAAGTTCTCGCCACTGGTGGTCCGAGCGTCTCCAGCGGCGAATGCATCCCCATTCGGCTTCATTCAATTTGGTGGATGATTGATTATGATTCATAATCACTACACGCTCCATAGCTCTTTCCAACAACCGCCGTCGGTCATTCAGATCCTACCTTTTCAATTGTAATAAAACGTCGGTTGTCACAGGTCATTCTTTGTCAAGTACACAACTTTTCAGTCCTTTCACCAATTTTTCAAACGCAAACGCAGGCGTGCCAGCATCAAAGTCTTTCACTCATCCATCCTCCCTCATCTTCAACATACACACACTTTCAAGCTCAAACACCTGTCCAAAGAAGTAAAAGATGATCCCCATCCGCCCCAAACCCAACGGCAACAACCCCGACGGCGGCGGCAGCAGCACCACCACCACCTCTCCACCACCCCGCCGCGACAAACAAGCCGTCCACACCCCCTCCCCCTCCCGCATCACCAGCAAACCCGTTCCCGAGCGCCAACTCCGCTCCCCGCGCGAATACCAAATCGACCAACTCAAGCGCCGTTTCAGCCCCTTGAAAGAAACCATCGATCCTTCAACAGGCGGGGAGACCTCCCTGCTTTTTTCTCTCAAGCCCTCTGACCCGGATTTTCCCTACGACCTGGAGAAGCTCGAATGCGATTTGCGGATTCCCGGGGAGTATCCTCGGCAGCCGGCGAGGTTGTTGGTCAGGAACAAGGATATCCCGCGGGGGTTTGCGGTGAATATTGAACGGGGATGGGATCGGTTGGTGGAGGAGAGAAAGGGGAAGGGGACGACAACGTTGTTGAGTGTTTTGAATGCGTTGGATCGAGGGCTGGAAGGGTTTTTGGCAGAAGAGAAGAAGGAGACGGTCAAGATTACGGTGTTTAAGGATTCGAGGCATTTGGAAGGGCAACCGAGTGGGGTTATTGGGAAGGAGGGTATCGAGGGGGTGTCCAAGGAGAAGAACGAGAATGAAAAGGAGAAAGAAAAGGAAAAGGAGAAGCCGAGGCCGTATATCCCGCCCGAAAACTTTACTAGGGATCAAATTGCGGAAGCCAAGGCGAGAAGAGCGCAGGAGGTGCGTCAGCTCGAGGCACGGATGAGCGGATTGCCGCTCTATCACAAGTCGAGCGACGGGGTGATATATACGTTGCCGTTGGATCCAAAGAGGAGGAGCAGTTTGCCGACGGGCTTGCAGAGCGTGCATTCGGTGCAGCTGGTTATTCCGTTGTTGTACCCGTTGCAGCCGTTGAGGGTGTTGTTGAATGATGTGGATGCCGATGAGGCTGAGACGGTGGAGGAGCTGTTTACGCAGAAGGCGGTCGAGCAAAAGCAAATGAGTTTGACGAGCCACTTGAATTACTTGGCGACGAATTTGCATGCTTTGGCGAAACAGGCTGCGCAGCAGAAGCAGAAGGCTGTTCAGGCTGCTGCTGCTGCAGAGGAGGAGGGAAAGAAGATGGCGGCGGATGAAGAGGCCAAGGAGGCGGAACATGTTGCTTCGGCGGTTGATGGAGAAAGGGGACATGTACATGTCATTCCGAGGCCCTTGGAGTGGACGCTCGTCAACGCCGATGGTTCTTCCGAGTCAGAATCCGAGACTGATTCCGACGACGACTACGAGTTGGTTGACGGTGAAAGTGGAAACGCCTCCGGCGTAACACCAGGCACCGCCCTCCCCACCGCCACCGCCGAACGCGGCACCGCCATCTCCTTCCCCTCCATCGAGCTACACGGCATCGAGCTCCTCCAAGTAACCCTCCTCTCGCTCTCCGTCAAATGCAACCGCTGCAAAACCCTCAACGACGTGACCTCGCTCAAATCCAACGTCGAAAAACTCGCCTCGTGCAAGAAATGCGCCACATCCTTCACCGTTCGCTTCCGCGCCGAGCTCGTCCACGCCAACTCCACGCGTGCCGGCTTCATCGATCTCTCCGGCTGCACCATATCCGACATGCTTCCTTCCTCCTTCATCCCCACCTGCGGGCGGTGCTCCACTCCTTACCCATCCCCCGGCTTCGTTTCCGTGCGCGGCGAATCAACCACCAACGTCTGCCGCGAATGCCACGCCCGCTTCACTTTCAAACTCCCCGACGTCAAGTTCCTCACTTACTCCTCTTCCCAATCCCACCTCCCGCCCACCCAGGGCCCCAAGCGCAAAGACCAAAAACTCGGTCTGCACGCCGGCGACCCCCTCCCCGCCAAGGGCGCCTGCGCGCACTATAAGCGGTCCTATAGATGGTTTCGCTTCAGCTGCTGCAACAAGGTGTATCCGTGCGACAAGTGTCATCAGCAAGCGGAGGATCATGTGGATGAGTGGGCGAATCGGATGATTTGCGGGTGGTGTTCGCGGGAGCAGAATTATCGGGTGGAGAACTGTGCTTTCTGTGGACGGAGCGTGGTGAGGAAGAGGACGGGCGGGTTTTGGGAGGGCGGGAAGGGGACGAGGGATAAGGTGTTGATGAGGAGGGGGGATAGGAGGAAGTATAGGAACAAGAAGGATGGGAATAAGAGTAATAAGGAGAAGTGAGATGGGACTGCCTGTGATGGTCGTGGACGATGATGGGCGTTGTTGTATTGGTATCACTAGCATAGGCAGCATGGCATAGCATCGCACAGCATGTTTATGATGGTTAGACATTCGCATTACAATTCATGGCTCCAACCCTTTTTTCATACTTATCCTGTTAGCAAGCCGTCTGGAGATCTATTCTATCTACTCGTTCACCTCCCAAGTATACCTAACTGTCATGTTATTCGAGCGTAATGTTTACCCCGTCTAGGTATGTACTTCCCGCAGGAACGAACGAATGCCCAGGGCATGTAAGGCACCGACACGCGATGCGCGAATCACCAACAGGCTGGCAGCGCAAGAAGCATTGTTTATACACTACATGGTGCGATACACGCAATGATCGAAACCGAGTTGTTATAGACCGACAGTATGGCCCTTACATCATGCCAGACACGTACATGCGACCTTTGTAATCCTTACATATTTCCGACATTTGCTTCCCGCATTTGACATATCACCTTGAGTTAATAATAGCAGCCAGTCAGTCGGTTGGAGTGACTAACTGCCTAACTAGCTAACTTTGCATGTTAACGACGACATCCGGCACCAGCCGGCTGGCTGGGATGCCGTTCGGCTCGTCTCGTCCGGGGCCGCGCTTTACATCTGATTTTGATGTAGGCCAGCAATCATTGCATTAAACGCAACGAGGAAGGGAAGGAATCATGGATTTGTTGGATACCATGGAAGTCATCACTGACTTACTCACTACACTCAAATTTATTTTTACCACGCACTGAGTGAGTGACCCAACGAACGGTACCTACCTACCTGTCGGGTAGAGAAAGGTAAGGTAACGAGTCCACGCGATGATGATTGAAGTACATACCTGAATAAATACATATTACCGCCTCTACAACCCTCTTGACTGCCAGCTCCTGATGACGGGTTGTGCCAGCCAGCCAGAGTTAAAGCGGCGCACTCCGTCCGTTAACAGTCCCCCTCGCCAACCACGACGAAACCCACACACTTCATCTCAATAAGACTCATTATGCCATGAGGTTCCATTCGGTCCTGGACAAATCAGCTTTTCATACCTACCTTACTTCTACCTACTTACTTGACCATACCATTCAATTCCCCGGTATGTAGTGTAGACCCATGGAACCCATGGAACCCAGGAAAGAAGGAAACGACGAGACAAGCACCTACCATACATAGCTCACCCCAACAACCCCAAACTCAGACCCATGAAGAAGCAAGCCCAGTCCAGTCCAGTCCTGGTCAGTCGATAACATTCCCTGATTGCCATCCATTCGGTAAAATGGCACGCACTCTGAATTCCCAACACGCCGGTACTCCTAACCCAACCGTCCGTCCCATTTTACCCGGCCCATTTAGCCTGAGCGGGACGCGGGAAGGCGATGCCTAAGTGAAGTCACAGGTAAGCTACCTAGCGTACCTAAGGCTAGGGTAGGTAGGGTAGGGTACGGCGATGGCATGGCATGACATGTTGAGAAGCCAGGCAGGCAGGTAGGCAGGTAGGCACGTGTGAACAAGTCCTATAAACTCCACGTCGTTCCAGGCCCACGTCGTTAAAGTCCGAGTAACTCAGAACCACCGGGGAAGAAGTGATCACCAACCAACCTGCTTGGTTCTCTGCCTGTCGGTACCAGATAACGTGTATGCTAGACCCCTATCTATGCAGAGTACCCCGGAAATTTCGTCGATCATAATCGGTAGCGTCCATGCAATTTGGCTGCAAGCACCCAGTTATAGTCAATGTGACACGTACAAGAACCGTTTCCGCGGACGTGGAAAGGCAGGAGTTTAGGTATCTTGGTTTAATCATTCCATTAGACCTGGACGGGTCAGATGATGTTCACCATCCAGTCGAGACAAAAAGGACAGGCACGGAACTGTGCCAGTGCGCGCTGGCCATCGCTGTGCCACAAACGTACTCACCTGCTACCTCAAGAACGGAAAACGTCTTACAAACCGAGTTCATATACAACTCGTGGGTCGAAACGAGACGAGCCATTAAGGAGACGGACCGTGTGGGTATTCAAGGCGGTCGACGGTCATTCCCAAGCTTCCCCGAAAGCCTTGGCACCCGAAAGCTTACTTGAGGCGATATGATTCATTCAATATGTTTTCAGGGGTAGATATTCCCGACGACTGGTACGAGTAAATTGACGATTACTAACTAATACGTCGGCAATTTACCAATGAGGCTGAAGGTAGGAAGGATATCCTGGACATACTTCTCGAAGCGTACGGAACCATCCCGAGGGTATCGGAAGATTGTCGTAATTATTGAGTTAACTCGATGGAGATCTGGCTACACAACAGCAACCACACCTCCATGGAGAGGAAATTAGATGCGCACACTCCTAAGAAATGCGGAGGTGCCATGCTTAGAGATCTCTAGTCTGGAATCCCACCCACTGATGTTTGCCCGGATTACATCAGCTTTTTTGCTCAGAGTGCTACATCATTGAGCAAAGCCGCATCAGCAAGTGTGAGCAACGGTCCATTCTGTGTGTTAGTATTTTTGGTGTGACACGGTAGATGCGCCTGATGTGATCCGGGGCAGCCACCCGACATTCGTACCGAGTACCAGCATGAACTGGTGCGTCTGCCCCCCACATTCGGAGTTCATGGGGAAGTACAAGCATGGGCTCGAACTGCTAGTCACCGCGTAGTATGGCAGGAATACTCATGAATTTCATCGCAAGATTGATCACACAAGAGTCAAACTTGCGAAAATGGAACTCTGGTCTCGAACTTGGACTGACCCGTATGGGGGCTTGAAGGCATGGGATGAGTTGAAGGGATGGAGGGCCATGTATTCTCAACACTCTGGCTCCCTCTTTTCTCTCGTGGCAGTGTCGCGTCAGACCAGTGACACAAGCAAGTTGACCCAATGTCGTGCCACAACGGTGAGGAGGTCAAGTGAATGAAATCCAAATTAAACGGCAACACAGGGCTGCGCCATTGACAGGAGAGATATCAATACCAACACACAATTGAGTCCTGAGGATGAGACATCCCAGCCCGAGACAGAGGGGTAAACTGGGGAGAAGAGAAGTGTCTTGGCCTTCTATGGCCGCTGAAGAACTTGTTGTTCATGGTGGCTTCAAGACAAGTCCGGGGCCATGGAGGACAAGCTCGTCCACATGACGAGCCAAATATATGGTGGCTGAGATATCTCGAACCAGATAGATGACGTGGGAGTCTTTCGAACTGTCGCCCAGCAGGCAAGTTGCAAAAGCGAGAGCGGGCGGCGAGTCACCAAGACTCCTGTGGAACGGCCAGTTACCATCGCCCATAACCCAATACGGTTTTGGAGGCCTTGTTGGTAACACTTGTCCATGTCAGGTTTGTTGCGCAAATTCCAGAAAAAGGACACTGGCGGCGGGCCGAGCACCAGTGTAATATCTGCAGTGTCAAGTGGTCCACGAACGGGTCGATAACTGCGAATTGGCGAGGCTTCGTACGCATGCCAGCGATCTGGGACGGGTTACGACATCCTAAAGATATACTCGGGCTGCACAAGCAATATCCGGCCAGCCCTCTGTACGAACAGTCAGAACCAATCGAGAAGTGAAGCAAGGCCGAACAGGCGATGCGCTCTGAATTCGAACCTAGTCCTCCAATTCAGGAGATGAAGTGGATAATTCAGTGGTAACCCATATTCGTGGTGTCGAGGTAATGGACATGAATCAATAGCCGGCGGCTGTTGGATGTTGGCTGTGCCGCTTTGTGGGCGGCCACTTTTGCGCCGTTGCTCACGCCAGACTCGAGGAAGATGGAACAATCTGGTTCTTGGAAGATTCGGGCGAAGAGCCGAAGCCACTTGGTCATCGTTGAGGAGCTGGACAAGATCAAGGAAGTCAAAATAGCGGGAGTGTCTTGCAGCTAGGCAGCCTTTGGTCTGTACATACTAAGCTGACGCCAACAACTCGTTACGCTCGCAGCTGAGATGGTGGGACACTAACACTGGATTTGGTCGTCATTAGGGCTGATGGTGTCTCCCCAGATAAGTCGAGGGCCGTCAGCCCAAGCAACCTCAAGAGCCATGCGTAGTTGTGGTAAAACGACCTCGTGATGGCATGTCTTGGTTGTAGTACTTGTCTTGTATCAGCATCGCCGGCGCACAAGAAACGGAGGTGCCTGGAAATACTGTGCGGGTAATTGGTGAGGCGCAACGAATACGGGGATGGAAGCTGGGGAAAAGGAAAGCGTAAAATCACTTTAATTGGCGATAATTCAAGAAAATCAGAGGATAAAAAATCCAAATCCAAAACCAAAGTTTCAATCAGCCAGAGCAGGAGCAGCCTTTCACCCTTCTTTTCATCGGGTAGGTACTTGCTTAGCGCGAGGTGCACCGTGACGTTCCTGCCTTCCTTCCTTCTCATCAATGGGTCTCAATGAAGGGTATTTTCTTGAGTTTTCTTTCCTATTAGCAATAAGCAACTCCTATGTCTTGGGGAATGTGAATGTGGTTCGTCGCTCATCCGCTACATAAAGTATCCTGATATCAAAACGTGGTGTAAATAAACTCCAAAAGGTTGGTCAGGGGTAAGCTGATTGCCGCATCGGAGCAGATTTTGGTGGGATGAAGGTGAAGTGACAAGTGACAGAACCCCCACAGTTCCCCTCCCGCCCCGCTAAAACCCCAGCTGTTCGCAGTTGCGGCCTGTGCGAGCTGACATCATAAGCGGTCTGGGCCTGGAACCTCCCGAACTTCTCCTCTTACCAGTCGGTGTCTTTACCTCACCGACCTGGAGGCGAAGCAGGAGAAGCAGTAATCGGCCCGTCAAGCCAGCCTACTGTCCTTCGAGTCATTGTAGTGTACATGCAGATGGAAGCGAGGTTGATAATAAATAAATTCACCCATTTTATCTCACAATCATTCAGCCTCTGTACACTACCTCGATGGCCTCCGTTTCAGCTCGGCACTTTCGCCACCAACGGATGTACCATAACATCAATTCAATGGGGACCATCACGCGTGCGATGTCATGTTCTTCTCGATTGGTTCTTTTTCAAGATCTGAGAGAAATAAACCAAAGAATCCATCGAGCCAGTGTCTGGAGATGGTCTCATGGACGCGTGATCGCCAAATGATCTTCCACCTCTGACAGAGGACCGGTAGGGTGTCTGGGTGTAGACCACTATTACCAGGCCAGCCTTCCTGTGTCCCAAAGCCAGGCAGGGTACTGTAGGCTTTCTTTGTGCGACAGACCAGATGACAAGAGTCATCTCGTTTCGGCCCTCCCAAACGACGAACCGTCATGCCAGCGGGAGGTCAAAGCGGTGAGCCTCTTTCTTCCAAATCCCATTACCCTCCTAGGCAGTTCATCAAACCGTCAGAACATCACCACCTCGCCCGAGGTCACATTAACAACAGTCAGGCGGTAACCATGGCACGGCGCGGCTCACCCATCCGTCAGCGCCGAGTAGGAGGGTGGTCATCATCTCATCCGGGGAAGCGATCATGCATTGTCGACGCATCTCGTTGCCGTCGGTAGTTGGAGTCCGATATTGAGCTGCTGACTCATAGCTGACCCTTTAGATTGAGCCGTATCCTATACCACTTTCTCGGGCAGGTATTGGCCTTGATTTCCTTTGATGGGAAATGCCCGAAGCGGTGGAAGGTCAGCGTCCTCCATCAACCCTAACCCGATCATCAGTACATGGAATTGTTCCTGCTCTGGTGGCCGAAACTTACCTACCCAAACTGTACGTTGTTGTATTCCAGGTAGTAAAATACGCTCAACGACCACACTGGAACTACCTCGGAGAACCTCAAGCCAGAACCCAATGCTCGGATCTCCGACCAAACGTACACGGTGAGGCCAAAAGAGCACAGCGCGGCAACCGGCATGAAAATGAGCAGTCACTTGAGATCACACCTCCTGCTGAGCCGCATCCTTTCCCCCGCCGTGGAAACCTCCGTCCCACGCCGCGGCGGTCACGTCGTGAGTCTTGTTGGTGCTGCAATGGCATGAAGTGACAAAAGGGGGGGTGGCAAATTTTGATAAGCGAGGCATTGGGTACCTAAACTTCGACAGCAGCAGCAGTAGAGCAGCCCTGCTTCCGTGGTTGACTTGAGTTTATAATAACCTTCGCTGATACTTTGAGGGCGTAAAGAGGCCAAAGAGGAGAGCTTCCCCTAGCACGTGCTCAACGGACATACCTGATCCCCAGCTATGGGCCAGCAATCTGATACTATCGGCTAGGATGTATGAGAATCTCCGGGGGAAGGGCTCGGGCTCATGGTTACACGCGGCTGTGATATCCTCTAACGGTAGGTCGCTTGGCTAAACGTTTACGGCGCTGCTCGCGTCGTGCCCTTCCCAGGACAGCCTTTTTCAGCCTTCCCGATCAGGCAACCTAACGCCGCCTTGTAGGTACCTTGTCCGGCTCACTGGCAAGGAGTCGCAGTCGGTGGCAGTTGTCACAGCAACATCAACCAGCGCCAAGCGCAGGAAATAAGGTGACGAGAAGATCAGCTCCCTGGATCGGCGACCAACCTGGATCACCTCGGGGTACTCAGCTATGTATGTACGAGCTCCTACCCTTTTCTGGGACAGAGCGACAGACCTGCCCGTTTCATCAGCATCAATCTAGCGATCACCACACACAAAGAAGGGCTCGGTATCACCCCCAAAACAGACCATCAAACATCTGGAACTTCTGCGCGGTGGGCACATGACTCTATTCAGAGCAACTGTGCCTCACTCCGTTATTCCGTTGTCCCGTTTCTAGACGAGCGAGCCAGCCGTGCCAGGGTTATGTACTACGCCCCCGCGGGGGTGCGGGACGACTGTGACGCGGGGCGGGCCATAAAGTAAAAGATGTCAGCGTAGCAGTGCTGAATAGTTATGATATATGTCAGCGCGCCGAACGACTGGCTGTCACCTTGCCCTGGGGGTAGCATCGCGAGTGAGGCGGCGCGGGGTAGCTGGTCAGGTAGGTACTTCGCTCAAACGTACACTGTGGGCACTTGGGTGGGAGCCCGGTACCTTGATAATTGTTCATGAGATATAATGGGAAATTAATTGGGCATCTTATCCCCTATATCGAAGAATACCTGACACATCCAACTCACGAGAAAAGGCCATTCGATAGGAATCGAATGGGCCTTGGACCCTCGAATGAATGTTACAGTAGAGGTACCTAAACCTCTGCTCCCATGTCCTTTTTCCCCCACGTTTTCCCACAATTCCGTCAAGTAGGTACCTAACCTACCTACCTAGTATAGAGGTAACTAAACACGGAGCACCAACACAAACACAAACACAAACATGTCAAGTGAAGCTCTCGTCCCCTTCCCGTTACCTCTATCTACCACTACGTTACTTTATGCCCTTACCAAGTTCAATATTTCCTCCGTCTTTTTCGTGCTTCATAGGGTAGGTAGACAATGGCACAAAATCGTATCCGCATGTCTGTAGCACCTTGCAAAGACCGTCCACTTGACTCCTTCACCGGCTTCCTCTCGTGGCACAGGTCAAACACAGGTTCACACAGGTACTACTTGGCGCGTAACCAGTCAAAGCACGGGTGATGAAGGGACGTGGATGAAGAGTTGGGGTACAGACAAATGTTGTTGTGCAATGTGTACAGAGAAGGACTTGCGTCAGCCCCCGAGAATATACCTACCTAGGTAGGTAGATAGAGGTACTTTTGGTTGCTTATAAAATAGAAAGAACAGCAGTGGTTGAGCTTTTAACCAAGCGTATGGGATTAGGTAGGTAGAGGTAGGTAGGAGTTCAGAAAAGGAAGGCACCGCAGGGGGGCAGGCAGGTAACTGGGCTTCCATGTAAACAACATCGAATTGTACCAAATTCAGTTTCAGTGTAATAATACGCCATGTGCATTTGGAAGATAGGTATCAAATCCGTTACTGACATTGGCGCAGCACTTGCTCGAAATGTTTTCACATTCTATGGGCTCTCGCCTTACTTTCAGCATCGTGAACAAAATCGCTGAACAACAAACATCAGACCCTGAGACAAGGCACTACACTACCTACCATAGGTTTAAAAATAATCTCCGGAATCGCTACAGTGTCGGCCGAGCGCTTGGCTTTCTACTATACTACTTACTGTAGTGACCTACGCACACATCGATACCCGATTACCCGACTATCCGACTACCTACCCTACCCTACCCGACTACCCAACTAACATCGTGACCACCTTCATAATATATCACATCTGATCACTAGGACCAACCCAGTAAGCTATTCAGGGGCAAACACCACCACCATCACTTTCACTTTCACTTTCACTTCATTACACGCGCCAGCCGCCGGCGGTCACTTTTCAAGGGTCCTGTTTTATGCCCAGACACCACCCTCTCTAAGCGATAGAAATAGTGTAGTTTCTTCAGGAAGGTAAGGTAGCCTTGCGCGCGCGACGGTTCGGCAAGGTACCTAAGGTAGGTAGGGTATTCCGAATAAGGAAAGTAGGTAGTCTAGTGCATGCATTTACATAGAAGTTTGTGTGGACAGAGAAGAAGAAGAAGAAGAAGAAGAAGAAGAAGAAGAAGAGTGTTAACTGAGACATATCACACACGCTCTACCTAGTAAGGTACCTAAGGATACCTAGGTATCTCTGTCTCGGACCCTGAAGAAGAAGAAGACCCTTAAAGATTCTTCAAGATCACGCAGGCCTGAGGCCAGACACCGTACCGACGAGACGCAGTCAGCAGCGCTAAACAAGAAGCGTTGTTGTTTGCGCCCACTGCCGGCTTCTACGTAGTCATATTCGATCCGCGGGGGAAAAGAGAAAAAGAAATTAAAGAGGAAAAAAAAAATTGAAGAGAAAAAAAAGGTAAAAAAAAAACAACGAAAACTATAGCGCTACAATCACTACGGTACGGTATAACGGGGCGCTTCCTGTCTAGAGGTTAGGTAGGTAGGTAGAGATCGAGGCGGAGTTGAGAAAAGGTATGTCCGTTAGGACTGACTCAATTTGAACCCGAACAGCCCCCGCTCAAAGCAAGTACGCGATGCTGCCTGAAGGTGGACATTTTGTCATCGAGTCATTAGGTACCTACCTGGCTACATAGTCTATGGCCAGTCACACCACAGCAATGTGTAGACCGTAGACTTAAAATGGAAAAAGAGCATTCCGATATTCTGATAGGGCTGAAAGTCTCCAATTAATACTTACAACTTACGTTCATCAGCGGAGACGGTGAGAGACCAGGGTCTTAAGAGGTCTGTCTGTCTGTCTGTCTGGTTTAGGGGACCATCACATGCCCATGCCCACATCCAATGGCTGTAATGGGTAACGGGGAAAGCCTACTCGTTGACGATTCGGTCTGGGTGACTTGAAGTGTTTTCTTTTTCTTTTCTTGGGGGGCCTTTTTTCTTTTGGCAGATATTAAGGGACCACTTACCGGTGATCCGTTTCGTTAGTGTAGGCGCCTAGAATGAGATTCGGTAATTGTTTTGATGATTCTTCAGCGTAGATCGTACCTAATGTGACCTTACTAATGTATGGCCACGCAGCGAGAATTAATGCAGGTAGGGACTTGAGTCGTAGTGATCTCCATCAGTGAGAGAGACGTCAATCAGATGCTGCAACGTCGGGGATTGGTAATGTGTATTTCGCTCCCTTTTCTGTTCTTCTTGGGTGGGTTGCAGCACTGCCGTACCTCACTGCATGCGAGTTATGCCAGCAATTTCCTTCTCCCGTGCTTTGTCACAGCATGAGACTTCTCCCCGTGAGGGGAACGTGAAGATGTTTGTCGACGTGGCGCGACTAACGAAGGCCTCATGACCAGCAAAAGTCTGCAAAATGAAGGCTTTTCTGAGGTTGAGATACATATACAGCGAGACAGCAACAGTGTGTGTGTGTGTGTGTGTGTGTGGGCAATGACATGATAATTTCGGAAAAACACGGCGGGACGGCTGTCAGCGTCTCATCCCGAGTCTGACTTTTCTGAATTGTGATCAAAAGGTCAACTGGCAAGCTAGGCATTGGATGATTCTCAAGGTGAGACACCCAAGTACATAATCATCAAGTAATTGCAATTTGCTTCCACTCGCTATCCGCCGTGACCAAAGGCCCGGTGAGACTAAGCGAAGGAGAGCGTTGAGATGCTGTACTTGTGGTGAGCGAGTACCTGTAAGAAAGGATCTTCAGGAACTTATTTGTTCCCTCCGTCAGCACGGCGATCTGAGAAGTGATAGAAATAGACAACTGTCTAATGCCTAGGTAGACTACCTAGCAGTTGTGGGTGGTTGTGGTGGTGTGTGGTTGTCAGATGATGGATGAGCTAGGGACCGGCGCGCAGCCGAATGTCACCCCCGGGGCCCGTCCCGTGATGCCCGCGCCGTTCTTTGCAGGTCAACGACGACCATCCGACCCGCCGACCGTTACCGGCCCAGGGAACGCCGCAACGGAGGGTTTAAGAACTCCACTTGGCTGAAGTATTCCGATGAAAATAAGAGCCAAAGATAAAATCGGATATTTTACCGATTATTCCGTTGTCGTCCACTATTTCACCGAGACACAACTTACCTTACTCGCTCCCCTCCCCACCGTTCGGTCCGTTCTAGTGTACCAAACGTCCACCTGGCTTTCCATGTTGGTGGGAACGGGGATGGACCCTTTTGTTGTCCAACTCATCACGAGAACTTCCGACAACTTGTCGTGGCGAGCTTGCTTGAAAAGGGACCTTGGAAGTTGGACCTATGCATGAAGAAGACCTGTGATGTTCGTGGCCGTGCTTGCGTAGTGCTGATATTCGCCGCCGGTAACCATCATGGCGTTTCAAGACAGGCGTACGGAGTGTCCCAGAGCAGGGTAAGGAGGCTGAGCAAGTGGACAGAAAGGCGTCGCGTGACCTTGAACATGGTCGTGATGTCCGCCTGAAGCTCTGTTCTCGGCCTAGAAAAGTTTGCCTGCTGGCCTGCTGTGCTGTGGATGCCCGACGACCACGGGGGAGCGATGACGGGTTGCTGCGGGGAGAGTCTCGAGAACCATGCTCCGTAGCCGGTTGCGACTTCTTCATCGCCGCCGGTGACCAGTAGCTGAACACGTATTTGGCCGTCAAGGTGTTCTGCCACGGGAAAGCTCGGGATGCGAAGTTGCAATGGTCACGATGGTTCGTCTTGCATTGACTCGGTGGTGAGGGGTTACCAGGCTCTGCTTACAGATCAGATTTTGACAAGGCAGGCGGCGGGTCCACCCTAGGTACTACCTACCTACCCACGGCATCTACAGTACTAACAGCTTCAGGCCTATAATTACAACATATCTGTTAGTGATCCCCAGCCCTAGCCTACAGGCTCCAGCGTGCGGCTTCAGCAGATACGCATGCTAGCCATGCAAACCAGGGGAGCCACGGCCAAATTAATTCAAAAGTTCTCCACGACAATGGATCCTCGACACGGCATCATCGTATGATGCAAATCACAAAAAAAAAAAAAAAAAACACAAAACACAAAAACCACGGGGCGGGGGGAGGGATCTGATGTGCAAGATTTGCGGGGTCTCCAGTCGGGCCTCCGGTTTGAGCGCGGGGTTGGCTTGTGAAGCTCATGCGGGGCGCGGAGGGCGCGTCTGTCACGGCCCCGGGTGTGAAATGGTAACGCAGGGAGGCCTCGACGAAACGGGGTCTGACTTGGAGGTCGATGATGATGCCGGCACAAGAATAGGTAAGATACACTAGTACATGGCATTTCTAACAATTTCCATCTCCCACAACTGCCGACGCCGAGATGGAAGTCTGGATGAAATCTGCCAAAGGGTGGCAACTCCCCTTGCCTAGGTAGCCCAGAGTGCCTCGTGACCGAAAACATATATCGTCAAATGACTGACTGGGGATGACTTCAGATGAGGAACGAAATCGCTTGAACCGCCGGTGCCGTTTCGGCTGTAGTGTACTCTGAAAGGACTCCATAGCATGCTATGTAATCCACGGCCTCATCTCCCACGAGCCACAACGCCATCTTGGAATTGCCGTATGTAGCCTCAATTCCGGGGAGACAGGAGGGTGGGAATTGACGCGATTCAGGGTCCAAGGGTCATGCGTCATGTGGCACACTTGCCAACATTCCTAGCTTAGGGTCACTCAGGTCCCCATCTTTTTCTGACCTTTGCCCGTTCGAGAGGTTCGAATTTGCCTGCGCGTATCAGATGCTTTGATTACCAGACTGTTGGGCACTTTGTTAGATCTTAGCCTTGTAGATCTTGAGAGCTTATTCGAGCAAGTGGTGTAGGGCGTTTTGGGGTAAACATAATTCCCCAAGACATGGACAGCAGAAAAAGTCGAGATCGTTCCCGACTCTCGGCGAGAACCTCACAAGTCACAGCCGGCGCTGCCTAGGCTTCCAGGCCGTGTCGCATCTCACTCAGCCTCAACTGAGAAAATACGTACGTACCGAGGAAGGGGTCTCACGTGCCACGACACTGCTGTGCGTCTTTTTGAAGGTTACCGTCTCCACTTTCGTCAGGCTCGTCTTTGTAATTTCTCTCGTCTCCTTGGGCGCTGGCTCGTGTATGTAACCTGATTCCACGGCATTAAACTTCGTATTATAACGGAATTGATTCGGCCTGTCTCGCACCAACAAAACTTGAAATGCTTGCGAATGTCACAGCGGAATGATTCCTCTACGAACGTTGGTGATGTCTCATGTTGCGAGTGTTAAAACAGCGGATTTGGTAGTTTCCACTACAAAACGGATTAGTATTGGTGTCAGACGGATATTACCGTGCTCTTAGGCTCTGTTTGGCTGGATGGCATCTGAGTGCCAAAACGGAGCAAGGTGTCCATGTGCCGTTGAGCGAAAGTGGAATTCATGCCATGGAGTTGAAGGGATCTGGGCGAATTCTCTCCTTCTTGTTATTCTATTTTTTATTTATCTTTGTTTTTCGATAAAATATCAACATTGAAAAGTCTCAGACTTCGATCGTAAGTTACAATCCACAGTTCCACCGAAACCCCGGAATCATCCCACTTTTTCCCTCTCCCCATCGCCCTGACAGCCGGGGACATCAACAAGAAAAATGCCTTGCAAAGACTTGGATACCTTGGCCTTTGGATCGCCCTCCCAAACGGCCGGCCACTTACCGTTGCGTATTCCACCCACGTGTTGCCCTTTCACTCCTCCATAGTGCTCCATCCGTTGTCGTGTCAACTCTAGTGTAGTGTAGTGTATCCAAACAGAGTCGCGTGAGTACATTGCGTGAACACAGCCTGTTTGTGGCATTGCGCTTTGCTAGCCGCGCAGCAGCCGCGATGCCGCGATACCAGCCAGGTCCAGGTCTTCCTAATGAATTTAACCGGCGGCTGATGTTACCGAAGCTCTGGATCGGATTCTTTTTAGGCGTCTATAAGGTCACAATTGAACAATATCATGGATGGAAATCGCCAATGCAGTATGGTAAACTCCAGTACAGTATCTACACACCAGCCAGATCAGTGCCGCAATGTCAACCCGCATAACAACCGCAACTCGCAGGCAACCGCAATTCAGGGACGTGACCTGCAGAGGGAAATAAAAGTTTTCACAGCAACGTGATGATCATAGCAATTCGCTTGCGTGGTATGTTGTACCAATACAGGTACCAACCAACCAACCAACCAACCAACCCCTCGACAGGAATGGACAATCTGTTGTCACCTCATTGCCCAGGTCCAGGGCGTTGGTTCCTGGCGGAAAAAGCTGCAAATCCCAACTCGGCATGCAACTCGGCAAAAAGGCCCGAAAAAAAAAAAAAAACAGAGATCAACAGTTTCTTGTTTGCCTGTCTGTCTGACAGTCGGTCCCTGGACGTTACATTGGGCAGCCACACCACCACACGCAGACCGTCGGTCCGTCTGTCACCAGTGAGCACCTGTCGCTGTCTCGCTTGTCAGCTGCACTGGTGTTGCCTTTGCCCTCGGCCAAGACGGAAGTGGAAGATCAGAGGTTGCGTGGGCTCACTGGGCGGAGAATGCCGCATATGGACCTGTAGTGTACGGACATGGTGCGGCGTGGTGTGGGGCCGTGGTGGAGTGTCCCGGTAAGGTCTTGCGCCGAGAGGCCGCCGAAGGAAGGCCGGGAAAAAAAAATAAAAGTGGATTGTTTTGAAAATGTGTGTCTGGATTTTACGGACGGACTAACTGCGGAGTACCACATGCAGCATCGGACAACATGGCCCGGAAGTCTCTCACCGGTCTCAGCTGGTTCGGATACCGCCGCCGCCAACAACATCAACGACGGACGGACACACTCTCGCAAGCGGCGGGAGTGCGTGCTTACAAAGGAAACTATCGATTTCGCGACATGAACAACAACAGCGCCGAACACCGCGGGAGAAGCAGTGGAGCCACCGCGGGAGAAGAGATGGAAAGTGCTAAGACGCCCGAAAATTCCCGGACTTGGCTGCCTTTTCCGGCTATGCCTTGGACGCTACACTACACTACGAGTTCACCTCTCGCGGATTTTGGATATCCCCATTTCCTATCGATTGTTCGGTATTCCTTTTTTGTCATTGCCGTATGCACTTGTTTTTAGTCGTTCGGCTGCACCAGTACTATCAAACTCGCCTTCGCTTGACCTTTTGAAACTTTAGTCGGTTCTAGACCCAAAAACACTACACTAACCCACAAGATGGCGAACTTCTCGAACATTTCCAACATCAGCTAGCGGAAGGCTAGGTACCACCACTCCTGCTATTAGCATCGCCATCATTATCAATTATCAAATCTGCGCTCTTTGGCCCTTCCACTTCCTTCTTTGCTCGCTTCCATCTATCCATCGCCCGCCGCCGGCCCGTCAATCATCGGACATAGATTATGCATGTCAGTCCTGGTAACAACACAACTTGTTACAAAGAATCCGATAATGCTGTGATCGGCTCAAACTTTTCAATGAAAAGTTAGGAATATTTCGTTACATGCAGCCAAGCAGAATAGGTGGATATAATACGATTGTACCGCTTTAGCGCTGTATTAGTGTGGCGATGATTGTTTATGGTCTAGTTGGCCAAGACCTGCTTACTGCCCTATAAATGTCGTCTGAAAAACAAGGTTAAACTCCGCCGAAGTCTAGAACCTAGCTGTATTCCGACTTATACGTAAAATACTAGCCAAAACACGTCCCAATCTGAAAAGATGAACGCCCAAGACGAATATTTGACCCCTCTAAGCAGTTCGAATGCTTTACTATTATCGTTATTATTAAATAGCGAAAGTGAGGAGTAATAGAGTAGATTGGATAACCCGCTCTTACTCCTATTAAAGGATACTTTTAAGCTACCTAATAACTATAACTAACCGCTAACCTTCCTTACCCTCGATTTCGATAGTTAATTTATTTATTTAGCCGACTATAATCAAATCAATAATACCTAACCTTCTTAATTATATCTACTCAATAATAGTTAATTAATTGAAATCTATAGCGATGTTATAACGGCTTCCCTAAGTAGTACCTAACTAATTCGAAATATTATTTAAAATAGAGAGTCGTTCCGAGATATACCCCCCCCTCCCTTAAAGAGGAAGCGAATACCCTTTAAGTTTAAGAGGGTTAAGAAGCTACGCCTATTGAAGAAGAGGATAAATTGGACTTAATTTATAATTAATTTAGTAATAGTATAGTTTCTTAAATATAAGAACGAGAAGCTCTTTAATTCGACGTAGCTGAGGGACTATACTATAATATAGGAGCGAATAAGGATATTATACGTAGAGAAGTAGATTGAGTATATGTAGATTTAAAAGTATATTAAAATGAAATTTAATACTAAATAACAATAATATTATTACTAGAAGGAAACTCTCTCGATTTTTAGTACGTCGCTAAATCCTAATACTAAATTGCCCGAGATATTTACGTATAATTGGAAAGTATTTTAGAACTAGAAAAATACTAAGAATTATACTATCGACTAGCTTATAAAGACCCTATTTAGTAACGCCAAAATTTACTCTCAAATATTCTTTAGGACTAAGGCGGCTAGTAGGAGTATTGCGGAAGTAGGTAAATTATAGGTAAATAAGCTATCTAAAAATAATAATATTAATTTTAAGGATAATAATAGTAGTAGTAGAGAAGAAGTTGTATTATTTAGGGATAATAAGGTTAAAGGTAACGATAATAAAATTTAAGAGATTACCTTACGCTTAATAAAGAAGTTTATTAGAGTGTAATAATATAGGAGGGATACTAATCCGACTTAGACCCTATTGCTAGAAGGCGAAACTCCCCTTATTAATATAGGTACTAATAATATTATTCGAAGAAAGAAGGGTAGTGAAGTTGAGTTATTAGGTATATCGATAGAGAAGGCGGCTGCCTTATTATAAGCCCCTAAGTTAGCCGGATTTAACAATATAGTATTCGCCGTCGAAAGTTTATAGTACGAATTCTCTAAGTTAGAGGAGGAGGAGATAATAAATTATATTAATTATATTATAAACTACCCTCTCTTTGCTAGTACGTAATTGAAATTAAATAAGAAAATAAAGGAGGGGTATATTAACTACTAAAAGGATTAAGTAGAGTAGAGTAGAGTAGAGTATATAGATTAAAGGGGGTAGGGAGGGGAATAGTAGCTAGTAGTATAATAATTTACTAAATTATAGTAAATATATAGATTTATTATACTAAACTCCCTATACTACTAAAATCGAATTATTTACTATACTATATAGATTTACTAGATTTACTAAATTTTAATTTAAAATCGTTAATTTTATAAAATAATCCAATCTTTTTAATAGTATAGCAAATAATTATATATAAACGTAGTAATTTAAAACCTCCCTTCCTTACCCTATACTCTACTCTACTACTCTATTCTACTCTATATACAACCAATTACCTTACATCCCTCTTCTTTTTTAAATATAACTACTAATTCCTCTATATTAATATCGACGCGTACTATTTAATAGAATTAGAATAATAATTTCTTATAATACTCCGCGCCTTCAACTTCGCCTAATTTATTAACTATTACTCTCTCTTATTTAATTAGTAGGGTTATTTTATATACTTTAAAATAAAGTTGTATAGTGTAATTACTATATATACTACCCGTCTCTAATTCTTAAAACTATACTCAAATAGCGCTACCCTTACAATCTTCTACCGCTTTTTTAAATAATTAAAGATATTCTCTATAATAATTCGGATACGAGAGTAATGCAAATTATATAACTCTTTAGGGTCTTTTAATTGTACATCTATATTCTTCCAATCTTAAAAATAATATCTAATATTTAAATAGGGAACTATAATACCCTATCTTACGCTAAACCTAATATTAGTAATATAGTATTAACTACGTAGGATATAAAATAAATATAAAAATACTTAAATATAAAGCGAAGCGTCGTTCGTCAAACCCTTTATACCGGTTAGTACGTACGTAAAAGAGTAGTCGAATTTTACGGCGGCGAATACGTTCTAGATTATCTATCCCTTTCAATCGTACTAGCAAAGTTAATCCTCCTTCTTAATATACGCTACGATATAAGTACCGTCAATAGCGCCGATACAACTATTAAAAGTATTCAAACTAAGATCCAACTCGATAGTCGGATTTAAATAATTATTTGGTAGTAGTATAATATATATAGTATATAGATATTTATATGCTACTAGTAAATTATTTATAATCTTTAATACTAAGCTCTAGCTAATTTAGAATTAGTATAAGGCGGTTCGCTAATCCTAGTAATAAGCTAGAATATATAGAAATACTATTAATTTTTAGTATACTATTTAGTATTAATTGGGCGTTAGATTAGTATTCTCTTAAAGTTATTTTAATAATATATTAAAAGTAGGTCGGTTTATTTTAAAGAATTATTTAAATTGTATTAGCGAACTATAATAGATCTTATTAGCTAACTTTCTAGTATAATTTAGGCTATAGTATATAATTTCTAAATCCTTCTTCAGTTTATTTCGAAGGATAATATAGATTGCGGTAGCTATTATAAAGGCGAACGCAATTCGATTACGGCCTCCCGAATCTATTATAACTAATATTAAAGAATATAAAAGTATAGTAGTTACTATATATTATAGTTCTAGTAGACCGGTATACTATAATTGAATACGGCTTAATCGATATAGCGTTCGTTAATATAGTAGTCGTACTTATATAATACCCCGTACGCACTAAGACGAGAGAAACTTACGAAAACTTACGAAAACTTACAATTTTTCTGCTAGAAGTAGGGGGGGACCTACTTCTGAAATTTCGTCGTTTTCGAGCAAAAAACACTAAAAATCTGTTGATCTTTTACTATTTTAGGAAGGTGAGACACCTTGTATTAACGTGTACATTCTCTGAGTACCCTAGTTCTGACTTTTGAAGTTTTCTGGTGTTTTTTGCTGCCCAAGCTGGTTAGCGCTTAAAAAAATTGACCTTGGCACCCAAAACCCCCTGTAACTCTCCAAACTTTTCATTGAAAAGTTTGAGCCGATCACAGCATAAAGTTTCGAGACGGCCCGACTTTTTCTTACTCTACTGCGTATATCCACTTGTCGCCCGCCGGAAGTGTTCCGTTCGGCCCAATCACGCTTGTCGAAGGGGGACTTGGCCTTGTACATACATACTTGCACGTGTAGGTTTCTTGGCGTGTACATACGTATGTATCTCTTTAAATATTTCGTTTCTTACTTATATTTGCGAATCTGCGATTGGTCGGTTGGAAGCTCGCAAGGCATGTACATGTCAGGTACTACGGTACGGTATGTTCCGATGTGACTTCTTCCTTTTCGACGTCTAATATTATAGGGACCTGATGTACAAGTGTATTTTGTATCGGAGAAAAAGGAAAATATACAATAGGTATTTGAGGAAGGATAGAACGAAACAATACATCCATCGGTCCGAGCTTATTATCGTTTGGAAATTTGGGACGGTACAAACGGGTCTCTATTGAGTATTTCTCTACGTGCAAGCAGGGTAAAAAGCAGGTGAGCATAACATACAAGCCGGCCGGTTATATCGTCCCCGTAGCTTTTTTTGCACCTTGGCTAGTCTTTTTTTTTGGGTTTGTAATGTGGTGAAGTACATAGGATAATCGCGATTTGATCTGAGATCCATCTCGGCTATGTGCTTGTTTTTCCCTCGTGTATCTGCATATATGGTACCTAGGTATCTACGTCCGCGCCGCGTTTTGTGTCCGACTAGCATTGCAGGTGAAGCATGCACGCACTATGTATGTGTAAGTAGGGTAAGGTACCTTTACAGCCTTGTACTCTACCTTTGGCTGGCTGTCTGTCTTTCTTGGTCTAGACGACGGCGAGGTGCGTGAGGTACGTGTTGGTAGCCGACTCGAATCAACATTCTACCCCGGGAAACCGTCATAGGGTACGGAGATCATTGCCTTTTGTATCAAACAATAATATTTTTTGTCCGAATGGTTTTCATCATGTGCAAGAGGACTGCCTGACATGTCTACCGCACATGTGTCCATGTACGTATCTTTACCTACGGACGTAAGGCTATGTGCAGAGCCGACTGCAGCACACATGCACGCTCCGTATCCGATTCCGTGCACACGGGTTTTTGTTTTTGCACAATGACTGACACCTCTACTTCAACGTCAGTCAGTCTGTCTGTCAAGAAGACCCAATATTCGACCACAAGATGCCGTGAGACCAACAAGTACCAAACACAATATGTCATCGCACGACCTCTGGCGGCACGGTGACACTATGCGTCCCCGGGAGTAGTAGTAGTAATAGTAGTAGTGTAGTGTATGTAGTGAGTGTGGTTCACATAGCAGAGGTCCAGACCGCAGACCAGGTTGTTCAACGTCAAGAATGCGGGGGTGGAGACCAGACGTAGTGACCCCGGAGACCCATCATAACGGGGACACAACATGGCGAACTGGTCGATCATCAGATCGGAGACTCAATTTGTTGACGACTAGCGACAGGAATCCTGAGGCTAGTAAGGCTAGCTGTGGACAGTTTCGCCTTGCGCCCCTTCTTTTGATACGAGCGGCGGGGAAGGTTTGGCGTTACAGTTGCATGTAGATAACCGTCATCAGGGCTGACTTGGGGGTTTCGCAATGATTTCTTTTTCGGTCATGTTTACCAGCTCAGCGTTTCTATTTCCTCGGTTTCAATGGATGTGTTTCTCTAACAACACGAAGTTGATATGTCGATGTTTTACCCCATTTGCGAAGTCGGAATTCCGTACGGGAAGGTGAAACATGTGGATATCATTCCGATGGTGATCAGTTCCTTCCGTTTAATGGATGTTACCATGGATGTTACAAAACGCAGCTTCCTCTTCTTGTCAAGTACAGTTCCCTTCTCGTTGTTCCCCCGGGCCTTCGCCTCAAAGGACATTATTGACATTCTTCCAGACCAGTAGAAGGTAGTATGTATTGTATTTTACCAAAAACGCTTCTGCGCGCAAATCGCTTACACGCAGCCATTCGCCATTCCTCACCAATACAAACCACCAGCTGTGCTTCTTCTTCTTCTTCTTCCTCCTCATACCTGATTTTAGGTACGCCGTTGGGCAGGAAGACCCCAATGTGTCGGCGGCTCCTTGCCTACGCAATTTACTCGGGGAAATGCCATTTCATCCACATGACCCCGAAAGGATTTCGTGCATGCCCGTTCGCAAAATCGTAGGACGGATCCGAAGCGAAGACGGGAACGGAAGGTACGGGTTCACTCCGGGGTCATTTCGCGACAAATTCCTTTTTCGGGGGAATCACCAAATGTTACAAACACCCCAAACACCGACCGAACCGAGGATCAAAAGGTTGCAATCCCGATATGGATAACATGGGCTAGAAATATGGGGAAAATTATGAAGCATTGAGGGGGGAATTTTTGAAATGAAAGGGACGGACGCATGGTAATCTATCCCACGTGTCTTGCCCGGTGGGACAACCTATGCCATCTGGGGAAGTCGGAGATACCTAGCGTAGATTCCTAGGGGGCTGCGGTCAATTGGGTTGATAAGTACCTAAGTAGGTACCCGAACTGGGATTTGGAAATGCGATGCATTTCTTGTGTCCTCTCTTCAAATGCATGATTGTTTCGTCATAGTTCGTCCGTACTTTCAGTCTCAACTAGACAAGTGAAGCTGAAAAGTTATCTCTAGTCAGGTTATTCAGCAAACCACACCTCCAGCCTGACTGACCTCGGATGTCGTCGTTGTCAGGGAAAAGAAAATACAAAAAGAAGCAAGGAAACTGAACGCTACCGAAAGCCAAGGAACGGATTTTCGTCTTCCGGCATGGTTACCTTAGTTTTCGAACACGAAGACACCACCACCATGGTATGTTGCCAAACCAAACAACGAAAAAAGAAAAAAGCCCAATAGGCCGAAAAATGAACAACAGCAATATAAGATTCGAAAAGAGAAGGAAAAAAAAAAAAGAGTGTGGTTGCAAGTCTTTCTACTGAACAGGGGTGCTTTACTGGTCGCCCTGGTATTTACTTTGTGGTCTCCTGTACTAGTAGCAGCACATCTTGCACAAAAGTGCGTGGAGCGTGGGGGACATGTGTATTAAACGCCCATAGTGCCTCGTTGAACCTGTAAACGCATGCACATTCACAAAGCAATACCATAGATGATTATAAAACGGCCATGTTGGCGGGCTGCGACATTGCTTACACCAGCGCGAATGATACCTATGCATCTGTGGCAAATTTCAGGTGGTGGTTTTAGCTTGGAGTTTAAGCGAAAGAAACCGCCGTTTAGAAAAAAAAAACGGAAATAAGACAAATGCCGGTATATAGTTTGTCTGTCGGTATATAACTTAGTTAGTAGACTTGGCGAAGAACGAACCAGTCCCTTAATGAATTTGGTAAATCCAGGGAACAAAGGGCAACAGAACGGGATAGCGTCCGGCACGCGATTATCACAAGGCTCATATGTTCTCTTTGACGGAGATCCCCGTGTAACTCGAACCGACCGAGAGATCGAAGTGCGCATGTTCAATTTCATCCAGATGTTCCAGACAATTATAGGTAACCAAAACAGTCTATTCCCCCCTTTGTGATGGAAGTCGACATTGGAAAAGTTATGGTATTGTCGAAGAGCGCACATGATAGCGTCCGTCCGTCCGTCCGACCGTCCAGGGCAGGTTTATCTTGTGTCAGTGGCAATCAAAAGATACATAGCTTAATTAAGTTCCTGTCTCTGTCAGTTGTCAGTTTTAATAGATGAACGAAAACGGAGGGTGCACAGCAGATCATGGAAGTGTAGAGGCAGCTACTACTAGCTCCCTGGATTTCTGTCCCTTTTGATTCAGAATTCAGCTGGTTAAGCTTAGCTGTCGTTCAGTTCCGTCCCACACCCGCGGAATAGAGCGAGAAATTTGCAGGATTGAACAGGTGACTTTTCGACCAACCAAATTACAGTTTCTCTTCTCCTGGACAGCATGTCGAATGGCAGTAGCCCCCCTTTTCCCGTTTTCCCGCTTTGCCTTTTTTTTTTTTTTTTTTTTTTTTTTTTTTTTTTTTTTTTTTTTTTTTTTCGGGTCCCCAAGGGGCGCAAAAGTAAAAGCGAAAGGAGAATTTGGGGATTTGGGGATGCTAACATCAGGCGACACAGTGCTGGCGTTCATGTCCTGGTCTGTCCGTCGCACTCCGTTTGACATTTTACGATTACCGAGCCGTGTCGTGCGTGCACCGGATGGGCCCTCTCGCCGTCGTTCGAACAACACGCACGGGGAGAGTGAACAGCGCCGGCCGTCCAGGTATCCACTTCCCCGGACCTGGAGTGCGCCCCCCGAACCCCGTTCCCCCCGGGGAAATTGGGAGGGACCCATGTTGATGGACGTCAGGAACGTGTGTGTGTGTGGATTCACGACAGAGTCGTTTGTGAGCAGAGCAAACATGGGGTGACTTTTCAGCCCTCTTCACCACTTCATGACACGGAGGCTTGTTGTCATCTGTCTTTGCTCCCGAACTGCCGGGTATGATTATTTCTAGGGCGCCTCATTATTCGACGGCAAGGATGGAAATTTCAGAGATGCAACAGGTCACTTTATAGAGGTTTGCTCATGAATGAATGGCTTCTCGTTTCATGAGGCCACGCAAAGCCACGCCTTTGATCGCCGTTACCGTCCGTCTGGAAGCGACAGTAGGTAGGGCAAGGCAGGGCAAAAGCAGGCAGGTTAGATCATTTTCAATCAATCGTGATCCTACCGCGGATGATGCTAGCCATCCGAAGCTCCACAAACGCATGTAATCGCCTGGCGTGAAATTGCAGCATTTCGAATCCGGACATGACCGTTTGGGAATACCGAGGCCGTACGAAAGAAACGCATGGTGCGGGTGAGGAAGGCCGCCCGACCGACCGACCGGCTCTGCCTCCGATACATAGCGAATATCCCTATCCCTGGACCGCCTGTAATGAGACTGGTGCTCACGTGCCGAGAAATCAAAATGCCTCTATCCCAGGCAGACTGCAGGGTTGGATGAGTAATGCTTGAACTTTCCTGGGAGGGAAAACAAATATCCACCCCCAGAACAACAGTGATCCACAAAAACCCCGAGGCTAGGTTTGATGCCGAACTGCGAATGGCCCAATGCTATGGCGTTGAGAGCACTGTTACACCACTCACTGTAACAGAAGGCGTGGAGAAGGCGTTGTTGTTGACAATACCGGGGGATGGACCGAGCATTACGCTCAGTTATCTTATCGAAGTCAAGACCAACAGCTGTAATAAACTGTTTTTCTTTTTCCTATCTTTCCCATGGCGAAAAAAAGAAAAACAGCGAGAATACATCTGTCAAATGTGAGCGTTGAAAGAATTATTTGCAGTGCGTGATAACAAGGCGCCATTGTATCCTTCCGTAGCCGGAGATCCGAATTTCCTTTTTCTAGTGCGTCCGCGGAAGTTGAAGTTTTTCGCCTGGCGGGTGCGATTCCACTGCAAATCATCATCAACCAGGGACACTGCGAGCAGTGAATGAATGAATGAATGATACAGCGTGGGGTGCATCGTCGATTCGCATGTGCCTAGTTGCACAGCGCAAAAGACAACAAGAGACAAACAGACTCTGCGATATGTTCAGGTCCAGACGCTTGGCCAGGTTTGTCGGTCAACACTCTCCAAGACATGATGGGTGCAACCAACGTTCCCCGGCAAAATCCAGACTTCACCCCTCGAGGCTGAGATCATTGTCGAAACGTGGCTGGCCCAGAAGCGCACGGCATCCTTTTGGTCTTTGGCAAGACGGCATCGTGATGGTGGCTCGATGGCCGACTGTTGTCCAGTCAGAATGGGGTTGGTATGGCAACTGACCAAGTCCCCGCATATGAGATATTATTACTGGAACCGGCCATACAAATCAGACGAGATGGTTTCTCATGCCATTGACTTGCCACGAATGTGCTCAGCGGACGGATGGTCCTCCAACAAGCCGTACCAACAGCATGAGGGCTGCCGTCCGCATGCGCCTTTGCGAAAGACACATTGTGAGATTCGCTGCATTGGGGTTTGAGACGGACGACGTGAGGCCGAATGTGTTGTTTTACTACGGACGGGTAGGCAGGGTGTGTGCGTGGGTTGTTGGCCGCGGCAAACGGAGCCGCCTGCGCCCTGTGATGAGGAAGAAATCACGAGGTCAGCTGGGAGGCATCAGGGAGGGGCAAACTGCCCTGCCCTTGGCCCCTTGCTGCCCTTGCTTGCACCGCCAGACGCCGTCACAATCACAGCCGTGCCGTGCCAGCACTCTGGATGGCTTCCCGCAGTCAGTCGATTCGTGTTCCAATTCCATTGTTGGCCGGCGGCGGGGTGACCCTATTTCAGGCAGGCTACTATGCTACCTACTCGACGGCAGTGCTGGATTGAGACGCAATGAACGACAATGTAGGTATAGGTAGTCTAGAATCTACATAGGTGGGTATGTATGCGGAATGATGGGCGGATGGTCCCAATCTTGTCAGTTAGGTAGTCTCGTGTGCTTCTTTGCCATGTTGGTTGTTCTAATGTCGCCCTGATGAGCCTGGGGGGCCGGAAGCAGCCATGGAACGTTCGTTTGGAGCCATGCAGAGGGCATTGACAGGACCATTGACGATGAGGACTCGTGATCATCGAGTTGATCTCCCACAAGGGCCTCACTGCCGTGGCTTGTTGAATTGCCGTGCCTGGTGCTGAGTGCAGACAGGATGGCGAGCAGGGGCAGGCATCGCAGAGGCAGATTGCAATGAGGGCCAACGGTACCTCTGCTGTAACATTGGGCGACAGGTGTCCGGCACCCGCCGACGGTCATTGCATCACGCACAGACAGGAACAGAAAGCAGGTTTGACACTTGGCAGGTCCCTGGTCCTGAGCACTGGCCACTGCACTCACAATTCCCAGGAACGCCCAGGAACGGTTCCAGCAACGCTGAGGTTCGAGAGAGTCAGCGTGGCGATTTGCGGGGAAGAAGGCCTGGGCTTTCTGTTCCAGCTTTCGAGACCATCTGACTGGGCACATGACTTTGCCGCTGTCCAATTCCAAAGGGTCCGTTTTGTTGCACCTGACCTGCGTGTGGTGATGTCGGTAGATGGGCCGAGATGGGAGAATGATCGACCGTTTTCAACCACTTTTTGAGACGACGTGTTGGCACAGCGAGAGACAGAAACATCGATGACAGCCGCCAACGGCCATCCATCGTGATTGATATGAATGCATCGGCCACAAGCATGGTGACAATGAAACCTGGATTTCCGGGAGATCTCCCCGAAAAGCCCAACTCATCATCATGAAGAGGGATGGCAATCTGGAATCCATGTGGGAGAATACCTACTGTACACTACACTTCCCATTCCAGCATCGTGGTGGTTGCCCAACGCAACCCATCATTCCAGTTGAGGCACTCTGCTAGACGTTCTGGGTAGCATCTTCTACCGTCGTCGACATGTTGTCGGTCCCTGGCTGGGCCTGAGCAGCCGACCGTTTGCGATGGACACCCAGGCACGTCGCAAACTGCAAACCGTGGGCTGGGGCCGAGAATGCTCCCGAAACCCCACAGACGCCTTGATATCCTGAATTGGTCTAGGTGTATGTGGCAAGCTAAGCCTCATGCGGTATCTTCCTTAGTGAGTGCTGCCCCTTCAGGTATTGGGGCACATCAGCCCCAAGCAGAAGAGATGCTGTTGACGGCCCTGAACCTGGGTTCCAACGTGGTGTTCAGAGTTCAGTCGTTGATTGTGCCCTGCCCCAGATTTGATGCTCCGTCGGGGCGATTGATGCTGCTGATGCAATGCAGAGCGGATTTGGACTTGTACAATACAGCTCGTTTGGCATGTCACTTCCACTGCTGCGACGCCGCCCTGACAGTCGTGTCAGACTGTGGTGTTGATCGCGAGTCCGTGATGCTGTTTTTGAAGGGATGGGATGGCCGCGGCGTTGCACCTCATCACAAGCCACAAGTCCAACTGCCTTGCCTGACATGTGGAGTTTTGGCTGTGATTTTCGTCCGTTCTATCTTGCTGCGAGTTGGACTTTGCTGGAACTGAGTGGGTGAGGGCATAAAATCGTGGTGGACACGGGGGCAGCAGAAAACGGACGACTGTGCAAGGGTGACTGACTGACTGACCGGTACTTTACGATTACAAAACTGAAGCGATGCACTGGTCAGTTACCCATTTCGGTTGGCTCATTTTCACCTGCGTACCGCTCCGTACTCACGTACCGACGTACCGTAACCCCCGCCGCCACCACTGCACCTCCACCCTCCAATTCGGCCCTCCCAATGCGATGCCCTGCACCAAGGGGTCGCCGGTACGTATTGGCTGTAAGTACCTGTACTGTAACCGACCGACAACACAGTTGCCCGAGCAAGGGACAAGGGGCCGAGTGTGGACGGTTACGGTATTGGAACCAATTGGCCTTGTTCACCGCGTCTTGTGAGCGACCAGGCACTCTGGTACTGGCCAGTGGCCCCAAGGCCCCGTCGGTCCCATCCCGCGCTCCAGTGCCAGCACAAGCAAAGTTGGATGACCGCACTCACTGCACTCACTGCGTGCAGTAGAGGTACGTACTGTACCGAAATACAAGCAGGATGAAACCAGGACAGGGCAGTGGAAACCAGCGAGCAGTCACTTGGCCTGGGCCTCCGCTTCGATTGACTTTGACGTCCACCCCTTCCTTCCCTGCCAATCCCATCCAGCCTGCCACTGGCAGTACAATTAGACATCAATATCCTGTCCCCCACCACGCTCCGAATCCCTCTCCTGTTCGACCTTTCTCGTCTTCGTCACCAACTCCCGTTCAACACCAACCACACAACATCACAACACCCCCGACACGCATTGGTTTCCAACATCATCCGACTCCGACAGCTTTTTAGTAATTACTAATTGCTGCGACTCCCACCACACGAACCTGCCCCTACGCTCGGTAACTGTGGAACTCGAAGGAAGCACAACGACGACGACGACGACGACGACGACATTCACGATCTCGACGACAACGCTTCCAACGATTACGCAAGACATCCAAGGGAACAAAGGGTTGCAACAGAAGGGAACCTCAACTTGCATTTGAAGCGACTCCTGCGCCAACACTCGCACTACTTACTGTACCTTCCATCGCCGACATAACCAGACCCACCACAGCCGGCCACGAAGTCGAAAAAAGCGGGCACCCCCCCAGCGAAGAGATTTACACACTTGGGACAATCCGTCACGAACCCGTCGACAACAGCCATCACAACAACACCAATCCCATTCTAGGTCCCAATTGTCATCCGACACTTGCTGCGGAGCCATCTCAACTTGGGTCCACCTTCGGTGCAGAGCAGATCCTGATTCCACAAGCACTCCAGGATCGCATCCGCTGAAAGCAACCGTGAATACAACTTCACAAACAACTCACGTCGACAGAGACCATCAAGCAACAGCCGCACCAGACCCCCAGTCACAGGCTCGACTTTCGCGGTCGTTTTCGCGAAGTTAGCCGTCACTATTCGCCCTACTTGCACTTGTGCGTCTGCTCGGACCCAGCGAGCAGCTTCCCCCGTCATCATGCCTCTGTCATTAGAGACGCCCGTCCTGCAGGTCGACGCCAATGTCATCCACAAGGTCGACACTACCAACCCCGCCAACCTGTTTAGCATGTGGACAGGTACGAGCCCAGTCTCCTGACTCCCTGCCCTTGACCTACCCGCATGGCGCCACCCCCCTGCGCCCCACCAGTAGCAACTGCTAACCTTGGCCTTTTCTCCCTCTCTCCAGTCTTTGCCCGCTGCCGTGACTCCGTTCACCAAGGCCGTCGCCTTGAAAACCTGAGCTGGCGCCTCTGGAACCGGGAGACCTTTTGCTGCGAAAACGAAGTCGCCGACATCGAGTCCTCTGCGACCTGCCAGCCTCAGGACATCCAAAGGTATTCGGCTGGCGAGGACATGCCCCAACTGTCTGGTAGTGTGGATTCAGCTTTGGATGAGGAAGCCGTTGACTTTGGCAACGACACCGACGTCGAGCCTCTCGAATACCTCCGCCCCCGGATACAACGGCAGGACTCGTGCGCCAGCAACCGCAGTCGTGGTCGGGAGCGTCACATCACCTCTGGTGATCTCGAGAAGATGGTAGTCTCCATCATCGAGGCCAAGGAGCCTCTGAATGCCCCTCTCCCGAGCATCACTCTCGTCTCACCTCCCGTCGAGGAGACCAAGCCTGCGCCTGTCATCCACCAGCTCGAGCGGTCCGGGTCGACTACGACAGAGTCTTCCTGCAACACCTCTGAGAACCCCTCGATGGAGTCGCTGCAGACCGCTGCATCTACCGAAACTTCCACTCAGCTACGACCCACCATCGTCACTCGTGGTTTCTCTGTCTCTCCCTCTCAACTTCCCATCATCCAGCGTGCCTCCGCCCATGCTTCTCGTCAGCCCTCGCCGAGCGTGATTCCCGAGCCTACCGATGCTCCTGCTGCCAAGCCTGTGCAGCCTAAGAAGCAACAGGCTCGCTTCGCATTGGGCGCGTCCAACTCGGGCGACGATTCCTACACTGACCGCGAGCAGAGCTTCGACCACAGGAAGCAGCAGATCCCTCTTCCGCCTAAGAAGAAGATGTTCCAGGTCGGCAGGGGATCATCTGAGGAGGAGGAATCCCTGCGGGACCTGAAGAGGACAGGTGCCCTTGGCAAGCAGGTCGTCATCCAGGATAGCTCGGCTATTAGCGACGACTCGGATAGCGACTATGTCGACGAGAGCGCTATCGATGACGATGATGACTCGTCCGACTGGGAGGATTCGGTTGAAGAAAGTGGAAAGTCGAGCGTGGATGACAAGTTCAACTTCCAGCGTGTCGACTCCAAGGTCAACCTTACTTCTCGGCGGTCGCTCATCACCCTGATGCTGCACAACAACACCCGGGCGCAGAAGCTTGGCAACATTGCCTCGCAATCCACTTCGGCTATCCCACGCGCCCGCACTCAGCTCAACGGACCTTCTATGGTTCCTTCGCCGAACGACTCGGACGAAGCGCCATTGATGATGAGAGGCAAGCGTGCTCCTCCTATGCGTCCCATCAACGAGATTCCTAGGTCCACCGCTCAGCCCATCAACGCGGTTGCCACCGGCTTCCACCACCAAGCTTGCCTGTCTCCTCGTACCACGCGGCGTAACATGCTTGCCACCGAGCTGACCGAGTCCCTTCGCCGTAACCTGCTCTGGGAGAGATCCCACAAGAACTCGACGGCCACTGCGGTGCTCAAGCGTCGCCACACTTCTCAGGATGTCGCCAACCTTAAGCAGTATCCGGAGCGTCCCTGCATGAAGGACGACAACGACAAGGAGCGGTGGGACCAATATTTTACCAAAAATGCCTATAGCGGCTATCACGCACAGGGTTGGTAAACATTTGTTACCATCCTACATTACTTATGCACATATTCCAACACAACAAAAGATACCCTTGGGGCCCATTAACTGGGTAACCCAATTGGCAGACCGGTTCGGCTGCCGTGTACACTTGATTCCAGCATTGGGAGCGACACACATTTAACGAACTTCACTGCATGACCCGGCCGGCGTTTGATTGTTTTTTTTTTGATCTTCTTTTGGGCTCGCGCATTGTACGCATCAGCTTGGCCTTAATATTCATGGTGGATCTGGGTCAAATGGTCTTTCACGGGTGGGACAGCCTTGGGGATTACAGGCTGGCGTGAAATGGCCGATGTTTACAATGATGGCATCACTGCCCTGGGTTCATCAAAGGGAAATGGGGGGAAATGGGGATAGGCGGGTTATTTACTATCATGCATTGGTTGCGGGCTTCTGAAATCAAATTTTCTCTTTCTCTTTTCTCATCTGGCAACATTGAACGGCGTTTCTTTTACTTTCTCATCACATGATACCAAAGCCCTTGCGCATTTGCCGGGGTGTTTCTTCTGTCTGTCCTTCGCGGTCCCGATGCAACATGCAGACCGCTTCTCACAAAACCTGTTACCTTTCACATGTTTCACACTAGTGACTTTCCCTTTTCGTGACAGGCCTTCTTCGCGCATGGATGGGGGGAGGGGCGGAAAAAAAAAGGACAAAACCAGAACAGCTGCTGGCCGCGTGTACGATACTTTTGACTTTTTGAAGAAGCTGATCGGTCAGGGCGTCGCGCTACGCTACGGTCAAATCCGTCCGCGTGGTTCGCGCTTCCGCCCAATCTTTTCTTGACAGCAGAGCAGGCTAGCGCCTAGTGGAATGCAAGTTGTTGTGAGAAGAAAACAAAAAAAGGAGAAAGCGAGCGAGCGAGCGAGCGAGCAAAACAAAACGCGAAAACGCGAATTTTTTGATTTTTTTTTCCAGAGTTCAAGTGTCTACAGAAAAAAAAACGGATAGTGACATTTCAAAATAATGATGGCTGGTGACAGAAAGGCAAAAACAAAACGGCGACGGCGGCGGCGGCGAAGGACGGACGGAAGCCATAATGAGCCGCTCGGTGTCTTGCTTGGGGTGAGGGGTGAAATAAGACCCCAAACAGCAGCATACTATTCATAATCTCGCGTAAGCAAAACGAATTCATTCAATTTGCTTTTATATATTTGCATGTGAATGCGACTTGAGTTGGTTGATTGATGCTGTGCTGTTGTGTCGGGGGTTGTTGTGTTTGGAGCCTCAATAATTGCGGCGGTTATGGTACTCGACTGTTACACAGGCCAGGCAGGGGGGTATGTAAGAAGAAACTTACGCGATGGCATTAATGGGCTCCGTTGGCGCCATGTACTTCTTCTTTTATTTTACGTACTTGCTACCCGTTGGAAGGGGGTTGTAGAATATCCATTCGTCCATCCATCTTCAACATTTACACTACACGATGGGACCATCAAGATCTGCACATTTCTCTTGATCTTGGGGGAAAAAAATGTTTATATAGTAGGTACGATCTTGGATCACCAATGCGGGAATGCGGGGGAAAAGTGGGAAAAGGACGAAAATAGGTTAGGTATCAATGGCACTTTTCTTTTTTCCAGTCCTTTCTTCTTTCCACCATCCGAAGGAGAAGGAAAGGAAAGTACGACGTTGGCGACGTACATAGCCGATCTTCAATCCGATATTCTCCGGGCGGCGGCCTTCAATTTTCGGAGAGAGCTTCTTTAGTCTATACTATATACACTAGGGGCTGTGAACCAATGACGAGGACAAAGGACTGGACTAAGTAGTTGAGCCAATAGATCTAATTTGACGGTCATGAGCAAATACAATAATTCCCCCAAAAAAGGGATCTTCATCCCCTTTCAACGTTTGTGTTAGTATGTACCTAAGTGTTGCTGCTTGGCATTTTCGTTTTTTTGTCTCAATTACCCCACGGGGTGTTAATCCGTCCTAGGGCGGGTGCACGATTAAAAGAGAGGAGACTGGACGTTTTGTTGTTTGTGCGACGACGAATGACGAGGCCGGAAAGTCAGTCAGTCAGTTAGTTCAGGGATACAAGGGGAAGCGGGCGGACCTGAGGTTCGGCGGTCGGACACTCTTGTTAGTCGTCGGGATCACGATGAGCAGCAGCAGGATGGAAGGGATGAAGGAATGAAAAAGTGAGGGGATGAGCGTAGGTGGTGAGGGGATAAAAGCCAGGCACCGACCGCCGCACAGGAGAAGGGGAGAAAGGGCGGGTACAGTGGCTTCTAATAGGAACTGTAAAAAATCAATCTGACAGGTGCCGAAGTCCCACCCAGCCTCCACTAAGTGCCTAACCTTAAATAAGCGGATTTGAGCTACACTAATCGAAGGTCTCCAGACCTCTAGCAACTCCGATCAATCATAACAATGATAATCGCTGGCGCAGCCTCAATTGCTGTTGCATTGTAAGTGTTGTTGTTGCAATCTGACCTTAAGGTATTGAGAAATAAAAATGAGTGAAAGAAGAGGGTTAAGGTTGAAGATAGAGCCTTCGTTGGAAGGAGGGTTAGGGTGAAAGACGATGTCCTCTCCTTCGTTGGTGTCTTCCTTTTTTTTTTTTTTTTTTTTTTTTTTTTTTTTTTTTTTTTTTTTTTTTTTTTCTTGTTGCTTTCCAAGGTTGGTTGGGTGCATTTTCTGAAGCTTTCAAAGTATATATGCAACTATGGCTTTTATCCGCTTAGCGGACCTTTGCAAGTGTATGTAGAGTCCTCTTCGCAGGTGGTTGCAGCCGGCAGGGCCTGTCTTAGATCGTTTTTTTACAGTTCCTATTACAAGCCACTATAGCGGGAGAAATGGGGGGCATGTGAAAGTAAATGGGACTCCATACATATCTTACCTCTACCTATTTGCCTACCATTGACTATCTATCATCGCTAGCGACCGCGAACGGACTTGATTTACATGTAGGTATTGTGGAGGTTCTCGACACATACACACATACAAAGAAGGGAGGAGGCTTAGAGGTTGATGGAGGGTCGCTAAAGACGTCATACTCAACCAACTATACACTAAACCTTTGTAACGCATCCCAATCGCAAACACCAAACGCAGACAAACACATTCACCGTTCCAGGAGTCTTCGCGAGCGCTCTACTTACCTACCTACCTACCTCTACCCACCTATTTGTTGAATTCAACCCTCCAAAAGGGAGCAGGCAGCGCTCACCGCTTAGGTTAACTTGCCTAGAAGCACACTAACTTGCCGCGAAAAAGCCGTAAACCCGTGTGCGTCCCCGGGATACCGTTTTCTGTTGGCGCCGCATGCCGCTTTTTTGGGGTGTCGGGTCGGGGCTGTTTGGTGATCGACGGCAAACTACCCTTTTCCAAGTAGACTAGACTTGTAGAGCATGGATAGCGCGAGAGGGGGATTAAGGTAGTTTTTGCCAGGGCGAAAGAAACACTCAGAAGGTCCGGACATGGAGAAGATAAATCGGGCCGGGTAGGGGTGTTTTGGTGGAAGAAAGATTACCAGATTAGCTACATAGGTGTAGGCTCGGGACGGAGACACCTAGGACGGTGGACGGTGGACGGTGGACGATAGGGTAGGTGGTCTGTTGGGGAAAAATTGGTGGTGTAGAGTGTAGTGTAATGGAAGGGAAGATTACCGGGGCCGGTCATTTTCGTGATTTGGGGAGGATACAGGCAAATACCGGTGCCGGTGCCGGTTACTGCCCGGTCCGTCAGTGGGGCGCGAAAACTGCATACCGTGACCCTTTCTGCAGCGTCCTGTATGCAGGCACTCAGCCGCTTTGCAGGTTCGAAATACAGAAGGGGAGGGCCAGAGAGACAAATCGCTTCAATGATGAACGGGGCGTCTGGTGACTTCATGTCCTGCCGGATATCGAATTTGGAAGGAATGCATAAGTTAGGTAAGAGATCTCGGAGCCCGTCACTATCTCACCGCCCGCATCACCACTGCAATCACCCGACAGAAAAGGACGGACCGGTATGATGTAATTCATCCCATGTCTCTGTACCCCAACTTCACATGCCAAATGTCACGATACCCAACTAAAATCTCTCCAAATGTTCTTCATCCGATAATTTGGAGGGTAGATGCTTCCTTTGTTCTTGAGCACGCCCCCCAAAACAAAACCCTCCACACAACCTTTTCGTCCAAGGGTCGAAACCGCCGGATTCATCCATGATGATGATATGGTCGATACGAGTGCCCCTCGTTTCACGTGGATATGGAAGGTGCATTTTATCTTTCCGAGGAATAGGATGGGCTTTGACACCCCTAGAAGCTTCTTCGATTGTGCTGTTGGCGCGGAGGATAGTGGATGGGTTAATCACATGTCTCCAAGGCTCAATCGCTTTCTGTACTCGAGCGCCTGATGAAGCTGAACAGGGAAACTTCAAGCGATTCCCAAGGAGAGAGTACGGACCGGTTTGTTGAAAATAATTACTGTATTGTTTGCGGAAGAATGGAAACAATGAAGTCGGTGCTGGTGCATGCGTGCAGGCGGTGCAGTGCAGCACTTAACCCTAACCCAGGCATGCCTGTCGGCCCTGTAAGTGGTTCCTAGGTACATATCTCTACCTAACAACCCATATCAGTCTGGACCGACGGTACCTCTATTACCAAAGCATGAATACCTCTATATGTTAAAAAAAAGAGGTTTGAGCCATTCACTACCATAACCCTTGAGATGTACTACATTTGGTTGTGTCATTGTGCGATTATTTCCTATAGTCTCTGAGGAACTTGAACCCATCACGCATCTTCCCCTGTTTTCCTTTGTCACCCATCACCGCTTCCTCCCACCTGCCAACATGCCAAACACATCGCACCTTCCATACCCAAGAGCCTCCCTCAAATGTGTACTTACGCTGACCACTACCTAAGCCCTTACCAATTCCACCTTCCTAAAGAAAAGACCAAAGTGGCGGCCTCGCAAGGTACAATTTAGCTTAATCCGTGCAGTCCCTTGGCCCGTGAGATCGAGGAATATAAATCTCAAAGAGTGGTTGGAGGTCTAGACCTCTGCCCGTCTTTGTTTTATATTTCTAGAATGCGGCACTGGGTTCACGTGTCGACTGAGCGGGCGTTATCCCAGCCGTCAGTAGGTAGGTATACATTCATCATTCAGTATGATTTCCTTCGTTAACACATCTTCGATCATGTAAATCCACACAAGGCTGTTTGATGCTTCACGTGCCGCTATAAGTCGAATCGCCAACAGTTGAGGTCATTGTTGGTGCCAGATCAACGAGCAACCCCAGGACCCCAGGAAAGAGAGAGTCAAGACAAGCTTTTGTGGCAAGCGGTCCCCTCCCCTTCCTTCGCCTTGGCACTCCAACGACTGGTAACATGGGGCACATATCACAAGGCGCATAGGGGACACATATTCACATGTCGACTACCTCCCACCTTCTTCTGAAATCTGGACGGAAGAGAGAAGTTTTTCGTGAAGTGCGTGATGCCCATTCGCTGGGAGTGTCAGGGACTTTACGAAACACAAGCAAAAAGCCAAGATGAAACGGTCTTGCGTCCCGAAGCCGAACGAGAAGGTCGGTAATCGGGGAGATCTAGTAACATGTGACAAAAGCGAAGATCGTCCAGGAGCGTGTCTGTGTGCGTAAGGAATGTTTAGGACTAGGTTTGTTTTGCGCCGAGTCCAGTTTCACTCGGCTCTCCTATGTACCTAAACTTTCGATCTCGGGCACAGCGAGGAAAGAAAGAGAACCAAAGAAAAATACAACATAAAAAAGATAAAATAAAATAAAAAGTGAGAGGTAGCACAAAGTATCACCTTTCACGAGCCAAATGGTGATCCGGACCCAAAGCCCCAATGTGGATGGATGAAAGCACAAGCCATGCCTGCCACATGGCCTTTGTCGTTGTCCGGGTCCGGTCCGTGTTTCCATGTCCAGACCAGACCAGATCAGATATCCGTCCGCTGTGGTATGTGCCTGGCCTGGCCCCGTCTCGTTGGCGATGCACGGAGATAGTTTGACTCGATTTGAAACACACCGTTAGTCAGGTCAGTCAGTACTGCTCGGAAAGGGGTACAGTAGGTAGAGAGAGGTATGGAGGTATCTGTTCATCGCAGTTTCCTGACTGCAATGTCGATACACACTAGAGGTAGAAACAAAAGAAAAATGGGCCCGAAGCCTTCAGACTGAATGGACGGACTAGTGTAGAGTGTAATAGAGCCGAAAACCCACCCTTCAATCACCTTAGCTCGGGCTCACTGATACGAGACTCCAGGGGACGGACGGACGACGGACCAGATGAGGTGGCTAGAATCGTTTCTTTCCTCCTTCCTAAACCGGATGACCCGAAATCAGGGGCGCCCGGTGGGACCTCTTTGGGTCTTTCGTCTTGTTTTGGAATTGTTCTGGAAGGCTTCCAGACCCGAAGGTAGTCAATCGTCTTTGTACACAGTCCTCTGTCGCGGGGATGGAGGTGGGAACGTTGGGAACGTTGGCCGATATACCGCCGCCGCACAAGTTGCACACACCTCCTCTATTCGGGTTGGATATGTATGGTAGGTACCAACGAGTACAGTCGGTTCAATGTCGACGTTGAACGTGATCAATATTGCATTGACTTCTACTCAATCAATGCTTACCCCAACGATTGTTGTGTTCAAGCAGTGGTACTTTGACCTACCTCTCGATGTGGGTTTTCGGTGCGTTGGCAGGCAGGTAGACCTTTTTGAATCGATCTCACTTTGTTGGTCACGGTACCTAACCATGCGAGTTGAAGAATTGGCTGACATCCGCTCAAACTACACTACTCGTCAATCTGCCTCCCCAGCAAGCGGTCCAATGATGTGTTTGAGAGTGTCGAGAACTGTTAGTCGTGTCCTCTGAGCTGGTAACGAACTGGTATGAGATGTGAAGACCCCGAACCGGACGACTGGTTGACACATGAGGAGATCTCTACATTACAGACAGGACCCACGAGACTTTTTGGAAATTGCAGGCTGGGTTGACTAGTATCTTGGCGCCGGCAACGACGGGGATGTTTGTCGTGGGATGGGGGAGTAGGTCTGTATGAATACAACCTCTCCTGTTTGCATGGGTAGAAAGGTGTCGTCCGCATGTATAAAGGTGAGAGATATCGTGATGGCCACCAAAGGACCGATCAGGGAGAGAGAGTCCAAGGAGAAGAAGGACCGACGATGCGACGTGCGTGTATGTATCATGATGGTCAAGGTGATGGTGGTTGGCAAGTCTGCCTCATCATCCCACCGACTCCGAACGTCCCCGAGGCCGGCCGCCAGCGTTTGAAAAAAATTTGCAACCGTCACGATCCATTCTTGTGCATGAAAAACGAAGGAGCTGAAGGAGGAGGAGGATTCGATGGAAAGTCGGTGAACAAGCTGGGCCGGCATCACCTTCCAACCAACGATACAAAAAGTTAGACCGTCGCCGACAAGTCTTATCGCCGGCAGCTGCAGTGTAACCCTCCCTTGGCTGAAATTCAGGGAATTACCTAAACAGTTTCCTCTGTTTCCATCCTTTCCATGCGGGGCTCATCGCTGTTGGTGTCGCTGTCGCGCAGGTTGCATAGCACCGGACAGCGCTAGCTTAGCAGTAGCCACGGGAGGCTAATGCACTGCGGGCTCCTACGATCCAACCGGACGACACCGAACCTCACGTCTGATGAGCTGTTAACGGTCAATTCAAGGCACAGGCCTGGGAGGCGCGAGATAGCGCCGGTTAGGACATACTATTCCTTAGCGTTAAACAGGAATATTTCAGTTGGAAATTAAATCGTGGAAAAATCATTTATCTTTATTCTTATTTTTATTTGACCTTTTTCTTCAAATTTTTTTTGTTCGTCTCAACATCAGGGCAACACCACCCCCGTCAGCCCTCCGTTTACACTAGACGATAGATTGTACATCTCACCGCGGCTACAATACCCATTCCCGGAGCCGCTGATTTGTGATTCTCGCCCTGGAACATGGCCATGCCGGTTCAGTATGCACGGTCCTCGACTTCAGGAATATGATGTGACGAGAAACGGCAAGGTCGAATTCACAGTCGCTATCAACGGGCCGACAGCGAATCTTCCGGGCCGGATGATAGTGTGATCTTCAGGTCCAGTTTATCAAAATTTGGTCTCGAGTAGGGCTGGGATATAACATGGCCTCAACTATCAACATCAAACTTGGTTCAATGCGGTCGTCGGGAGTTATAACTGATGACACACTGTTTGCAGTTCATCATTGGTGGCCCTGGTATTGTCGAGTTGCATGTTGTGCACTTTGTGGCTGACAGCATGTCGAGATACCCTTGCCATGTCTACACTATACTACGCTTTTGACGGTTCGACATGGTCCAAATATCTAAGCCATACCGATCTCAACCAACTCTCCTTGTTGCATCGATATTGATGCGCCGGGCACCCTCTCACCTCACAGTCGGTATCAGATAGCCAGTCAAGCGCAAATGGCTGTCTTGGTTAGTGCAGTAAATGCCTTCAGGTCGGATTTGCAATATCACGATACCTCTCGGGTCGTTCTCCCACGTTCAGCCAGGAACCGCAGGTACCAATAAACGTTGGATGGCATCGATGAACTTGACAAATTGCTTCTGGAATTCGACAACGTATTCGTGGATTGCAAGTTAGCCACGGCTCGTATTGAATCCTCGAACCCACTCATCCTTTTGGTCGTTTCCAACACTGTTTACACCCTCCATTTGAGTTTTGAAGTTTGAGCCAACCAGTGTGCTCTCCCACCCCCTCCAGGAACTCACAGCTACATATTACACGTTGAATTATCGTGTCTATCTCACACGGCTCCTATCTAGTTGGCATGTCTGGTCAGAAGCTGCAAGTAATTCCCTTTATATCCCGCATCGCTACCATCCAGGAACCCAGCGAGACATGATAGTTAGTTCCGCAAAAAGTGACAGCTGGTTACCATTGGGCTTTCACATTTACCCCTCTATCACCCAAAACGTCCAAAACACACTTGGGACCAACCACAGCCTCATTATAACTTGCGCCATTCGCTAAAACTCATAGCTACCCCTCAATCCCCCCCTCCCAATGTCTCAAAACCGCTGGCATCTAGACTGTGCCTTTTCCCTGCTCTTTGGCTTCCCGTGCTATCATTTTTGTTTGTAAGCTGATATTATGGATACTAAGCCGCTCTCGGGTACGTGTCACGGAAGGGGACTGATTGAGAACGATGAGAGCTGGACTCCTAATATGGAATCGGGAAATGTGATTGTGCCCCTGTGTGGCAGGTTGTCTTGAAGAGGCACGGTTTTGCAGGGTGAAGTCCGCGTAGAAAGAAGGGGAAAAAAAGACAGAAAAAAAAAACCCAAAAAGAGCAGCTAGTAACTACCTCTATTATGGTCTCCGTTTATTACTATTACGGCAAATCAGTATATTTCTAAATGGTTCTCAGTTTGCCGCACCATACAAATCCCAGATGGATAATCTTTTACACGCAACCCTCTGACGGAGGTACATATGCAGGAGCTCTACGAACCGAAACAACTCCGCGGCACCTGTACGTATTCACTTTATGAGCGTACCTACCTAGGTAAGCTACCTCTATGCTATATTTCCCTTCTTGATTGAGATCCGGTCTCTGTTTTACGCTTTTCGTCCATCCATCCATCTTCACGTGTTCAGTCTCATATCATGACAGAACGGAAGACGAAGACTGGTCGACGGAAACTGTGCGAAACGGGATAATGAGAAGGAGTAGTACTAGGTAGGTACCTAGTCAAGATGACCCCCCGCGACCAACTGTCCCTACCTACCGAATCTGTTCATACATTCCACTTATACTTGCCTGCCTATCATCCTATTGCAAGGCCACTGCAAATAATTTGAATAGGTAGGTATACAAGAGTAGTGTATCTTGCCATCTAGTTAGGTACATTACGAGCACCAATGGCTCTTCCCCCGCCCTCATGTAACCAACCGGGTGACACTCCCGCCCCGGGCGGTATGAAAATATCTACCATGGTTGGGTTGTCAAACTACTACTATCTTGGTAACCCTTTGCTACAACATATGCTGATAAAATTGTCCGCGTCTTCCCCCTCAGGCGCAATTCGACATGTGTGCCAGACAGACTGCGCTTCCTTTTCGCTTATCGCTGGCCGGATCGTCCGTGCCAGACTGCTGTACATAGATGGCGATTTGGTACATGTACCTCAATGTCTAAATAAATCCCTGGTTAGGTTGGGTTGGGTTGGGTGTCCGGGCCGATCTGTCCCGATTGCCGGCCTCTAAAGCCCATCGGTGATTGCCCCAGGCCTGGATCGGTGGAGGTCAGAGGTCGGAGGTGGAGTACGGTTCCACGGCGTTGGGGGCCGTACCTAAGCGCCGGTTGGACGCCGGGAGACGCCGTTGGGGCTCGGGGGGGCCGGGGGTGAGTGGTCTAATCTTGTTTGGGTATCCTGAATCAGATTTGATTCCGGAACTATACTCACATTCCCATTTGTTATCTTGTCCTCGGTAGTCGAAGCATTTCCAACAGAGAGCGATTCGGAAATCACCTTACCTTGCTGCTGCTATCGCGTGGAATTACCCTACATAGCTGTCTGTGACATTCATGAGCTAGCTACGATGTCCTGAAAGATGGAAACCTCGACATATCATGAGCTTGACTGGAGACTTCTTCTTGAGGACCTGCTTGGGATAAAAAAAAAAGGGAGATCAATGTCCAGAACGAGACATAGGTCACAAGCATGTTGACAATCAGTCCAATGACCACGATGACCCTGTGCGAGAAACACCACAAAGGGCGCTTTTCGCAACTCCAGCCTGTCTGTAACAACAAAGGCATGACATCAACACCAGCAAAGTTTGAAGGTGGACAGCAGACAAGTTTCTAGCTGTGAACCCAAAGCCCCCTCCCTTTTTTTGCTTCATGTCTGTTAATAAACTCAAGACACGCACAGGCAAGAAGAAACTTAAATCCCAAAAAGATGCTATTTTTACATGCAAGCGGTAGGATCACCACCTACCTGATCATGGAGGGTTCATCAGTTAAACAAAACAAAAAAAAGCATCAACGACGTCAGAAGGGGAGGTTGGGAAACATTTGGAGGTGGCCCAGTTACTGTTACTTGCCTTGTCTTGTCTTGTCTTGTCTGATCTGGTCTTGTCAAGAATAAACTCTTTGGCGCGGCTCTTTTTGTCTTGGTTCCTTGAAATATTATGGTGTCCATCGTTCCCGAAGGTTGACAACACAACTTGCGGGGTAAGTACACTAAAACGCGGAGATGATCGCTCACCCGAGACAAATTTCCACTTTTTGCACGTCCAAGGTTAAGGGATCATGGTAACGTAGAGGCTCAAATTTCCATGTTCCAGGAGCTCGGTTGCTCGGTAGTAGTGTGGTTTATGTTTGTGGTAGGTAGGGTTGTATGGAGGTGTTGAGGATGGGTGCGTGGACACGGGGACGGCGACTCGTGATGGAGGGGCAGCTGGTGGCCGGGCGGACGCCCACGGGACTGCTTTGATGTCGTCAATTGTCTGGGGCAGATCGTGATGTCTGTCGTCCCGAAGGGGCTTTGCTCGTGCACTTTTGACATTGTGATGAGGCAGGATTTTCAGGTAGCGCGCGACGATGAAGGGTATTGTGGTGGTTCGGTGTTGGTCCAGTTGTTGTCAGGCTGGACGGCTAGGGGGAGGAGCCTTGAAGGTTTGAAGTGCGCTGAGAAGCTACAGAAAACCATCATGTTGGCTTGGATCAGAAGCCTTCGGGACTGAATTACTTGTAGGGCCCAGCATCCCATTTCCACGCCCACGAACGGGCCCTTGGCCGCAATCAGGGTGCTCGTAATTGGAAATCCCGTCCGTTCTTGGTGCAATTCTAGGCAAGGTACCTAGAGGTACTAATTCCGCATCGAGATGGTTGACGTCTGAAGGGCCAAGATGACATCAAAAAGAACAATCAGGGGACCCAATTCCGCACATCATCGCGCACCCCTTCCGCTGGCTTGGGGAATGATGTACATCTACCTTTTCTCATTTTATTTCACTTTTTGATTTTATTCCTGATTTTATCTGATTTTATCTTTTGCCATGCCTTCTTTCAAAGTCACTATTCCCAGCAGCGTTTCCTGTCCCCACAACAGCCAACAACCCTGGGGCTTCCATTCCAGGTCCCATGGCGCTGGACAGACCCACCCCAGATGACCAGTGACGTATTATACTTGTACTGTACACCATCCCATACCTACCCAAACCACCAAAACCGGAGATTGGTTTGGCTGTGACAACGAACGAACCGAGAAGGAAATCTCTAACGACCACCGCCAACATGCCTCCTGTTCGTACGCCGGAGGTTCATCCGAGTGACACCGACCGAAATGAGCATCAGGCATCTTACCAGACCCCTTGTTCTGCGTCCTTCCAGCGTCCCGAGGTCATCCGCGCCAGCACGGAGCGCGGCCGCTTCACGATCCGCAATGTCCTCCAGATTAAATGCAGTGGTCACACGAGATCCTTCCAGAACGTCCATGGAAGCTGACTGAGCTTTCCCTCGGACAGGCCGCCGCCGTTGGCACACATATCGCCACTACCGTCTGCCGGCCGGTGCAATCTTCGTTACCTTTGGGTATTCGGCCCGTCGATTCCTTCTGGTATGTTCCGGTGCACTGATCTATGATTTCATGTCCCTGAAATTGGCCAAGCCATCAATTGGGCGGAACGCTTCCATGCTATGTAGTAGTGTACTGTGTAGTGTAGAAAAGACACCGTCATCTTCCCCGGATTTTCATCCAGGTTTAGGTTGTCCGCACTGACCTCCTCCACCGGTGATGTCTGGAGGGGGGCAACAACACCAAACGGTTCATCGCGCATCTTCCTCAAACAAAAACAACGCTACAATAACGGACGGACAAAGTTGTTCACGGGGTTGGTAGGTATCCATAACGCCAACATGTCTTAATGTCTGTCATGTACACAGCGGTCCCTGACAGTTGGCATTGTGGGCCGGAGCCGCGTTCCCGTCCTTTGCCCGGCCATGTTTCTCGTGTAATATCTTTATTTTCGGGAATCTGGGGTATTCTTCCTTGGCGTACACAGCTTTTGGCCTATGATAGGTATGATTCTGTTCCGTTAATGACAAGTCGGTCTGTCTTCGTGTCTCACCCAAGCGAGCCAAGTCACATGCGTACCTTACATAAGGTACACACCAAGATGAAAGCGACGGGGACATCAATGGTACTACTACGTAATGCACAAGAATAGCTTCACCTTGTTTCCCTTTGCCTGTTCACCTGGAGTGTACTACTACTACAGCACAACAACCAGCTTCATACATATCACAGCATGTACACCTTTGACGCCATTAAGCGCGCTTTGTGGGGATGGATGGTCGAGAGGGTCCCACCAAGGAATCTGGGGGCGCATCGACGACGACACATCATTCTAAGACATTTCTGCCAAGGCGAGAGGAGGCTAGTTATTCAAAGGTTTTTCTCGATCTTGCACTCGACGTCAGATTTCCACAATCTGTACGTATGGTTTGCCATCGTGCTAATAATGGTTCATCTCCAGAACGACGATCTCTTGCCGTTTCCAATCCAAAATGTTTCTGTATAGAGTGTACCAGGACACCGAAAGAGTTGCAGCACGCGCTGAATATGGTAGATCACTGCCGTCTTTTTGGACAAGGAGAGCCAAACATAGGAAGGCCATGTCTGATGTATCTGCTGGGAACGGTAATTGAGGTAATGGTCGTTGTTCTTGGCATGGTCTGGGGATGTTGATCGAAGCAATTGCTATTTTCGTTTGGAACCGCTGACAACCGTTTCCTATGCCAACAGGACCAAACAGGCATCTTCAACAGTGTCCGGCAAGAAACAAACCCATACATAATCACTTACTCTCCGTTTCGGCTCTTCGCCTTGCCTTTTCCAATTTTTAAGCCCACCACAAAAGGGATGAGATCAATATCACAGCCTCAGTCCTAACTCACATGCCAGCTTTGCTTTTTATATCTCTGATTTTTTTTCCTCAGTCGCCCCGGAAGCAGCCTCCTTGTACATAGCCGTTCGGGCCCCGGCTGGGGATTGGATGGGTGCCGGGGGGTCAGGTATCAAACAAACCCCCATATTTCCTCCCCGGACCCTCAGCGGGCGTCAGCGCCTCAAACCGCCCCGGAAACCAGGGGTTTCAGTTCCCCGGCTCCCCGGAATTCTTGGCTTGAATGAGCTGGCAGGGCATCCCAGCCCGATTTTGGTGGTCAACTGACATCTTGTCAGGGGATATGATAAATTACAGATAGGTATCTTGAGACCAAACATGGCGATTGCATACGTACTGTATTCGGCCATGGACAAACGGTCAAGTTTTCCATATGGGATTAGGTCAAGGTGTCTTTCGACCAAGCATTGTTGGTGTGAATATCTATGTACATTTTCAAAATCGGACATTGGAAAAGATGCCAAGGAAACGGCGAGTCTTTGAACAACACTACGGACACGTCAATATTGACTTCCAAGCCGGGGCGGAACAAAACCAGGGGTTATAAGCTAGGGAAAAGCAAAACATCTCCCATGACAGCTTGAGGCTTGCAACCAGTACCTGTCAATGTTTAGCATGATATGATATCTCTGTTCTTTTTCCTTTGTACTTTTTTCATTTTCATTTCCATTTCCTTTTTCCTTTTTTTCTTTTCTCTTTTTATCTATAATGATTTTCCGGGTCTTTCTCCCTTCTCATCCAATCACGAAATTAACATGCCATTTTCGCATTTTCTTTCCCATTTTCCTCTAATTCATCCCACGACCCCCCTCAAGCCACCACCCATTCCTTTCCCCCACCACACCACACCACACCACACCACCACCATCTTCTTAGCACACCAATCAATGCCACTACACCTCAGCTCCGTTTTTTTTCCCAAATCATTTGACATTTCCCCTTTTTCTACCTACCAACGATCGTCGATTCCCATCTCCCAAGGTACCTAGTTCGGTTTTCCCCCCATTTACAAGCCATTAATTCCCTCCACCACCAACCCCCGTCAGCCCTGCGTGAACACCCAAACACACACACACACACACACACACACACACAAAAAACAGTGCGTGAGCTAAGCTATCCGTAAGCTGCGGGCTACTGTGAGGCTCGTCACCTCACGGCTACTGCTACCCGTCCATTACTACCTGCATTTACACCTGTCATCACACCAGGAACGGGCACCAAGCGCAACACATACCCCCACGCTATACCAGAAGCATACCCTTGAGTAGAGTTCAATATTGAACAACTCAGCAATTCTGAGACACACACACACACACACACACACACACACACACACGAGAGATGATGGAGACCTTTCTTTGATGTTTGCAACAGCTACATGTTCAATTCCGCAAACATCCTATCACCAGGGAAGTCGTGCACATTGTGAGCATCACGAGGACAGCTAAAAAGAATAAAAAAAGGAAACAAAAATGGAGGAGGACGGGAGGGGGTAACCATGGCGAAACCACGGCGCCGGGGGAAGGATAGGTACCTACCTACCAACCAGATAGAAGAGCACCCTCGATGAGAGAGAGAGGCACTTGGAAGATACCGTGGTTCCAAAAAACCGTAAAAGGAACAAAGCCATGAACCGCGTTTATAGCGAGAGTTTGAGCTTGACTTGCCGCACCGTCCCTAATGTCCTCATGCACTCCTTTCAGCTGGCATAATTACAAGTCGTTTTTACGTATAACTTACTGTATTCTCGATGCTTCAGGCTATTATACTGTATTTAATTATAAGGGTATAAAAGTATTTGAATACAGTTAATTGTAAAGTACGAGCGCTTTGCTATTAGTAGTCTGAATGAGTGTAGTGGATTTGGGGGTATCAATGTAGTTGTATAGCGATGTTTCTGTACAGAAATGTAGCCTTAACTATGCGGCGCATATTGAAATCGTCAAGTTTTATTGACATACGATTGGATGTTACATAACATTCTAAAAGTGGGTTTTACTATACAAAACGCGGAGTTTTACATGTCAGCTGTCATCGGTTGGCATGTGGGGAAAAAAGGGTGCACGAAGTCAAAATAGGGTGCATGAGGACATCAGGGACGGTGCGGCAAGTTAAGCTCGAGAGTTTACTGTGCTGCCGTAAATATTGTATCCAAGCACCTCGTTTGCCGTTTCAGTTCTATAATGCAGTGCAGTATCAATAACTCAGCTTGTCACTACCTACCTATTCTAATTTGAACATCCAGATTGAGTAGGTGAGCATTCTGCACACCTATGTCATCAGTCTCCCTTCCGGGCATTCACAAATTCAACCCGTCCCTTTCCCGGTACAACAAGTCACGAGATCTCTTCTTCCGAAGCAACTGAAGGTGATAGATAATCTGCAAGTCACATCCAGTCTTCTCTTGCTACCTACCTGCAGTGGATACCTATCACCCGTGATGAGGCGCTCGGCGCGTCATAAACAGCTTTTGTCAAGAGAAAAAAAAGGAAGCGTGCCTGGTCTGGTGCTTGTGGCGGCGGCGGCGGCGGCGGCAGCGGTGGTGGTAAGGTGAGGAGGAGGGTCATGTGTAGGTAACTTGCCATGAATACCTAGGGGAGAGCAACAACACCATCGGGATGTGCTATGCGTGATATTGACGCTGTTTTGAGATAGATGGAAGGTCCATGACAGATACCTCTACTCGGATTCATCCCCATTGGCAAATATCTCCCGCAGCTGTGACCCAGACATCAAGTCGACACCTGTCAGAAACTTGTGAGGTCATGATGGGTAAACTGCCCGACTGCACTGCCGGATCGCTGAAGAGGCCATTGGCGAGGGGGCGATGGATACCATATGAGTGTCAGTGTCAGTGCGGTATTAGGTACACTAGACCTAGGCAGGCGTACCTTCTGCTCCTGCCCCTGGATGGGATGGATTGGATTGGAAAGAACGGCCAGCAGCCGCAAGCCGCAAGCCGGAAAGAGACGTGAACCGACATTAACAGCAGGCAGGCACCTCACCTACCGTCACAGGACCACCTGCATTCTGTTCTCGACCACTGCACCTGCATCTACCACCCACGCTGCGAACTGAAAGATTTGGCATGTTGTACAGAAAGTGCCTGGATAGGGAAGTACCTACTTGGCTGGTGTTCCCCATCTTCACCAACTTGGTACTGAACTCGAAATTTCGTCCACATCCCGACAAACTACCTACCTACCTATCCGAACGAGGCGTCAACGGCGCTGACGAACACGAGCCTGCCGGGTCACCAGCAATGATGGAGGAAGAAGACTAAATTATGCCTGCTATGAGTGTACTACTTTCAACTCCATCTCCCCTGCATTATGACGAGGGCTCGCTGCTGACCATCTTGTTCAACATCCCGAGAAACAGCCACCCGTTCCCGTCGGAAGTCGGAAGACCTTCCCCTAACGAACCCGACCTAAGTTGAGCACAGGTCTCGCGCGGCTTCAAGCCACTGATTCCACCCCACGACTTCCTGATCTGGAAGCGCTCACACCACCAATGTGCTTACCTAAAGATCAGGCATTCTCGGCCACGAACATGGATTACATAGGAAACACTTCGGGGAGTTGGGGGAGGGAATGTTGGCAGCCTTGGTCACTTGTCAGGATCGTTGGACGTGTCGACATGTAGTGCTCCGTTTGGGACATGGATGTATGGCAAGGCATGTGGCAATCTCGTGCAACGGGCTGGTGGGAGAAGGACAAGGCGGAACAAAAGGACTTTATGAGAAACGAAGAAAAGGAGGCAAGGAGGAGGTTGGACAATGAAAGACAAAAGGTAGCAGGCGGCAAATGTTTACAAGAAAGCCTGGCGAGAGGCATCAAAATGGGTTGTACGTCCACTACATATGCTGACTGCTTCACAAATGTCTAGGAGTCTTTCACTTCGACTTGGGAGATACTGGGCATATTGAGAGAGAAGTAAGAAATATGCGTGATGGTCACGCGGACCCGGGGAAATTCCCTTGCGTTCAAGTCCGTCCTATCACAGCCACAAACCTGAACGACTTCACTTGGAGCGAGCATCACAAACTAAGCTCCGAGGAATGACGATTCTCTACGTGGAAGTATGGCATAATTGGTTTGAGCTACCTTCGGGTTGCGTTGACAGCGAACATAACCAACCAGTGTCAGCCTACGGATGAGTGTTCAAGACATAAGGACGGGAGCAGATTAAAAGTATACCATCATCTCCAGACGGACAACTAGTGGAAACCCTCCAAATTCCATCCAAACAGCAGCTACATCTGGTTAGATTCATATACCAAGCATCATAACACCTAGACTCCCAACCTAATCACCATAATGAACAACCGTTAAGTAGAAGCACGAAAGAAATCACCTCATGGCCATCACCACTCCAACCCAGGCCCACCACAGCCCCCTCCCCCAACCGCCTCAACCAACTTCTTACCAACCTCCTTCCCAGCCTCGCTAGCACCCGGCTTCCTCCCCCTCCTCCCCTTCTTCCCCTCTACCCCTTTACTCTTATTCAACTCGTCCAACTCTCTAAGTTGGCCTTCACCCGCCTCTCCCTTCTTGACCATCCACTTCTTCGTCCCCAATTCCCTGTCCAACTCGTCAACAGGCGGCAGCTTGATATACACCATACCGTCGTCTCTTTCTTCCACATCAAATGTGGCAATGGAGAGCTCGTTGTCGTTCTTGCATGACCCCGACGTGAGCGAGAAGTTTCGCTTGTGGAAGGGGCAGGAGATCCAAGGGCTGGCAGGGCCGGAAGGGTTGGTGGTGCAAGAGGAGGAGGCTGTGGTTGCCGGTGTGGCAGAAGAGGTGGGAGACTGAGGTGGAGATGTCACAGGGGATGAAGACCGAGGAGGAGTACTAGGTGGTGATGGCGGCAGGGCGCTAGAAGAACAAGAAGATGGCGACGGATCGGTGCCAACAAAACCGTCAGACAAAGCAAAGGTGCGCTTGTGAGGACACATCTGCTGAGAAGCGTAGTACTTCCCTTTGATGCGCCAGACGGCCAGTTGCGTGTCGCCGCGCTTGATGCTGGCGGATATCCCGTTGGGAAGGTCGTCTGCTCCCTGGAAGTAGGATGCTTCGAGAACGGGTTGCCAGGTGGTTGATGACCACTTGTCTCGCAAGCCCTTGAAGTCCGCCTTGGCTGAACCGCCTTCGTCCTCGCGGGGCCACATCACGGGTCTTTCTTGCCCGCGGTCGATTTCGACTTCCATGGGTGGTTGGCCCTCGTCGGTGTTGGCGAACTGCTTGAACCGCTCCTGCATCGCGGGGTTGTTGAGAGCTTCGGCCCACTCGTCAAAGTAACTGTCTACCAGCTCTTGCATCTGGGCTTCTAGTGAGGCGCAGATACCGAGGCGGTCTTCGAGGATGACTTCCTTCAGGTAGTCGATGCCACCGGGAAGGGCTTCGAGCCAGCGCGCAGTGCGTTGGAGCTTGTCGGCGGTGCGGATGTAGAACATGAGGAACCGGTCAATGATGGGGATGACGTTGGTCGGGGGGACGTCTTTGGCGAGAAGAACGGAGTGCTTGGGCGTGGTGCCGCCGTTGCCGCAGATAAGGATGTTGAAACCCTTTTCGGTGGCTATGAGGCCGAAACTGTTTGTTGTCTGTTAGTACTTCATCGATCGACTAGAAGAAACATCACAAGGGGGACACTCACTCCTTGTTCCCCGCCTCCGCGCACTCTCTCGTACACCCAGACACTCCTCCCTTAATCTTGTGCGGCCCCCTCAACCCCTTATACCTCTCCTCCAACCTGACCGCCATCCCCACGCTATCACCCACTCCATACCTACACCACGTTGTCCCGACACAGCTCTTGACCGTCCGCAAGCTCTTCGCGTACGCATGCCCGCTCTCCATGCCTGCATCCACCAATTTCTTCCAGATCTTCAACAAATCCTGCTTTTTCGCGCCAAACATATCGATCCTCTGCCCGCCAGTGATTTTGGTGTAGAGGTTATACTCCTTGGCCACCTCTCCAATGACAATCAACTTCTCCGGCGTAATCTCTCCCGCCGCAACGCGAGGAACGACCGAAAAGGTTCCGTTGCGCTGGATGTTCCCCATGAACCGATCATTCGTATCCTGCAGGCCATGATGAGCAGGACTCATCACATGATCATTCCACAGCGACGCAAAAATGGAAGCAATGGCTGGCTTGCACGCTTCGCACCCCAAGCTATCCGCATCCGCGCCGGCTTCGCGCATCACGTCCGGCAGGGTACGCAGTCGCTTGACGGAGATGATGTTGTACAAGTCCGCGCGCGAGTACTCCGGGAAGTGCGGGCAGAGGTTATTCTTGACTTCAGTCCCCAGCGACGCCATGGTGCGGTTGAAGATGGACGTCACCAGCGGCATGCACCCGCCGCACCCCGTGCCGGCTTTGGTGCATGACTTGAGGTCGCCTAGGGAGGTGCATTCCCCGGACTTGAGAGGGGCGACGAGGTCGGCTTTGGTGACGTTGTGGCAGGAGCAGATTTGCGTGTCGTCGGGGAGGTCGTCGTCTCCGTTGTCGTCACCGGACTTTTTGGCGCCGAGGATGAGTTGCGATGGAGGGACGTCCAGCTCCTTGTGGGTCTTGACGAGCGGAACGAGACGGACGTAGTCGGTTGTGTCGCCAATCATCATTCCTCCTAGCAAGTACTTCCCATCCGAAGTGAAGATGTACTTTTTGTAGACGGAGAGGAAGGGGTCTTTGTAGGTGAGTGCCTTTACCTCCGCCTTCCCGCCGCTCTTCTTGAGCTCCCTCCTCAGTTTGGGCGGTAACTCCTTCGGTCCATCGCGGTCGGCAAAGAAGTCGCCGAAACTAGCCACTTCCACACCCAGCAACTTGAGCTTGGTGCTGAGGTCCGGCCGCTTGAACACGCGCGGCGTATGTAAATGCGCTTGCGTAAAGTTAAACGCCAACACGTCCGCCATCTCCACGCCGGGCCCAATCAGCCCGAACGTCTGGCCTTTCCAGCTGGCACACTCGCCAATGGCATAAACGTCCGGCGCGCTGGTCTGGAGGGAATCATCCACCACTATGCCTCCTCCCCCGCGCTCTGCGCACGTAATCCCCGCTTCGCGCGCCAGCTCGTCCCTGGCTTTGATCCCGATCGCGAAACAAATGGTCGAACAAGCCAGGTATTCCCCGTCTTCGAAGCGTATCCCCTTTACTCTTTTCTTCTCTTTCTCTCCCTCGTCTTTCGATTCATCACACTCAACTTCCTTGACCCTCTTTCTCGTGAGAACTTCAACCCCCAACCCCCTTACCCCCTCCAACACCAAAGCCCCGGCTTCCCCGTCTACTTGCCGAGACAAAACCCACCCGTTTCTTTCGATCACCACCACACGTCCGAATACTTGCAGGTCCATTAGGGCTTTGGCTGCTTCTAGTCCTAGTAGTCCCCCGCCGACTACCACGCCTGTTGATCCCTTTATTTGAGTGTCGGATGACCATGTGATGAGGGACTGCAAGTCGGCGATATTCCTGTAGACGAAAACGCCGGACGCATCGTGGCCTGGTGTAGAGGTGGGCAGGAGGGCGCTAGAGCCGGTGGCGAGGATGAGGTGGTCGTAGGGGAGGGTGGTGAGAGAAGGAGTGGAGGGGGGTGGGGAGATGGTGAGGGATTTGGTGGCGGGGGAGAGGGAGAGGGCAGCGGTGGAGAGGTGGTGCGTTAGGGAGGAGGTTTGGAGGTGTTGTTTGTACTGTTGATGGTCAGCTTCTGTTTCGGGTGGTTGAAAAGGAAATGGGAAATGGGAAAGGGACAGAAGATAAGAAGGAAACGGACGGGGAAGGACTGGAAGAACGTACCCATTCCAGAGGATTAAGATACAACTGCTCAACTTCGCGATGACTAAAGAACGACGTCAAGCCGACGCGGTTGTAGGCTACATGTGGTTCTTCGCCGATGACGACGATTTCGTATTGGCGCTGGGTGTCGAGTTTGATGAGTTTTTCGCTGTGTATTATCATTCGTATCAGCTTGTGTCATTTTCTTTGACTTCCACCATAAATAATCCTAACCCAAAAGCAATAGTTATTAGCTCAAGTTGAGGGAGAACTCACATAAAAGCAATACCAACCATGCCCAACCCCACGACAACAATCCTCTTTCGGGGAGTTGTAGTTGATTCTGGACTTGGGCTTGGGCTTGTACTTGAAGCCATATCCAATGATGTGTTTGCCATTGCTGGCTGACGACAGAAAGACTAGAGTTGGTTGATGGAAAGGGTATCGTATAGTACAAGATAAGGAAGAACAACTTCAAAGGATCAACTCCGAATGTTCAATCCACATTGAGTTCGTGAACAAATGAACCAAATGTCAAACTAAAAGGTATGAAATGAACTCAATAGATAATCTTGAAGAAAGGGGAGGAGACGACAGGAACAGACTACACTCCTTCGTTCATATTTGGCTATCATTCAGTTTTATGAGACAGACAACCTTTCAAAACCCATACCTGCCATACCATGCACCCCAATTGATATCCAGCAGTCCGATACATGACAAACAATGGAAACAGCCTAAATCTCATCGATAGACCAACTTCTTTCGATAGAACCGCAAAAAAAAAAAAAAAAAAACGAACATCTCCGACAATGTTCAAACGCTTTCTAACGCCAGGCGATAAAAACATACGATTAGGAAACCGGGCCATGGTAAATCGCGACGCCACTAAGAATCATGCTACTAATACATACATACCTAGAGGCACTTATGTAAGTCACCGGAGAAGGACATCTCCACGGCGGCGCATCACCCCTCCCCTCCGATCCCGCTCATATTTGAAGGTACTGTACCACCCGACTAGAATAGGTTTCTGGAATTCCAAGGTTCGTTGCATATGTAGTGTAGACTAGGAGGTAGGGTACTCGAGGGAGAGAGGCGATCTTTGATAAGCAGATTGTTATTCACTAGAGGTACCTAATACTTGGTAAAGTAACCTACTGATAGCAGCTACCCTTATCTAACCAATCAGAGGCGATCAATTCCTTACCCAAGTGATCAATTGAGGCTCCGCGGAGATACCTACCATAGCATATGTACCTAAGTCAGGTACCAAGAAAGATAAGCACTCGTCGCCTGCATCAGGGGGAGGGGAAAGAAACGTGGGGTGATTGTTAAAGTAAGACCTGCGGACCGCGGAAGTGTTACTTTTTGCAAAAGTCTGTTCATCTTTCTCCGGGGATTGATGTCGCTAGCATGTCGTCGGGATCTCGGTTTCTTTTTTCCCCCAGTACTGGGTTTGGTCTGGACTTTCCGAACGTTTTCCATGGCTCGGTCGTATGCACCTGGTTTCTATAACAAAACCATGCGTTCATCCTATCATCATCCCATCATCATCATTTCTCATTCACATGCCATTCATGACCACCCATCTTACCCCAAAAGCCACCGTCTCAAATTGGCTTGTCCTAAGTCAACTTAAACTCCTTACTAACCCCTTGAAACTCCGTAATCTTCCCAGTAATAGCAGCCTTCGCATCCCCGTAATACCTAATCCTATATGTCCCCGTCGGATCATCTCGCTCCCCATTACTTTCCGTCCTGGTCTCCCATCTGATCGTCACTTCACTATGTCCCAACAATCCATTCGTTCTCTTCCATTCGTACGTCATATTCCAATCCTCATCACTCCGTACCTGTGTCCACGTCTTTCCATCTGCTCCCAGCTTCTCGACCGCGGCGTAGGTGCCTTCCAGTCGCAGGTTATTGCGCGGGTTGGCGCCTTGGAAGACGGCTGTGACTACGCTGCCGCGTGTGTACGAAGATGATGGTTGCGTGATGCACGTCCCGAATGGTTTGGAGGAGGGAGCGCCATCGTAGACGACTCCTGTGATGAAAGATAGGGAGTCATCTCTGTTGTCAGGCGGGCTAGGGCCTGGGGGTGGCGAGCTGGTAGAGCTGGGGGAGAGGTAAGGGAGAGCAGAAAGAGTGAGGTTGATGTACGCCGGCAGTTCGTATTGCCCAAAGAGCGTGCTAGCGCCTTCGTAGCGCTGGACAGCGTACTCCTCGGGGGTGGCGACGTAGTGGGCGTAGGTGTTGGCGGGACCACCTAGGACAACAACGGGCTCGGTGCTACCGGTGAGCTTTTGTTGCTTGGCGGCGGCTTTGACGGCGTCACGCCAGCGACGGCCGGACATGGTGGTGGCTTCGGAAGGGGAGATGATCATGAAGAATTGGCCGACACGGAAGGATTGGATGTCGACAATGTTGGGGGTCCAGACATAAGGGTTGTCCATCTCGCCGACGTCGAGGAGAATGGGCTTGGGCTTTTGGCAGGCTGCCTGCTCAGCGGATGGAACTCGTAAAAGACCGCCCACGACGGACCAGAACGGGTTGTTAGGAGCACCAGAGTCGCCCTGGGTGAAGTCAAAGGCGCCAGGACCATCCGAGGTGCCAGCAGCGAAGGAGTGACCAAGAGCAGCAGGGCAGGTCTGGACCTCGGTGCCATTGTCGAGGTTGAACTTGTAGTACCGCATGTCATGGAAGTAGTGGAATGACCTCACGGTAGAGCCAACAACCGGCGTCGAGCTTGAATCAAGAGAAGTCTAACATCCGTAAGCAGCTGCTCTTCACACCAACGCAAAAGACCACTTACCCAAACATTCTTAGCACCAGCATACTGCTTCCTCCCAATCTCATAGCAACTGCTTACGCCCTTATCCAGCTTCTGGAAAAGCGGCCCCCTTCCATGACAAGCCTGCACCTTGCCATCGGCACAAGTGCTGCTTTCAAAATCGCATGCAGCACCGGTACCATCATCGCAGTAGGCACCCAGCGTATTCGGCGTGGTATCGCCCACATTCGCGTTGGAAAAGCCAGCAACGAAACCATCAGCAGCACGACTGTCGCCCTTGACGGATTGCTCAAATAGGTATGCGGCAACGCCCTTGTTGTCGGCGTTCACGAGCGTGTTGTTCTGAAAAACGGACGTGCCGTGAACGGGGTACCAGGTAAGAACACCGACGCTCTTCAGGTCGGAAGCTCTCCGGAACCGGAGGAGGGTCAAGGTCTTGTCGGTGTTGAAGGGGTACTTGGCTCGCTCGGACTCGGGGTTGGCGAGGTATGCGGAGGGACTGCGGTTATTGTTTCCGTCATTGATGTCGGTAGTGCCGATGTCAAGGTAGCCCTATTCAAGTTAGTCCTGTTCCAGCAAGTATGATGTGGTTGTTCATACCTCCTGAAGAGACTCATGCGCCCTTTTGATCGACAGCACAGCACCATCCACGATCGCCTGATAGCTCTGCTTGCTGAACCCCAGCGACGTGATCTGCGGCAACAAGTAGTTAAACCACGCACCCGGTCCGGAATGCGAGTGCGTCCCCGTAAGGGCAATGTTGGACTGGCCATAGACTGAGTACTCGTCTCCCATCCCTTTCAGCGCATCCAGAACACCATTGCGGACAGCCGTGTCTCCACTCTGAGTGTCAAGCACAATATACACTACGCGATTCTTGGGGTTCTTGGTCTCGCCAATGATGAAGGTGCGCGAGTATAACCGTTGGCGCAAACCGCTTCCGACCTGGCTGGTGTCCGCATACCCGCCCAAGCCGACCTCGACAACCGGGCCGGTGACGTCGGCCTTCCCGACACCGATCAGATACTTGTCACCGAGAGGAGTGTCCCGCGGTATGGATTGGGGGTTTGCGCGCTGGGCATGTTCGATGCGCTGAGCAAGCTTCCGAGCGTGCAACTCGGAGGAGGGGCCGAACTGGGCGATGGCGAGAGCAGTCAGGATGAAGAAGGAAACCACGGAGACGGCGATGGTGATGAGACGTCTGGGAGGCGCCATGCCGCCGCCGCGGTCTTGTCGATAGTACGGCATCTTGCGATGCTGGCTGCCTGTATCTGGGATGTGTTAGTGGAGGTCTGGATCTGAGAAGGATGTCTCAGAAGAGCATGTTTCTACATACCCTTGAAGAAGAAAAGAACTTGGGACAACGTCGCCCAGGAGAACCAAACATCCCCTTTGCTAGGGAGAGGCTTCGTGTCTATACCCATCTCATCCTCCCTGGACAGACACACGACCATCTACGCTCCCCGCACGGATCTGTACGGTGGAAGATCGAAGCGTGGGTTGGAGTCCCACTTGACTTCACAGCAACGATACTGCCAAGATCAAGGGCAAGGCGGTAACCCAACCCAATCGGAGGATCTCCCACGCTTGTTGTTCATGATGGTGGGTCGGGTGTTTTCCATTTCCACTTGCGAATAGGCGTTCTGTAACCTCTTGCCATGCTTTTTCTGTGTTCGCAGTGTCCATCTGAGGGTCCTTGCAGTCCTTGCCCAACATTAGAGACTCCAGCAGGGTACCATCCTCGATCTAGATCAGGCATTCTGCCAAGTTTTCCCTTGTCCACCGTAACGTACATACAGGGCTTTTGGCGAGCTGCAACGTGATGCCGTTTACTTCAACATTCAAAGTGGTAGAACGCCATCCATGCTCCGAGGCAGATGTCATTCCGATATGTGGTTCATGCTCAGAAGCCAATCACCGCTGTGTATCTTGACCGGCCAACATGGTTGGTAGAACTCGCCTTCTGGTGGAAGATTTGACGAGATTAGATTCTGTGCTGTCACGTCGAAAGCAACTCAGGCATCACGAGGGCTGTTCGGAGCATATCGAGTACAACATTCGCAGGTTGTATATTTCGGATCACGATCTGTATCGAGGAAGAGGGGTGGGTGGCACTGCGTCTGGCCGTTGAGATATTCCGTCCGCAGCTTCGGTTGCGATAAGGCACGCGAGGAGGAGGGCGAGGAGGAGGACGATGAGCCGAGGTGAAAGCAACGAGTTGATCAACCGAGACTTCGAATGAGGGGTATCATCACCGCCGCCAAAGAGGGGGGCGTTGGACCAACCTCCGTGTAGGTTGAAAGAGGAAGGTTACAGAGAACCAAAAAAAAAAAAAACATCACGGCCCAGGCACAAACGAACGAATGGAAGCTGATAGCGGACCCAGTCCCGATCTGGGCAGTCTAGCGGGTGGGGATGCCCTGTATGACGTACTCTACAGTAGTGGAACAGGGTGTCACCAGGGGGCACTTACCTTGTGCTATTGGCGCGCTATTAGTGGATCACCACCTAAACATCAACTGCCGTCCATGTGCTGCACCTCAACGGTCAACCTTATCTGGATCTTGTGTGCAACACAAATCAAAACAACCTCGGGATGGTTGTCGATGAGCGGAGAATATTCCTCGTGTTGATGGTTCCAATCTTCAGTGAATTTTGTCAACATGGTATAGATCTACCCTCGCATTCGCTTTCCCCTGAACATCACCTGGCGAGAACTTCCTTGGGAAGCCCGACCAGGCTTTTTAGCACGGCATGTTTCCTTTTGTCAATGTTGGTCTCAAAAGAAGAAAAGTTCTTGTATCTCACAAAGACACTTCCATGTTAAATGGCAACGCATAATTTTTGATTCTATCAGTGAGTATTCTATATGATTACTGCTTCACTTCATTCGAGGTGATCATCACCTGCTCGATATTCTCCCCGAGAACGAAGGCATCCAACAGATTACAACTCATGTCCAGATACGGAAGAGCTATAAACTGGAACCTTTCTCTCTATATCATTGGCTTTACCAGTGTAGCATAGCCTTATAGGCGGCAAGCATCGAAGCCTAACCTCCCAATGATATCCTCGCAAAACTTGTAGGAAAAAAGAAAATGTGAGAAAAAACTCGCCAGAATGGTTGTTGGTGTCGTCGTCGTCATGACTCCAGTGGCAGACTCAGATGTGAATTTTCCTCCAACCTGCAAACGTATAACTCCCCCAGACATACCCATCATCAGAGCAAGTGCAAGATGGCACCAAGAACAAAGTGAAAAAGAAAAGAAAAAAATGGAAAGAGTTCCTGAACGTCGCCCTTGGACAAAAAAACTCCAGCCCAACCCGGACTGCAATCAGCGATGTTCCTCCAAAGACCTCACCCATAGTTCCTCCGGAATTTCTCATCCGATCACTCAGAATCCTCCATCGCAAAATCGTCATCATCCTCCGCTTTCTCTCTGCTCTCCGCTGCGTTTCCCTCCTCATCCAGCTCCTCCGGTTCAGGCTCGACATACTTTCTGGGCAGCAAGAGACTATGGGGGCGTGTCGAAGAGGCCTCGTACCTCGGAACCCTCCACTCGGCCACCCATTGCATCGCGGTCTGTCCGACTTTCTCCCGAAACATGGTGGTGTGGTCTGACAGCTTTTGCTGTTTCTCGTTGACCGTCTCAATGTTGGTAAGCAAGAGGCCGATTTGGTCCCGGACCTTTGTCACGGCGAACTGGGCGATTGCCGAGAATTCCAGGGGAACCTTGGCCAGATGGATTTCATATCGTCTTTTCATCTTTTTGAACCCCTCGCTGAACATTCTCGTGTTCTGGGCCTTGACGTTGTCTTGCAAATACTTGCGGCGAGCTTGGTAATGTCCCTTGCCTGTAATAGTAATTTTCGTTAGTCGACTTTTTTTTGAATTGGAAACATTTCGAGGTCTCAATTTTGGCCTACCTCTGATTTCTAGACATTTGTCGAACATAGGCTTGAGCTTTTCTTCCATTGCGGTTCGGAACTCAGGGTGAATCTCAGCAGAGCATTTCGAAAGCTTTGTGAGTGTTTCGTGAACCTTGTCACATATCTCGTCTTTGACGCCGCGCACGATTGGTATGCATTCCAAGACGTGAGGAATAAGTTGGGGTGCAGTTTCTTGGATTTGACATACGAGCTCCTCCACGTACTGATCCCAGATTACATCAACTCGAGGCATGATACGCTTCTCAGCCGCTGGAATCTTGACCTGGAACACGCTGTGCCAAGTCTTCAGGACTACTTTTTCAAGGATGGGTACGACTCTGTGGAAGACACTTGTTAGCATGGACCATTTCATAACACGGCAATTTCGTACACATACAAAGCCTCGGGAAAGTTGTATTCTTGGCTGTCCCCGATCTTACTCCTAAACTTGTAAGGACCTCCGCCTCGTTTGAGAATCGCGTTGAAGGTAGTCCAGGCCATAAAGACCGAGGAAGTCATGTCGTTCGGGTATCTGGCTGCCCATCTAGTGGCAACTCTTCCCGCTTCTCTCTTACATATCTCTTGGGTTTGATGGATTTGAGTGAACGGGTCGAATGACTTGATCTTTTCTGACCACAAGTGAAGTTCTGCTTCTAGTTTCTGTCATTTTCAAGCGTCAGTCTCATAAGACATAGGAGCTTGGGGTGAATGTATAAGAGCCTACCTGGGAACACCTATCATGACTGCGGGAGAACACGGTCTCTATCATTTCGCGAGAAAAGCTGACGTCCATACCCTCTGGGTTGACATTTGACCATCTTTGGATGCCATGCGCGAGGCGGCGAAGTGCGTTGAGGAGACTGTCCAGATGAACTTCCCTCTTCTCCATCACGGAGTCGCATAGCCATTGACTAAGCTGAGGTATGCCGGTGTACGATTCGGTGGGAAACCCGGTCACCTTTCTTCCCTTGAGGAGGTCTCGGTATGCGGTAGCCGAGACAGAAAAGATGTCGGTAAGGCGTTCGCTTGAACTAAGCTGCTGGCTAGTTCCCTCCATCTCCTTCCACTGTCTTTCAAGGTTTTCCGTGAGCCGTTTCTCAATTTGACTGTGCCTCATGGACATGCATGTCCATTTAGCCCGGCCCTTGCATGCGCGCAAAGACAAAGCCGCATTGTACCGCTCTTGTTGGTGACCACTCAAAGTAGTTTCTTCGGTACGAACCAGTCTCGTCGTGTTGTTCACCCTGTTTCTTGCCGTCTTCATTTTCTCCTGGTACCTCTTGTCTGTGTCTGGTGTTAGCACCAAAATCGTGTGAGAAAGGAATGGACTGATACCATACCCTGCTGTATCTTTCTCGCACCTACCCCAGTGGGCTTCAATGCATCTCGATCAATGATTGCTTTCTGCTTCCTGTTCCTGTATTCAACGAGCTTCTTCCGGGTGTCTTTGATGCGCTGATCAAGATGCCCAATTCTTTTTGACAGTGACTTGATACTCTCCAGGTCCTCCTTCAGGCTTGCCTTGTTTTTCGCTTCTGCAGAGTTTCCGCTGAATGTATCACAGTCGATATTGTCCATCTGCGAAGCCACAATGCAAGATCTGTTCTTCTGAAGCTTGCCGTCGAGCTTCATTCTAAGGGCCTGATACTTGCTCATCAGTTGAAAACCTGTTTTCTCGTTAATTGCCCGAACTGATGGTGTCACGATAATAGTTGTGTCAATCTGCTGGTTGTAACGTTCAGCAACCTGGGCACGACTCTCGACGGCATCAGACAGTCCTGGAAGATCGACCAATGCAATTCCGTGTCTGAGGATATCAGCTTTGACGAAAATTCTGGCTTCCTTAACCAAAGGCCATGTTTGGTAGCCCTCAGTCGTTGCTGATGAATCAAGGTATGGCTTGATCTCCTCGGAAAACTTTTCCTTGTCGGCCGCATGAAAGTGCTTGCTGGTACCGAGAACGGACAGGACATCCTCATTGGATGCGAGAAGGTCTTCTGCTGAAAGTTCTTCCACTTCTTCTCTTTCCTTGCCCCAAACAGCCAGAATCTTCTGCAGTCCCTCTTCAATGGTCTTCTCGTTTTCCGCTTCTTGCTGGAACAACTCTTCTTCATCATCTGCGGAAGTTTCCTTTATCCTGTGACACTCAGCAAGCGCTTCGTATATCATTTCGAGCTCTCGTCTGACATCCTCTTGCTCGCGGAAGGCCACTACGGCAGTGAACTCGTGCTCAGGGTCATCGTTGTGGTTCCAGGAGACTCGACAAGCTGAAGATGTCGAAGCTTCCGAGTTGCTGGAAGGTAAGAGCTCCGGAATGCCTAGAAGCATGTTCAGAACTGTGCTCTTGCCAGCACCTGTAACGCCTGCAACGCCCACCAACACTTCAAATTTCATGTGCGCTTCTTCGAGTTGACCTGTTGCTACATGTCAGTCTTCGCAATTTCCAAACGAAAGGATTGGACTTACAAATCTCGTCCACCCAACCAACTATCTCTTGATCAAACAGCTCCTTGAATGCCTCTGGTTTCTCGTCTTTCAATGCTGATACAATGGAGTGACAAATGAACTTTGCATGGTGAAAGGCATCCTCGACAGCTTGTTGCTTGATAGATATACGAGACCGTAGCGGGTCCTTGGAACAGCTGTCCCAGGCAAAGGGAAGATATTTGCCGGGAGGTGTGGTGACGATGTCACGGGAATTTGCTTCGGCTGCCGAGGGCGCCTCTTCTTTGATAGGGACATCCATGAAAGAAATTGGACCGATAGTTGTGAGAGCGGAAATTTACAGAGGGCTCCGATCGTGATGCTTAACTTTGGAAGCGAATTTGAGCGGGAGGATCTGAACGATGAAAGGAGGTAATGTGAGAGATGGTTGACTGGTTACTGTGAGAGGATGAGGGAGAGGAGAGAAGGATCCCGAGTTGCAGGGCTAGGAGCCGTTTATTTATCCCTCAACTGCCATGGAAAAATAGCCCGGGCGATGAACAGCACGAACGTCTGTCAGCGTAAGGAGAACAGACGAAAGATAAGCCTACTCTTTGGAAACTCGGAGATTCCTCTGTAACGTGATACTGGATGGCAGGAGAGAGATATGGACATCGGACAACATAAGCGTCGCTGCGATCTCTCGGATGAATACTTCAATAGTGAGCAGATGCGTAAGTTCGGCAAGAGCTTGCTAAGAAGGGTATGGAACTTACCTATAGTTCCAGAGCAAAGTCTGGCGAGTCTCGGCTAAGAGTCTCTTCCTCGACTGCAAGAAGAAAAGGATGAATGAGTAGCCGTGTATTTGTTTGTTTGCTTCATCCTCACCCTAGCAAACAGCCGTCCATGGGAGACATCAAGGCCGATATGGGGCGGTCAGCAGTTGGTACGACTCAAGCGCACCCTTCAGACGAGTTTGACTAAGAACAGATCGAAGGAATGGACTACAAGGACGATCACGCTCAAGGAGAGATTGGAGGCTAGAATAGCGCAGACCTGGGAATGAGACGTATCAGTATGGCTCTTCGTATCTGGAAGAGTGATGTTAGCCTCACGTTGCACAATGTCGGTCTGTCATTTCACAGTGATTACTCACTACCTAACACGATCATGGCTGATATCAGTACACAAACCACAGAAACATATATAGCAGTCCCGTCAAGATAGTACCACAAATTTACAATGGTGGCGCATTGGACCCTGGCGTTCCAACGATATTTCGTAGTCCCAGAGATATCAATCCAGGTTACTCGTAGCAGACAACACTCCTGACACTTTCGATCTCGTGCCAATCAGTGACTCTGATACGCAACACTTCGAGGTCCCAACCGATCTCGGGCTTTTTGGCCTTTCGTGGTCGACACATGCAACGGCACATCTTGTTGTTTGGTACGTCGAGGAACCTGGAAGCCTCCTTTTCCACTAGACTGTCGTTCTTCCACCTAGTCAGAACACCCGATAAATGTGGAGGCTGGTCCTCGAAGAGATCAATGAGCTGGAAGTGTTGAACCCGTGAACCCTTCTCTCTCGAGGAATAGGAAACCCTGGCGAAAAGTTCAAAGGTCACTTCTTGTTCTTCTCGGAAGCATTGAGTTACTTCTCTGAACACCGAACCCAGACGGAAGCATGTTCTTAGAACGTTCGTGTTTGATAAACCCTCAACCGGCGACTTGTTACGCAATGGGCTGCGGAAAGGTGGCCTGGTAAATGGCTGGTGTTTGGGTGGGCTAATTGAGCGGGACTGCATCCATTCAATCGCATTCTCCAGCGGCTGGTTGGCCTCATTGGTAAGCTTCACGAATTGAGACGTATTATTCTCCTGGGAAGCAGCGGGCAGATGTTGGAAAACGTCATCCCAGTCAATGTCCTCATCAAGCAAGTTTTCGGTGTCGGCATTTTGATCGTTTTCCACGGGAACTGAACAGCTCTGAGGATTGCTACGTGGCGTTGATCTCCGTAGACTTGGGTCAAATATTTCAGGCGTAGAGCTCCCCTCCACAGCTTTGATGACACTGGATGGCGGAATCTGTGCGAATGGGTCCGGCAAGGAATCCAACAGCTCCGCCATCGCTTCTTCGTCTGACGATGCGACCGAGTACTCGTCAGCAGTCGCTGGATTGCTGTCACCGGACGGAACCTCATGCTCTCTAGCCAGGAGAGAATCACACGTAGGAACACTGTGGTATGTGAAGATGTCCTGTTCGCCTGCGTAGGTTGTCGGATTGCCACCTGTGAGCGAGTCAAAGATCATGGCTCTGCTAAAAAAGGAAGCATCCGTTTCTTCACAGTCTTCTCTGCCAGCCCGTGGGTTATTGGCACAAAGCTCTAAGAGCTCGGATTTGGAGTATGGGGGCGAATAGTAGCCATCCTGGTCGGAGGTCATCGTGTCCACAAGCATATGCTCTTGGGTATCGCCTTCTTCCCATGACGAATATCCAACCGCGACATTGTCGTCGTAATCGTAACCATGATACTCTGAGAAGGTTTCGAAAGATGGGAATACATATCCCCTTCTCTTGCCCTTTGGGCAGTCCCCATCAGTGTTTCGGCGTTTCAGGGAAGCTGAAGTAGCCGGATGGTAAAGCTCCGATGGAAGTGCTCCAGGCCCGTCCACGCCGTTGTTGACCGGTGCGGCATCATTGGCCGGAAGGGTTGTGGTAGTTGAGAAGGAGGACACATCACAACTGATAATAAGAACAAGTTAGCATTGCAGGCCAAAACATGAAGCGGGAGAACGGGCTTACGGAGCAGCGGAAGTTGCCGCACTGGAAGGGTCCATCATATTCAGGACCACACTCGGGTCATCTGTGTCTGTGACTGACTGGTCTTGGAGGGACAATGTCCGATTGGGTACAAAAAATCAAGACTAACGATACTGATGGAAGTATAGGCGCGTCACGGTATTGTCGAGGTCGAAGCCATTGGGATCCGATTGGCCTTTGGAAATTGAGACCGGGTGGTGGGAACCGGAAACTGCCTCTGGTGTTGACACGACTGGACTGAAAAGGACATGATGGTAGGAGAGGCCGGACGAGAGTCGAAGACGGAGGACTTGCGAAGACTGGACAACGAAGTGGAAATGTTTGAAATTTTCTCACTGTCCTTGAAAGCTGGCAAGTGCGAGTCGTCGAGGCGTTGATGCCCGCCTGATGATGATGATGGATGTACTTGTATACCTCTATGTATAAGTCGTACTTTCCTATTCTGGACGTCTTCAGCGGGCCCTTGAGGGCAGCTGGTGGGCGGGCGGGCAGCCGGACGGGAGTGAGCCAGGCAGGGAGGGTGACGGCGCCAAGTAATCTGGCCCCGCTTCGTAGCGAACCGAAGCCCCACCATTCGGCACCGGAGCCGAGATTTGTAGGGAGCTTGAGGCCTGAAAGCTAAACGCCAAGGACCGGCGACCGGGGCATTGTCAAGGAAGCATGGCTCCCTCTTTTTCGCTCCTTTATTGAAGGCGCATTGGGTGAGGTTGCTCACGAAAGAGCAATGTTCTGTTGGTGACGATGCGGTGATTTTGATTTTACTCATTTGTTTGAAGGGTTGTCGAAAGAAACACTGGGCGCGACGGAATCCGGTTTCACGGCGTCACACGAAATTCAAGCTCCCTCGTATCGATACCCCGCCATTGTTCGCTCCTGCGCCCGCCATCAGCCGCCCCTCGTCAAAGCTTCAGTCAGAGCATACACAGCATCACATCACTGCTGCGCAGGCACGACTGCTGCTTGCTGCCGTTTACCTTGACGCGCTTTCCTCGACAGATTGCGCTTCTTCTTAACGACAACGAAGAGCTTCCACCGACACTTTCCATCAATAAGTCGTACTAGGGACTTTTCCTGGTCAGGCCATTGTTAGCGACCGACTGCGATTGCGACTGCGACTGCGACTGCGACTGCGGCCATCTGACGATAACTGAACAACTTACCCAAAGTCGACGCGACTGTTTGGCTTGGCTCCCTTTCTTCAACCATACCATCCACCACCACTGCACAGCTTTCTCGACTTCTATCCCCGAGCTTTATTCTTTGCTATCTTCTACGACGAAGCAACCACGGCAATCAGCTTAGCGCTACTCCACGATACAATGTTCTCTTCCTCGGTAAACGACCAAAGGTTCCCTCAATAGCTGCGTCTCGTACATTCGCTAACAGCCCAGAACAGAAGCCCTACACGGCTGTTACGGTCGACATCGAACGTTTGACGAGTGAGACATTCGCCGAAGACGATCTCAGCGGCATCCCCGAGCTTATCGAAGCTATCAACCTCCAGGCTTCGGGCCCAACCGAGGCTGCCCGTGCCATTCGCAAGAAACTCAAATATGGAAACCTGCACCGCCAGCTCCGAGCCTTGACCATCCTCGATGCCCTGATTCAAAATGGGAATCCCCGCTTCCAGCGCTCCTTTGCGGATGAACCCCTTCTTGAGCGCTTGCGCTTCTGTGGCACCGCCGAGCTGTCGGACCCCTTGGTGAAGAAGAAGTGCTCCGAATTGTTTCGCAACTGGACTGTCTACAACCGCACTCACGGCATGGAGCGCGTCGCGAACCTCTACAGAGTAAGCTCCCTTACAGTCTACACTTTGACGTCTACCTGTCACGCTCACACCACTCCAGGAACTTCCCCGTCGCAAGCAAGTCGTTACCCAAGAAAAGTCCAAGGTACTTAAGGAGACCGAGAACCCTTTTGGCGAAGACGAGGAGGAAGAACGCCAGCCATCAGCAAGCACCTCAACTGCCCAGGCCAACACATCAACCACACACCCATCTTCCTCATCATCGCATAGGCCGACAGTGTCCAGTTCCAGTGGCCATTCTCACTCCTTCAGTCGATCCGGCAAGGACAAGTCAAAGAAGAGCAGCAGCAAATCCAAGAAGCACAAGCCATTTAACCTCGAAGCCGAAAAGGATCAGATGACCAGGACTATCGCCGAGGCGTCCATTGCCTCCACGAACCTGATGAACACTTTGCAATCCATCAATCGAGAGAAGGAGCGCATTTCGGAGAACTCAACTGCAGTGGAGCGTTTCGAAAAGTGCAAAATGCTTAGAAGGAACATCTTGAGATATGTACGTGACAGTGTCTCTTGACCATAGCCGAACGGTCTGCTAACAGACGCAGATTCAACACGTCGAATCTGAACAATGGCTAGGAGGCCTTCTACATGCCAACGATGAACTCGTCCAAGCGCTCATGACTTTTGAGCAGCTGGACCGCTCTATTGACGCGGACAGCGACTCGGATGATGATCTGGCTGAGCAAGCACATCTTTATCGGAGTATGTTCCCCTCTCCTTTTTGTTGTTCTCCCTCCCCTGCTAACAATTTCCAGTGGCAACTGAAAAAGCTGCCAAAGCCAAAGAATCCGGTGGTAGCGTACCCGGCAGTCCCCGCGCCCCCGTTGCGGGCATGGCTGGGCTCAGCATCACCAACACCCCTGCGAGCCCACCACCAATGCCTCCTCGTCCTGCGCCACCTCCCCGACCGTCTGCGGCTTCGAAACCCTCAATGTTGAAGCCGCCTACAAGAAGGGTGGAACCGTCTGATGACGAGGATAGTGAGGTGGATGAGGACGAGAACGATCCGTTTGCTGACCGGAATGCTGTCTCGACCCCTAAGGTGGAGAGTGACGAGCCCAAGTGGTCGTAGGCTGGGTGGACGTGGATAGCATGGCGGGGATGAAGTGATGATAATACGACATGGATACGAATTGAGTTGCTACTTGCTTACTGGATAGCCATTTGCCTGTCTAGGAAATATTTTTAGCGACAGCGAGGGACGATAGTAATAGTACGGAGGAGTAGATCGAGCAGGAAAGCGAAACACTTCGCAGCATTATCCTCAGTTGTTTTACCAAGTTTAGCGGTTCAGGGGAGAGGAATGAGTTATACCTTTTTGAGTTCTGGATGGCCAGTTATGAGTGGAGAGCGAGTGGTGTTTTCTTTTCAAGTCATGCCTTCGTGGACGGGAACCATCATTGCCATTCATCGTGCATAGCCAAATGGCGAGGCAACAGACATTCAGCACTCTACTTTCTGCTCCCTCCCTTGCAAAGAACCAAAGCTACATGACCAAGAAAGCATTCAACATCTATCAAGCCCCAACTCCCTCCCCATTATGATTTCGAACTCACCAAAGCAGTCCCATCCCTAACAAACACCCTCTCCCCAAATTTCCAAACCTCCTCAACAACCAACTGCTTTCTGCTTATCTTCCCGCTTCCATCCAGCAGATCCTCAACCTCAACTTCCACTTCCTCAAAAACCACCAAATCCGCATCCGCCCCGGGCTTCAAACTCCCCTTGACGCCCTTCAATCCCAGCATCTCGGCCGGCGTGCTAGTCACACTCGCCAACGCCTTGGGCACCGGCATCCCCGTCCATTGCAAGACATTGTTCACGCATTCAAGGAGGGTGGCTGAGCTACCTGCTATTCCTCCTCCTCCACCACATTTCTTCTTCTTTTCTACCCCATTGCCATTTTGGGTTGTTACCTCCTCACCCTGACTTCTTCCCGGGCCACCATTGACATGGCCATTGACGTGGATACCATTTTGTTTTCCCACCAATAGCGATTGTGGTGGGGACGACGGTGGTGACGGCGGCAATGACGACGACGACGACGGCAGTGGTGGCTCAGCAATACAAAGCTTACTCCCCCTCTTCTCAATCCACTCCTTCTTCTCCCCATTCATCCACTCGTACTTCCCATCCGGCATGCCCGCCAGATGCATCGCGTCCGTAACCAAAATAAAACCCTTAGGGTGCAAGTTATACGCCAAACAGACGGACAAGGGGTGCAAGTGGATACCATCTGCTATTACGCCGTAATAGGGTCTTTTGCAAGTCTTATCTTCTTCTTCCCGCGATGTAGGTGCAGCCAAACCCAAAAGACCAAACACCCCCGGTTCACGATGATGCAGAGGTCTCATGGCGTTGAACAAGTGGGTGATCATCGTTGCGCCCGCTTTGACTGCCGCGGAAGCTACAGCCAGGGAAGTCTCGGTGTGTCCTATGGAGACGACGATACCGCGGGAGACGAGCTCGGGGATGAGGGTCACGATGGACCCGCGTTCGGGAGCGATGGTGATTAATTTGATGTTTGCTTCTACTCCTCCCGAGGACCCGGAGGAGGAGGAGGAAGAAAGGTTGGAAGAGCCGTAGACGTGTTCTAGGTCTTCGAAGGAGTGGGCGGCGCGCAGGACGGAAGGGTCGTGGATCCCGTGTTGGAGGGGAGAGAGGAAGGGGCCTTCGACGTGGGCGCCGAGGGATTCGGATCCATTTGGGGGGTTGCGGTGGTGGTGGCGGTTGGAGGAGGAGGAGATACCGGGGAGAGGACCGAGGTGTGGAAGGGCGGAGTGGTAAAGTTCAGGCTTCTGGGAGGTTAAGGTGGGGAGGTAGGAAGTTACGCCGGTGCGGATGAGTTTCTTGTTGAGAGAGTGGATGTTTTTGAGGTATTCGGTGGAGGAGGTGAGGGTGGAAAAGTTGAAGCCAAAGGCGCCGTTGAGTTGGCAGTCGATGAGGCCGGGGGACACGATGCGGTTTTGGAGATCGAGGGTGACGTTTGGGAGGAGGGTGTTGTCCGAGGGTTCGAGGATTTTGCCGGTTAGGGAGTCGATGAAGAGGTCGGATGGGATGAGGGAGTCGCCGATGATGAGACGGCAGTTGGTGAGTTTGGTGATGCCGGTGCCGGTGCCGGTGCCGGTTAGAGGCGGGGAAGGGGGTGTAGCTGCGGGCATGATGAGGGTGGTGTGAAGCTGGTGAACGATGTCAAGTTCTTGGAGGGAGATTGACTTGAGAGACAAACTGAAAGTTCTCGGGGAGGGACTTGGTGATATGAACGCTTGTTCATCAAGTTGATAGGTCGTTCTGTCCTTGCGTTGGTGATACTTGTTATCGGACGCTAAGACGAGATGGGGGATCTACACAAACACCGGACGATAGCGTTGGTATTTTCAACCGCGTCATTTCCGGACAACCTCACTAAAGGAACAATGAGATAACGGCGCAAGATCGGATGAAGATAGGAGTGTTACGGCGTAACGAGACATCACCACTGTCCACGACGAGGTGTGCAAGGTGTGTTGCCTTTTGTGGCAAAGTTAGTGGATTATCATCAACCAAGGGCGCACATGGTGTTTGTCGCGCATGGTATTTGTCAGGGACAGTTGTGATCCTCGGACGAAGCTCAGTCGTAGAAGGATTTCCTGTCACATCAACATCACTCTCCATCACCATAAAACGAGGGAAGATGTTTGCTCGGCATTGGCAGATAGTCGGGCCGCCAGATCCATCACACCTCAGAAATCGATACCAAGGTGACTGGGTGTTGATCGGGATCGTTGCGAGTCTTTATCATGGACATCTCAAGTGTAACGTTGCCGGTCGATGCCAAAAGGTGAGGATTACGACGCCCAAAAGCGACGTTGTCGAAGAAGATCACGGGAAGAAAAGCACATGTCAGAAATGGTGGAGGATCAACGGAAATCCAACGCCTACCCAATCTAGCCAAGCGCCGCCCAATCGATCACCGACTAACCATTCCCACACTCAATCGCCTGTGCAGTCTTGGCAAGAGGTGTGTGTGCGTGCACACACACACACACACACCGCACTTCTGTATTGTACAACTTCGTCAAAATTCATTATTTGACAATAATTTCTATATTAATCTAAAGCTATTTCATTGTGCAAAATAATTACAATACTAGTAATTAATTAAATCTATTGCGATAATGCCTCTTAAAATAATCTTTAATTTAAAACCCGCCGGCGTAAAGCGATCCTATATTTGAAGCGGCGTACTAGTAGTCTACTTCGACGAAGATTAAAATTAGGAAGATCCTAATTTAATAATTTTATAACGCGCTTCTTCCTACTTTAGAAAAAAGAGCCGTAAAGTTGAGTAGTTTATTAAAGTTATCCTTAAGATTGCTTTACTTAAAAAGAAGGTTACTCCTATTAAGACTATTATTAAAAAGACCGCTGTTAAGACTACTATTAAGAAGGGGAAGGCTATTGTACTAGAGTTAGAGCTAGTTCTAGTCCTAGAGCTACCGTCGTCCCCCCTTAAACTTACGATACCCATTGAAATTTCTAGTAGCGAAGAGGATTCTAGCAATAATAATAAGGTTAAATAATAGTTCTCTGTCCGTTTTACCCCTAAAAAGTAGGCTTTTAATACTTTATTTTATTTATTAAGCGATAATAACAACGAAGTAGCCTCCCCGATTAAACTAATTACCTCGGTACTACCGGCTTAGCCCTACGTTGCCCGTAAGCCGGTTACTATAGTACCGCCGTTACTACGTCCTAAATACTCTAATTCAATACAGGTCTAATTTAATATAGTCGGTTTATATATTACCGCTAACCGTATTAAATTACCTACTATCGAAGAACGTAATTTATTTAGAGAGGTTGAGGTTGAGTAAAATAATAGCGAATTCTATAAGTAGCAGTTTGGGACAATATTGCTTAGCAAAATCCTATATATATAGTAAGGTTATATAAAAAATATTATTAGTAATAATATAGCCGTAGGGATAAAGTAGTTAGTTTCTTTATATAACGTTATATATATTACCGCTACCTATAATAACCGCTATATTCGGGTTATTATATATAATAAGACTGTTCTTAGGAAGGATTTTTATAATAGGTATAATAATATTGAGTATAAGACTATTATAAAATTATACCTCTACTATATTAGCTAGTACTATTATTTTATTATATTATTTAAATTTCAGTTGACTGACCCGTCCGCTAGTAAAATCCTTACTACCCTATTTTCCTATAGTAGTATACCCTCTATTCTTACCCCTTTTTGTAGTTTAATTAATCCTTTCGTTACTCTAACTCTACAAACAGTCGATACGCCGTTATTACGAGGGTTACAAATTCTAGTTAGTATTGAGAAATTTAAATACATTATAATAAATACTATACTAGTAGAAGTTAAGAAGAATTTAGAGGAGGACTAGTAGTGAGAGGAGCATACGGGGGTAAAATTACGCGGTATTGTATATTAGGAGCTAGTATAGGTATAGGCGTACGGTTTTAGCTATAAGTATAAGAATTATAATAAGGCTATTAAATATTAAATATACTACATTATAAATAGGAGTATAACCTATTATAACTTTAATATTAAAAATATAAGTAAGTAGGTATATACTATATTATTAGGGAAGGTTATAGTAACTAACCCGCTATTTGAATTAGTACGAAATATATTAGGTAATAAGGTAGCAGCCGCCTTTAATATTAGCGATAATAGTAGTAAATATAGGGGAGGAGGTAATAGTCTACTAATTAATATTAATATTATTAATAATATTAATAGTAGTAATAATAGTACTAATATAGAAATTATAAATAGTCTATTATAAGCTACGCTAAAGAGGGACGATTTTAGAGGTTTATATTAACTATACCCTCCTCCCCTATACCTACTATACCCGCTACTATATTAGTACTTCCCTCCCTATTTTTAATATCTCTAAATCTAATTACCTTATACTACTAGTAATTCTATTACTAACTTAATAATCGCTAGCAGCTATAATTATAATATAGCGGGCGTTCTCCCCCTACTAAGTAAAGCAGTAATTATCGATTTATATATACCGTTAAAGTATTTTACTATTGCGTTCTATAGGTACCCAACCAACTACAAAACTTTTACTACTAAGCGTACTAACATTAACCCTCCTCTTATCTTTATAGCAACTATAGTATTTATTTAGCTACCAATATTATTATTAATTATATTACTATTAGTAGCAGACAAGGAGGACGAGGGTAAGGAGATTAGAGACTCCCTAGTAGAGGCCGGAGAATTATTTATACTACGTCCGCCTATACCCTCGACTTTCGGTCTTCGTTTATTATTACTACCCCCCGCCCCGTTTAGTTAATCGGTTAAAAAGATTATTATTAAATTCTTTAAAGCGTTTTATAAGCATTATTATATTAGGTTATTAATTAAAATAGTATTAATATATAGAATTCTAATCGCTTTAAAGAATAAGCTTTAGAATAAGGAGGCGTTACCCGACATATTTACATTTAGAAAGTAACTAGTAGAGTAATTTACGAGGTTGGGGTTTAGTTACAACTTCTATACGGTATTTAGGGACGGTATTAAAGACTTCCTTAAAATTGAATACGCGGTATTAATAATATAATTAAATTATAGTAAGTATACCCTCTAACCCCTATTATTATAATTTAATTAATTAGTATATATTTTAGACCTGCGATTTAATATTGTATTTAAGTACAGCGTTATTAGAGCTTTCATTTTTATAGCGGGTACTATTACTAGCGGTCCTAGCGAGCGATAACGATATTACAAATCGATTTATAGTAAAAGAGGGGGGTTTCTAGCATTTTAGTATTATTATATAGATAAATACAATTTTTAATACTTTTAGTACTTCTAGTACTTTTGGTATTTTTGGTATTTTTGGTATTTTTAATATACAATTCAATTTAATATATATAAATCTATTTCTCCCTTCTATACTCTTTACCGCTACTTAAATATAGTATCCATTTCTCTATATTCGATTAGTTCGTTAGTATATAGTTCACTATACTCTTTATTAATATTATTAAATCGATCTATTACTAGCTTTGTATTCTTAAAATAACTACGGATTTATTATACTTTATACCCTATATCCTACGCCAATCGCTTAAGAAACGTAATAAAATCGTTGTTTAATATTTTATTACTGCCTTCATTATAATATACCCTTTTAAATTACTATTTAAAATCGCTAAAGTATACCTCGATAGGGTTGAATTCGGAAGAGTACAGCGGCAAATACTATAATAGAACCCCCTTTTAGTTGTATATATATTAGAGTTTAGTACGGGGGTGCTAGCTAGTGTTATTTATTATTAAAATACTATTGCGATTAGGAAATAGATTTATTTTAGGGAGTAGGTATTTTACTATTTAGTCCTAAACCCCGGTTAAATCCATTATACTTCTAAATACTAGTATATTAAGTAGCCTATCTATTATAATAGTTAGGAGGAGGTAATACTGCGTACTACGTACGAATTTACTTAATATTATTATAATAGTACTACAGGGTACTTAATTAGTATAACGAGCGCTATCCTTTCGGTTTGTACTAAATTTATTATAGAATACAAATATCTCTATAGTAAATAAAGAGATCTTTAATATCTACTCGGCTATTAGTATAGGGGATTATTATAATACTTTTATATAGAGTCGCTTCTTCTTCTATTTCTTTTATTGAAGGTACTATTGTACGGTTTCGGTCGAAATGTGTACGTTATACTCATTAGCTAGAAAGGTATAGATTTTATCAAGGTATAAATCGGGTTTTAATACAAGGAGGTTTATAATTTCCTTTATAATATTAATTATAATTAATAAAGTATAAGGAGTAATATAGTATACGCTATACCTTAAGCGCCTATATAGGAAGCTTTTTAATATTTTGGGAAGTTTGCGACAGTAAAAATGCTTTGCTAGTATTTAATAGAGTACGTTTATATTTCTACGTACTCCTTATATTTATACTAGTAGTCTTAACAATATTATTGGGATATTCGTTATTTACTAGTATTATCGTTATTAATACCTTCTAGCGGGTATTGGGGTAGTATACTATATCGATAACGGTTTAAAAGACAACGTAAATATCAAAATAGATAATTGTACGACGTAGAGTATTAAAATATCGATTTTTTGTACCAGTTTTGGCCAGATTTCAATATTAAACAATTAAGTTGAATCGTGTAAAGCAATGTCAAATGGCCAGATTTGTCAAATGCGGTGTGTGTGTGTGTGCACGCACACACACCTCTTGCTAAGACTGCACAGGCGATTGAGTGTGGGAACAATCATCTCTTTCCCTACCAAACAGTGAATGGCTCTCCAGCGGCCACTGTACACAGTAGCACTACAATGATCTCACCACCACCAACAAACCGCGTTAACGTGTTCTCCATTGACAACCACCTACACTGTTGTTACACCACACACCCTCTACCTCCGCCCACCACTTTCAGCAAACACCAAGATCCCATATCATGTTGACATAGCCATCGCCGTTACGTGACATGACATTATCCCAGTAGTGAACTGGAACATTGAAACAGCGGGCGCTTTTGGTTGACGTACTCATCTTCAGCCCTCTCAAACCTTGGTCAGCCTCCTCAGCCTCCAATCGCCGTCATGGATGCCGATCTAGACCCACTATGGCAGGATATGGACTGGTACGTACATCTCATCTCATCCATGTTCTTCACCACTCACCTCACACGTGGTATGGTTACCGGTCCCGGTATGCCGTTCCCGGGTCGTCTTCCGTCATCATCACTCAATCTCCGACATGGTTGACCGACCCAGGATCCCGTGCTCCGGGTCTTGTTCCGGTCCGGGTCCGGGTCCGGGTCCCGGATAGTCGCTCAGAAATCATCACAATATGCCATACAGCAAGCTAATCTCAACCTCCCCTCCCCCTCAGGGCCATAGGCCAAATGTTGATCATGGGCTGGGACGGCACCGAAGTAACCCCCCAAATCCGTGAGCTCATAACAGACCACCACCTGGGCTCCATCCTCCTAACAGCCAAGAACCTCAAATGTACTCATCACCTTGTACTCTCCCCCCAATCTAGAATTCAGTAGTCCATACTAACACCCCCATGACCAGCCGCCCATCAAACAGCAAAGCTCGTCCAAGAGCTCCAAACCATCGCCCACAACGCCGGCCATCCTTACCCCCTGCTCATCGCCCTCGACCAAGAAAACGGCGGCGTCAACTCCCTCTTTGACGAAGAACACATCTGCCAGTTCCCTTCCTCCATGGGCCAAGCAGCAGCCGGCTCCCCGGACCTCTCCTACCAACTAGCCAAAGCAACCGCCACCGAAGTCTCAGCCTGCGGCGTCAACCTCATCCTCGGCCCCGTTTTGGACGTCCTTACCAACGCGCGCTACCAACCTTTAGGCGTCCGCGCCACCTCCGACGACCCGCAAGAAGTCTCGCAGTATGGAATTGCCGCCATGAAGGGGTACAAAGACGCTGGCGTCGCCACGTGCGGGAAACATTTTCCCTCTTACGGCAACCTGGATTTTCTGGGAAGTAGTTTGGATATCCCCATCATCACGCAGACGCTTGAAGAACTGGCGCTGTCAGCGCTGGTGCCGTTCCGCAACGCGATTGCCACGGGAAAGTTGGACGCCATGTTTGTCGGCGGTTGTGGGATCACGAATCCGAGCATGAAGGTGGCGCATGCGTGTTTGAGCGAGCAAGTGGTTGATGAGCTTTTGCGCGAAGAGCTGGGGTTCACTGGGGTTGCGATATCAGAGTGTTTGGAGATGGAAGCGCTTCGTACCGAGATGGGGGTACGAACGGGGACCATCATGGCTGTGCAGGCCGGGTGTGATTTGGTGTTGTTGTGCAGGGCGTATGATGTCCAGCTGGAGGCGATTTCTGGACTGAAGCTGGGGTTGGAGAACGAGGTGTTGACCAAGGAGAGGGTTTATACGAGTTTGAGAAGGGTGTTGAAGATGAAGAGGGGGTGTACGGATTGGGCCAAGGCGCTGAATCCGCCGGGGATCTCGCTGCTGAAGCAGATTCACCCGAGCCATCTGGCGTTGAGCATGAAGGCGTACGATGACTCGATTACGGTGATGAGGGACAACGAAAAGTTGTTGCCGCTCAATGAAAGCATGCATCAGGAGGAGGAACTGCTGCTTTTGACGCCGCTGGTCAAGCCGTTGCCGGCGTCGGCGATGACGAAGACTATCCTCGAAGGTTCGACCAAGATTAGGTCCGAGAATCCGATTCATGATAAATGGATACACAGGGAACGCAGTGCCATCATGAGTGGTGAGGGAGTGTTTAGGGAACTTGGGAGATCTCTAGCCCGCGCTAGACATGGAAAGTTACTTCACACTTCTTATACCGCCAACGGTGTGCGGCCGGGTAACTCTCCCTTTCCATTTTCACCTTCTAGGATGATACCTTTACTGACACCATCCAGTCCACGAATCCCTCATCCAACGCGCCTCAACCATCATCCTCCTCACCGCTGACGCCAACAGGAACCTCTACCAAGCCGGCTTCACCAAACACGTAGCAATGATGTGTTCCCTCCTCAAAGCCTCGGGCCACAAAAAGAACCTCATCGTCGTCGCCGTCTCCTCTCCCTACGACTTCGCCATGGACAAGTCCATCGGCACCTACATCTGCACCTTCGACTTCACCGAAACCGCCATGTCTGCCTTGGTCCGCGCCCTATGCGGCGCTTTCACCCCGCACGGCACTTTGCCAGGAACCCTCCGCAAAGCTCCCCGCAAGGCCGTCCAAAGCTCCGCAGGCGGCAAATCCAAAACCCGCACGCAGCACTGGCTCGTCGAGCCCTACGACGTCGAAAGAGACACCAAAGGACTCCAAGATCTACTATTCGCCATGGTCCGCGGCAGCGCGCCCAACCATCAATACTTTTACGCCTTCGGCCCGCACTCCTTCTCGCTGTTATCCGACATGATGATGGTGGAGCAGCAGCACGAAGAAGAACCAAAGATGGAAGAGCAGCACTTTGTCGTCCGCAACTCCTCCACCGGCGCTTTATACGGGTTTTGCTCCACTTACTACCTCCCCTCCACTTTCACAGGAATCATCGGCGCCATCTTCGTCGACCCGTCCAAACGTAACCTGTCGATAGGGTACTCCCTCCACCGCCGGGCCGTGAGGAACCTCCTCCAGAAACACCCAGACATCAAGCATTTCCAGCTGGGATGCTGTCTCCCTGGTATTTTCCCCGGTATCCCACTCGACCACTCTGATGCCCTGTCCATGTCGTCAGCTATAACCCCTGGATCTACCACATCTTCCACCGCCGCTTCTTCTGGTCTAAAATCCTGGTTATCCACTACCTGCGGATGGGATTTGTCCCCTTCCTCCTCGAGCGTTGTCCGCACCCGCAAAATCTACAACCTCCTCCTCCCCTCTCTCCAAACCTGGTCCTCACCCCCAGATTTGCCCACCACCCTCCAGTTGGCCGGTATCTCCTTCGACCTCATCCCCGGCGGCGGCGGCAGCAGTGGGCGCACCACAAATTCAACCCCAAATTCATCTCTGTCTGCAGAACAAGAATCCGTCCTCTCTTTCGTCTCATCCCACTCTACCCCCGAAATCCTCACTCTCTACAGACTTGCTCTTCTTCAATCCCCTCCTCTTTTCTCATCTTCTGCTTTGTCATATTCTTCTGTTTCTTCTGCTTCCCCTACTGATCCTACCACGTACAATAACAATCACCATAACAACAACCATAACAACACATGGATCATCCGCGCCAAGATCCAATCCCAATCCCAGTCCCAGTCCCAGTCCCAGTCCTCCCAAGCCCCAGGAGTAGTAGAAGGAGGAGGAGGAGGAGCAGGAGGAGGAGCAGAGCAAGTAATAGGTACCATCATAATCAGCAGCGATCTAGGAAGGGAGTTGCATCTCCCTTCTTTGTCGTCGGCTTCGGGGTCTTCTAGCGGTGGCACCGGGGGAATCATTGCGCCTGTTGTGTCATCCATGACGGGGCAGCAACAGCAACAGCAACAACAACAGGCAAACTTGTTGTTGGTGTTGCAGGGGTTGGTGATGTTGGGGTTGAGACAGAACAAGAGGGAGAAGATGGCTTGTTGCTTGTTGAGTTGGGTGAGCAATGGCAATGGAAGTGGTGGAAGTGGATCAAGGGATGGGGGACAGCAGCAAAACAATAGTGTGGAAACGTTGTTGGGTATGGGATTTGAGGTACAGCAGGTTTGGGAGGAGGTGGTTAATGGGGTTGAGCAGGTGAGTTTACAATTCTTCTTTGAAACTGATACGTGTTGAGGAGTGATTGATTAATTACTAACCTGGTTACAGTTTGCTTCGCTTGCTTAAGGCATTTCAGTCACTTTGGATATGTTACGATTTATGACACGGTTTTTTGTTCTTTGGATACGCGGTAAGCGTAATTTGTGGCTGATTACTTTGGCATGTTGGAGGGATGTACTTACGGTGATATACGACTTGTCTTTCTTTACTTAGTCACTTGACCCCGAGGACTTTACACGTGTCTCGGGTTGCTTGTAGTTAGGATATCAATCAGAAATTGCCTTGTTTGGGTATTTGCTTCCGTTATTAGGGGTATTCAAGATTAGAAGATTAGCAAATACGGTCAATCTACCCGTGGTGTATCCAGTCATTAGAACAATCTTTGCCATTTCCAATCCACGGACTCCGGTGTTCTCCTCACTACCCAAGCATTTTCCCCGTTTCGGGATTAGGCGTCAATCTTCTTAACGCTTCAGCAGCAAAAACGGGATCAGTTAGCCTGGATGCCATCCTGTCTGGCTTCAGGTCATACTCCGACTCAGCTTCAGAGTCCCCATCCGAGGTCTGGCCGTATGATGAGGTCCCGAGGAGTCCTAGAAGGCCATGACTTTTGGGTACGGGTTGGGCTAGAATCTTTTGCTCCAAAGCTATGTAGCCTGAGGACTGGGCTGGCTTGACGTTTGTGGTGAGAAGTATTGGCACCGTTTGTGCCAACGGGGAAATGGGAGAAGACGAGGACCGGGTGGCAGTTGCTTTTGGTGTCGACTCTGGTGTTAGTGGTCCAGCGGCGGTTTTGAGCTTGGTCGGCGGGGTACCAAGGCCCTTCCTGATGGGCAGGGACTGGTCAGAACCGTGGCTGTGGCCGAATTCTCGGCGTTCAACCGATTTGAAGTACTGCCACACATTAGCACTGTCCGTTCTTCATCAACAGACCACAAACAGAAACACAAACCTTGACCGTCTTCCACTTGAGTTCCCCCGCTGCCTCCTCATCACAAATTACGGTAGCCCTCTCATGCATCTGCAATGCCGAGCCAGTCCACATACTACTCACTCCCTCTTCTACGCATTTTTTCAACGCCCTCGCCTTTTTGGCACCAAGGACAATCATCAGCACCTCCCTCGCCTCCAGGACCGTCTTAACCCCCACCGTCAAGGCCAACTGGGGCACCTTGTTCACATCGTCATCGAAGAATCGACTGTTTGCAAGGATGGTGTCCTCCGCTAGTGCGACGACACGCGTTCGAGAGGCCAAGCTGGAACCGGGCTCGTTGAAAGCTAGATGTCCATCCTCTCCCAGGCCGGCGAGAAACAGGTCGATTCCGCCGGCAGCAGCAATCTTGGCTTCGTAGCGTGAGCACTCGGCAGCGAGGTCTGGAGCGAGGCCATTGAGAAGGTTGGTATTTTGTGGGGGGATATTGACATGGGAGAAGAAGTTATCGTGCATGAAGGAGGCGTAGGATTGAGGGTGGGTCGGGGGAAGGGAGACGTATTCGTCCTGCAACCATTGTCAGCAAGATATGGAAAGACGGAAATGAGAGTTTTGGTGGTTCTTACCATGTTGAAGGTTATGACATTTTCGAAGGAGACCAAACCGGCCTTGTACTTCTCTACAAGACACTTGTAGATGCCAAGGGGACTGGAGCCGGTCGGGAGACCGAGGACAAATGGGCGAGTGCGGGTAGGAGAGAAGGAGTTGATGCGGTCGACGATGTAGTCGGCCACGTAGGAGCTGGCGGATTCAGCGTTATCGCGGATGATGAGCCCCATGTTGCTGGTTGAGTGATGCTGTGATGGTATGGGGAATGGAGATAGGGTGCTCGAGTGGATGAGGGATAAGAGATGATACGTGCTGTCAATGAGAGAGACAATGTCTCGGTGAATGGGGAAAAGAATGACTAAAGGGAAGAAATACCTCTACCGTTGAGTTTTGCGAGACTCAACGAACAGAGCCGCCCTCGTCCCGTCGTCAGCCATCAAGGTGCACTAATGTCGATGCTCGAGACTGGCAAGGGCGACCATCCATCAACTCCAGGGTCCAGTCCATGACGGGCAGGGCACCTCCACGAACTGGGGTGTCGACCCCGCAATACGTGGTATCAGAAAATGATCTATCCATGGTAAGTAGCTTCCAGATGACTGACTAGGTACCTCAAAACCTCCAGATCCACAAGATAAGCAAGAGGGGGACAGATGGAACGTTCATCTTTGGGGATCATCACGCTGCCAGCTTCGCGCCAGGGGATCAATGGGGCACAGCGTGTGGTCGTTTGTGTGTCATTGTGATTGGCGGCGACCGACACTCGAGGTTGTTATCTTGCCACAAAGTTGACTGGTGAGAATGAAAGAGGGAGAGGCTTAGTTTGTGGAGGTGACGTCCCAAGACGGTTATTTCCGTTGTCCTGCGCTGATCTGGGCACAGGTGATACCTTTGTGCCTGCGTTGGTTGTGGGAGACACTTGTCGCGATTTCATCCGATAAGCAGGGCGGTTTGTTATAAGAGTGGGAAATACAATCTGATTGCAACCCTCAGTTTGGGAGACTCTTTGTGAGCTACACTAGTAGAGAAAGGTACGCACAAAGTCTGAGGCAACTGAATTGTCATTGTCATCGTCGAGTTCCTTCCTTCCAGAGATGATTTGATATGGCTCGTGCACAGCAGCCCTAGGACTTTAGTGTCAAGATTTCGCAGAAACTGGCCTGTCGCACGGGCCATGCTTAGCGGCGCACTGTACTTGGCGTTCATTGGCACCGTGACTGGCGGGCTTCAAGTTCACTGCAATTTGTCAATTCGGATCTGATGACTTTGTTCTTCCATCTTTCAATCTTCAATCCCACATTCCAGCCCCTCATGCTAAGCCCTCCATGTTCGGATCGCATTCTGGATAGACTCCAAGCTTGAACCGGGCTCATTTTCTTGTCGACTGACTGCTACTTTCTGCCCCTCGGTTGGTTCCGATTGTTGACGCAATCGCATTGCTTGATGTCAAGCGCCCTCCCTCCAAACTTGCAGCGACCAAAAGACCGAGCAACATACAAAACCCCAAGGCAACGTTACTTCAGTTTCGCACCAAGTGCATTCATTCCTCCACTTGATGTACACAACAACCAACCATCAGCGAAATTCTGAGACACACTCGTTGACATCACTGAGACGAAAGTGAAAGTCTTCCACAGGCCTTCTTTCTCCTGAACATCAACATAGTATCAAGCGCTGCTTGCCAAGTTGTGTTACCCGCTGCCCTTCTCCTGGTTACATCCACCCAGCTGCTTCCATTCTGCCAAGTTGTAACGTCATTGGCTCTGCTCTTTATTCGCAATATCTTCACTCCTGCACCCCACACTTCCTCATTGTCCTCCAGTGTTCATGTTTCGCCTTGGTATGATGGCTTGTGCGGTCAAGCTTTGTAGTCAAAGCTGATCACACTGCCTCGCTAACGTTCTCTCACATATTGTAATGATTGCAATGGATTCATGCTTCAACCAAGGTTTCTGGTTGTAAGGAGCCTAGATCGCTCTTTGGTAATCAATACAGCATCTGGACAAGAAGAGCCGTACAGGTATTCCTTCCTCTTGCGGCCCTGGCTAACTACCTAACATTGCCCTCTCTGACGGCTGTAACATAGCATTTCCACTTTGTTAGCCTCCCCTCATCAGCTCGTCACCTTTCCTTCCTTCCCCTCTTGTTGCCAACCTTTTGCTTCTCACCGCCACACTATCGTACTTTACTTCCAACATACCAAGCTACAGATTCTGTTTCAGCAGAGCCTCAAGATCACCATCACGTTGTTTCCGCCGTCTGTATCAAGCGGCTTGTCAGTCTTTGGGCTTGCCATCTGCCTCTGTCCAGAGTGGTGAGGGCGACAAGATCGACCAAGTGTATTATCTTTCCTGCTCTCGACAGCAGTCATCATCATTCTGTCAGGCTATGGTTAGAACAGGTGCATCCTATTCACTCGGCATTTGTCTCATCCTCCCTTGAGTCTTTAAATGACTTAAAAAAGGCCTTCCTTCCGTTAGTCTACTCTCGACCTCGAATGCCAAGCATCCACTCGTTTTCGCAATGGCATCCCTCAAGCTATTAATCATAAACGCCCTCAAATCGCTCTCGCGAGGCAGGTCCTTCCTGCAAGCTTTACTTGCCCTTTGGATCAGCCCCAAGTCCAACCCCAACAAACTCAAAAAGATCAAAGTATTTCGAAGGACCAGGGAGGAGTTTCTTAAAGAGGCCAAGAAGCTCCTTCTCGGACCGATCGGCAGCAATCACTTCATCAAAAACAGCGGCCCAACCCCAGACGACCCTCTTTTGTTACTCTCCAAGAAGCTCGAGGCACAATTCAGACAAGGCTTACAGACCAGCCCAGCATGTATGCTTCCCTCATACAACCACCAACTACCTGGCGGACACGAAAGTGGCCAGTATCTGGCGGTCGACATTGGTGGCTCGACACTTCGCGTGGGTGTGGTGGACCTGAAGGGCCGACAAACCACAGATGATGACGACAGCACCATTGTCCATATGGACAGCTACAAAATCGACAGGAACGTCCGATTGCTTCGAGGGGCATTTTTCTTCAAGTGGATGGCTCGGAAAGTAGAGACAAGCTTGAAGAAAGCAATTGACGCTGGGCACATTTCGAAAGCGGAATATGAGTTGGGAAACCCAATGCCAATGGGTTTGGCGTGGAGCTTCCCTCTAGAGTATGTCAAACACTTTATTCTACATTCATCCCAAGATCAGCCAACTAACGACACGACAGGCAAACATCGCCCAATGGAGGAAACATCTGTCCCATGGGCAAGAGTTTTCTTGCATGCGACGGACTGATGGGACAGGACTTGGGTGCCACCTGTAACAAGATTCTCCAAGAACTCCGAGTAAACGTCGAGGTTGTCTCGATAGTCAACGATTCCAACGCCACTTTGCTTTCGTCGGCATATTCCAGCCCATCGGCACGCTTCGGACTGATTCTTGGAACTGGCGTCAACATTGCTGCCCACCTTCCGGTAAATCTGATTGGAAAATCCAAATTTGGGGAACGACCCGACAGTTGGTATGAGCAAGCGAGCCATGTCATGGTCAACACCGAGTTGGGCATGTTTGGCCGTGACATTTTGCCCCTGACGCGATGGGACAAGATACTCAAAGCCGGACACGAAAGGCCCGACTTCCAGCCGCTTGAGCATCTGGTAAGTGGGTACTACCTCGGTGAGGTGTTCCGAATTGCCTTATTGGAGGCGATCAAGACGACGGGTCTGTTGGGAGGAAAGATTCCACCACTGTTGTTGGATGCGTATTCGATGGATACGGGAACCATGTCATTAATCATCAAGTAAGTTGCTCTCTCTCCTCTGTTCTCTTTCAACCCTCGGTTCGCTTGCTAACATCACATATCAGTGGACGAGATGCCAGAGGAAAAGCCGAAGCGGTCTTTTCACAGCTCTACCACCTACCAGCCGGTTATCCCAGCACCGAGGACATGCGGTTCATGCAGCAACTAGCGGGTTATATCGCCCAGCGATCGGCTTCCATCGTCGCTGCCTCGGTGTTTGCGTTGTGGGAGCTAAAGAATGAGGCCGAACAAAACGTTCTGAACAACCTTGAGCCCGAGTCACCATTTAGCGAGGAGACAGCATTAGAGTTAATGATGGAGCAGACCACGGTAGGGTATACCGGATCGGTTCTGGAATGTTTTCCGGGTTACAAGGAGACACTGCAAAGATATTTGGACCAGCTGATGATGTCTTCGGGGCACGATTTGAAGGGGCGGAGGATAGACTTGGTTCCGGCAAAGGAGAGTTCACTGCTTGGAGCGGCCGTGTCGTTGGCGGGTGTTGTGGAGGAGGAGAGGATGGGGTTGAATGAGAAGAAGGGCATAGCGTAGATTTGCGTGGCATTATGGATAACAATAATAATGATAATGATCTTATTCACGCTGACTACCTAAGTAGCTAGCTAGTCGCTCATGGTGACATGTGGTCCTTCACCAGTCAAAGCCAGGAAGAGGAAAGATCGTGTTTTACGAATACAGCCGCGCGCCCGAAGCTAACGCGGTTATGGATATTTATTTTTCGTTGATGCCATTCTCTTGGTTGTACACCAAGCAGTTATGTTTTTACTATCTGGTGATAATGTCGTCGCCAGAAGTCAAGTCAAAAGCAGACCATGCTCAGTCAACTTGGCACTGTGCTCGTCATAACTGAACTGAACCCCAGACTCGGCAGTCCCTCCACTCTTGACGGGACGAGTCTCCACATTTGTCCATCCCGTCTGGGGTTCATCTCGTCTCCACTCGAGCTTCTTTCTTCGTCCCGTCTTCTCTATAAGTTCAAGATGCGATTGAACGCTCGTCAGCTCTGTTACGGGCAGAAAGATGGCTTCTGACGGCAAGGTATGGAGTATGAAGCGCGACGGATTGATGCTGATAACGCTTCAGGAGTGGTCGACGAGTGTTAGTGAAACCTGAGCTGCCTGACTTTTTGGCACACCCAGGCACGGCACTTCCAACCCCCCCAGCAGACACCTAGAGTCTTGGCAGCCAATATCTTGTATGACGCTGCCATGGCCTTGCAAGGACTTGACGGCATCTGATTGAACACTATACCCGCTGCAGATACAGTTCGCTGATCACAGCCCTCTTCTGTCTGGCCTCGCTGACATCGGACTGGATCAGTTGGCGCAAGCCGGCAACGATAACACCTACCTACCTTCCATCACACACTCTCGCCCGTCCCGTCGCAACCCATTCCACATCAATTGATCACACGGCGCAATCTTAAGATACCTACCTACCTCTAGCCTTGATATCTGCCGATACTCCCAATGAACGCAAGAGTCCCGTCTCTCGCCATCGTCAACCAACAAATCCAGGCCTCGCTTCCCTCAGCCTCAGCCTCGGCCGATTGAACGGACAACCGTGGGACACACCACACCATGTGTTATAGAAGCGGCAAGGTATAAGCAACACCGTTATCGGGACCTCTCCCGCCAGATCACCATTCGAACCAAACTAGCCGCGGTTAGTCGTCACCGCGATCGACACACACGAACACCAATATCGTATCTGGCCAATCTCTACCCATTTGTTTACACCACCGACGATGCAATGGCCAGCTTCAATTCCATACCACAGCTCCCCAATGGCGCACCAGTCGATACTGCCGACGCCCTCGGGCTGAACGCCGCCGGTCAGCCCATGGGCATGGGAATGGGAATGGGCATAGGCGATCCCTTTGGCTTTGAGGAAGCGCTTCTGTATGTCATTTCAACACCACCACTGCAGCAAATCGCAAACCACTAACCTTCCCAATTCCAACCTCCACAGTGATGTCAACGCCGACCTCCACGCCGGAATCCCCTTCACCCCCTCCGCCTACGACTTTGACAACTTCACCTTCGAAGACCCCTTCTCCACGACAACATCCTTCCCTCCCCTCCCCGCGCACTCGCAAGGGCACAGCCACATCCACATCCAAGGCCACGGCCACACACCATATAACCTCCCATCCGTCGGCGGGGGCCCCATTGTCGGCGCCGTCGCCGCCGAAGCCGAAGCCGCCCTCAAAATAACCACCAACGAAGTGGACTCGCCCTCCGACCTGCTCGACAACAAGCTGCTCGGCTTCAGCCCGCCCATCCCCTCCGGGCAAGCGACCCTCGTCGACTCTGAAACAGGGCGATTCGCCGACTTTAACATGACCGCCGAGCTATATGGCATGTTTTTTGTTGCTGAGGATGTATTTGCCAGTAACACGCCCGTTAGTGATCAAGGACAGGGACTGGGGCAGGGGCAGGGACAGGCACAGCACCCTGGTGCGAGGCCGTTGGAGTTGACGTGTTATCGGAGGAATCTCTGGCAATGTACAGGGCAGATTACGTTGCCCAGACATGCGTTGCATTGCTCGCTTTTGCTCAATGGTAACGAGCAGCAGCCTGGTGGCAATGGGGCAGCAGGGAGACAGGTGCGGATCAAAGAGCTGTGGGCGTCCATCACGGCCATGGAGAGCATCGAGGGGAAACCGACAGAGATCATCAGCATTCCTTGGAAGAGTAATAATCCCGCTTTTGCCGCTGCCGGAGGACAACAACAAGGACAGCAGCCAGAAGAATCGTCAAGGACAGCGACCACACCACCAAAGCAGTTACTCGACTTATCCGCCGGACAAGAAATCGATAAAAGCGGGAACAGAGTGTCGATACCCGTGTCGTGGAAGCGGTTGCAGTTTAAGCACGCCACGGCGAATAATGGACGGAGAAAGGGGTTGCAGCAACATTATGTGGTGCAAATCAACTTGTTGGCCAAGACCGCTGAGTCGGGGGATAAGCTGATCAAGTTGGCGGAGATCCAATCCGGCCCGGTGATTGTGAGGGGGAGGAGTCCGAGGAATTTTGACAGTAGGAGGGATGTGCCATTGACGGGCGATCGGAAGGGCATGTTGCAACGGACAAATACGGAGGGGTCTGGTGGTGTTGGTGCTGGTGCTGGTGCTGGTGGAAACGGCAGCCATGACAAACAACAGACGCAGCAACAGCAGCAGCAGGGTATGGATAGGACCGAGATGCTCCAGAGGTATCACTCGTTGGGAAATCAGGTGTGTTTTCACTGCCCTCCGGTATTCCTTCTCCCTCCCCTTTTTTTCCCCCCATTCTTGCTATCACAAGCTAATAACTCCCTTCAAAAAAAAGCCATCATCAGACTGGTCATCCTCAACCGGCGGGCCCACCCCCCAACCCTTCAGCACCTCACCCAACCTCCATCAACAACAACACCCCAACAAAAAACTCGCCATGACCTCCAACTCTCCGGGATCTTCTTCTCGACCACCAATACCATCGTGGGGATCCTTATCCTCGGACGCCGCCGCCAACAATCACAACAGCGGCTCACGAAGGAAACCCACGCCCTTAGCTGCCCCAAACAGAACCAGTCATCACAGAAATACCTCCTCCTCTGCTGCGGGTGCCCTACCAATTAGTTTGTCCCTGTCGGAAGACGAGCAGAGGAGTCCGCCTATGAATAGGACTGCTACTCCTGGCTCGGCAGGGGCAGGGGCAGGGGATAGTCCGCTCTATGGCAAGATGGGTGTTGCTACTGGTGGATTGAAGAGGGATACAGCTGGGAAAGGGATGGGTTTTGGCTCCGGATCGGGAGGACTTACGTCTACTACTCACTCTAACAACAATAAGGGTGATAGCCACTTTGAAAGTGGAAGTCTGGGGCAGCAGAATCAGTACCAGAAAGAGAATGTGGGGAGTCCGATTGAGGCAGCCGACCTTTTGTATGAGTACTTTCCGCTGAGTTTGGATGATTGGTTAGTTCTTTCTTTCTGTTTTTTTTTTTTTTTTTATGTTTTTTTTTTCCTTCTCCGTTTTTTCCCTTCCTTTCACTCAATTCACTCACCACACCTGTCCTCTTCTCTTTCCCCCCTTCCTTTTCTTTAACTTTGTCACCAACATTCATTCTTTCTTCTTGTGCTCTCACTCCTCTTCTCTTTTCATCTATTCCCCACCATCCCCCTCTCTCACTTCCCCCCAGGCGTCCAGTTCCTTCCCTCTATCCGTCAGGTGTTCTCTCCCCACTATCCATCAGCCCCCCTCAGTTCAATAGCATTGAATACATCACATACTGACACACTAAAAAATTGTAAAGGATGCCACCAGTAGACGCAGTCTACCGCCCCCACGTCGTACATCACACCATTGTCCCGCCTGAAATCAAGGCGCAACAAACGAATAGCAGGACAAAACGGTATTTTGCTGCTGAGTGAGTGAGTGAGTGAGTGAGTGATGAATTAACGAATGAAAGTCTTGAGCGGGTAGCTGGTTGTGTTGTTTCCGTTTCTGTTTGTTTTGATCATCCATGTATGATGGTTTTTTTTCTTTTATGATGGTTTATAAATACTTTTATTAGGGTTTCGGGTTCGGGTCGTCTCATAGTTTGGGGGTTTAGACATTTAGAAAGGAGTTAAGGAGTTAAGGAGTTTAGGAGTTTAGGTATTTAGGCTCGGGTTAGGCTCGGGTTAGGATAGGATGGAATAGGATGCGAGAGAATACCTTGGCTAAGATAGAATACCTTAGGTAGTAGGTCATCATCATCATCATCATTGTAACAACTGGAACAGCTTTGTCGCGGGTTCATGGTTTCCTGTTTTTCTTTTTCTTTTTTGTACGTCAGAAATACCATGTCAGACCATGTTATCCTGGAAAGTGTGTACAAGAATACAACGAGATATAAATATGTTATTACATTACATCACATGATATAACATTTACGGTTCTAAATTTTCAAGAAAGAAGAAAACCAACACGCCATTCACAACACCAGTCAGTCATCGCGCTCAATGTGTTTAATCATACTTCCATTATTTGTTGTTGTTTTTTTTTTTGTTTCTTTTTCTATATTTCGCTATTGAAGGAATCAAAAACCTTGGTTGTTCGTGTTTTCCATTGCGCATGATAGTATCTGCAGTCTGTCATCTCTTATCCAATCGTCAAATGGTGTCGTTCATCATTCAGAGTGCACGTTTGCATGCAGTACAAAGGCAGACAGAGACACAAAAAAAAGAAAGAAAGAACCAAGAAACAGAACAAGAAACAATCCACACAAATCGCTGTAGAAACTAGAAGCCCCGAAAAAGCAAACGCTGTCTTTGATCCATATTCAGAGACGATTAGGCTTCCATCGCGTCACTTATATGCTCCAGTACATTCCAGCACACAATTGACAAGCCTAGATATAGTACATGGAGTTCCTAAGGTTGGGATGAACAGCCCCGGAGTTACCCCATCTTGCGAAATCATCGGTCTTAACGCTATCGTTTTCATCGAGGGCGTCAAAGAGCTCCTTCTGATGGATACGCGCCCGGTCGCACACCAAGTCGGCATAGTACGCAGGCGGGCAGATACTGACAGCCTTGGTGGCTCGTCCAAAGAGATAACACATGTCATGCGTCAGCTGCTCCAGCGTGTCGGCCGCCTTGTTTCCATAGTCGGCCCTGAAAATCTCATCCACCAGAACTGTGTAGTGAGCCGAGCGGGCCGTGCCCTGGAGCGACGCGTGCGCCTGCAAAAAGAAGTCCCAATAGCGGACGTTGGTCACGCCGCGGTCAACCACAGTACCCTCCTTGGGGCTCTTGGACTTGAAGTGAATATGCTTCGGGTCCGTTGGGAAGAAGCGAGTCTGGTGGCGCTTGACAGAGACAATCAGCGTAATACGCGGTAGCTTGCCAGCTGGATACACCAGCTTGCAGGCGGCGCGAACCAGGGGTAGCTCGTCCTTGATGACCATCTGGAACTGTCCCTCGGAGACGCCATCGCGGAAAATCAGGATATTCTCGGGGAGACTGCGGTTGTTTGCGGGATTGCTGCGCCATAGTTCCAGACGCGTCTTGAACTTGTCCGTAAACTGTTCCGTCATGGACTCCTGGCCGTGCGGGTTGTTCCAAACCATTGCAGGCCATTGTCCAAGGTGTTGGTCGATGGTTGAGACCAGGCCGACAATACTGGGAGCCGATGCAGGCGATTGTCCAGCCGCTAGATTGGTCGGATGGGTGACATCATAGCCCACCACCATCGTCTTCCCCTTGGCGAGCAAAGGAATGGGCGTCTTGATATTGTGATTGGTGCCGCCAAACTTGAGGTTGACCTTGAGGCCGACGTTGGCAAAATACCCCAGCTGCCCCTTAGTGCTAAGGAACTTTTCGGCTACACAACAGACTGTGTGAACGCCAAATGTGATATCGGCAGCCCGCTTCACCATATTGTAGATCGCAACATCCTTTCTGGGTAAAAGAACCACCACAAATTGGTGCGAGCTCATGAGTTCCTTCACTTTGGCAAAGAACTCTTTTTCGCTCCCTGGAACTGACATGCTCATGCCCGGCGAGAACCTGGGGTTAATCGGGATGCCCGTTCTGTTCAAGAATTCGGCAAAAGCGGTCATAGCTTGCGGCACCCCTTCGTTTGCCTTGGAACCCTTCAGTTCCAAGTATGTCCACTTCTCAATCTTGCGGCAAGGTCTGGCGACCTTGACAAACTTCATCAACCACCCGCCGTCCTGCGGCTCTACCGTCTTGTTACCGCTGTACGTAAGCATCGGAGGCTTGAGCTCACGCCCGACAACGGTGATCAGCTCCTTGTCGATCGAAACCTTGAACTTGCCAAGCGTCAGGCTTTTATCAAGACCAAGTGTCTGTCTGCCTTTCGTCACGATAGACTGAGCGTTCAGCGAAGGAGCTCTGCAAGCAAACTTAATCATGTTGTCCGCCTCGTTGGCTGTCAGCTTAGCCTTGACGGAACGGCCTTTGACCAGCGTACAAAACTCGGCCAAGACGTAAATCGCCTTTTCCTTGGTGCCAACGTTGACCAGAGGAAGCGAAGCATTGGCGGTTATTCCGTACCGTTGTTTATAATAGTTCGCTACCGTGATGTACGCGTTGCTCGGCAGGCCGGGAGTCGGAGGAGGGGCAGCGCCATCCTTTGTCTCTCGCGCACGCAAGTAGAACTGACAAGAGGTCGGGCCGCCAACCTGGACACCCGGAATCCCGAACAAGGGCGGATATCGGACTTCTTTACCATCCTTTTGCTTCCCCCTTTCGTCGCCACGGTTAGCAATGCCATTGAGCGTGCGGTAACATTTTTTATAAACAATCTTTCCATCAATAAGGAATGGGGCATTCAACTCGACACGGCCCTTAGCCAGGACCTTGTGAACTCTGCGCATCTTGTCGTTGAGCTGATTTTTGGTTACTTCGTTCCAGGCATTGCATTTGTCCATTACGTCAAGTCCAAGTTCCTGAAACAGCTGTGCAAGTTTGACCCCAGGACGGAAGACACCATGCGTGATGTTGGTATTGAGTAAAAGTCTTCCGGTAGCTGGACGGACGCTGGCAAAATATCCTCGCAAGATGACCAAAGGGGAGTCATGGGGCCGCACTTGTTCAATGAGGTCATCACCAATGGCAAAAAACCTTCCCCTTCCCACCACCGCAACATTGTCGTCGGCGCGGGCATGATGAGTCACAATGGTGTTGAGGGCATCGAGCTCCACATTGTACTTGGGAAAGTCTCCGTCGAGCTTGGGATCAAGTGTCGTGAGCTCGTTCAGCACCTTGCCGAAATCGCAGGTTTCGACACTCTCCTCCACCTTGACCACCCAAGTCTGGGGCTTGCTGGGCAGGTTTTGGTTGGAACTCGGCTCGGTCCACGTCACCTCAAAGATGCGGTTCTCGGGAACTTTGAGCTTGGTGGTCGTCACCAGGTGCACTTTGAAATCGCTGGCAATCGCCACGGATTTCACGTTGGCTTCGATCTGCTTGAGCAGTTTCCCAACCACCACCTCCACTTTCTTGGATGCGACCTCAGCTTCCTTTCCGAGCTTTTCCTCGGTGGCGGCAACTTTGATGGTGTACCTGTAAATGGCTGGTGATTTGATGTTGATTTTGAAATAGTTGGCCCAAAGCTTCACCTTCTCGCCCATGGTACCATGGCCAGGGCGAACCGGCAAGTTGTTGGCTTTCTCCTTCTCGCTGAGCGAAAGCTTGCTCATGGAAGTGACCAGATTGTCGCTGACGTGCTTCTTGATCCAATCATCCTCGAGTTTGGTGATCTGGGCGTCAGGCTCGGGGGCACCACGACCGTCAATTCCCCTAAAGTCGTGTCAGCATCATGTTGAATGGTAAAAAAAAATGGAGAGGCACCTACTTGTAGACATCCGGTGGAGGGGGTTCGTATCCTCCCGCGCCCTGTCCTCCGCCGAAGCCACCACGGCCGCCGCCGCCGCCGCCTTGGAAACCGCCGCCACGGCCACCCCTTCCACCGCCGCCTTGGAAACCACCGCCACCACCGCCTTGATAACCGCCGCCACGGCCTCCACGGTCACCGCCGCCACCGCCTTGATAACCGCCGCCACGGCCTCCACCGCCGCCGCTGCCTTGGTAACCACCTCCACGGCCTCCACCGCCGCCTTGCTGACCACCTCCACGGCCTCCGCCGCCGCCGCCGCCGCCGCGACCACCGCCGCCACGACCTCCACGACCGCCACGATTGTCAGACATGACTGTTAAACTTGTAGTGTTGGTGGTAACAGATTGTCGAGTAGAGCAACAAGGCACGAGAGCTTATTCGGCTATCGTTCGGTTTGGTTCGGTTCGGTTTGATTGACGAGATGGTTGGTTGAGCAGAGGTAGGTAGGTAGGTAGGTAGGTAGGCAGGTACGTAGGTAAGCAAGAGGATAGTTAAGGTAGGTTGTTTGTTTGTTTGTCGTGGAAGGGGATTGTTGTGGATTTGCCAAGAGAGAAATACCACTGATTGATGGTTTTTTTCCAACTTGGACTTGTTATAAGCCGCTACTTTGTCGCACTCCGGACGCAAAAAAAAGAGTAATCGAGCGAAACGACTACTCCTCCGATGCGGGATTACTGGTAGTAGATGATGATGATGTTGTTGGGTGATATGTCGATATCAGAAAATGATGATGGGTAGTTGCGTAGGTCTCTAAAGCGAAAAAGAGAGAGAAAGCAAAGAAAGGTGTTGCCAAGGTTATGGATAACCAAAAGGAAAAGAAAAGGATGTGCTACGCGGATCCGCGAGCAAAAAGACGATAAGGCTGACGATTGTAGGCAGACAGACTTCTTAGGTCTAGGCAGGTGTCAGGTAGAGAAAATGGGATGCCTGGTGGAAATTTTGCGAGAGGGTTGTTGTGGATGCCGTGTTCTATTTAACAGCACCGTTGACGGGGAGCTGCAGGAGGAATGGACGCGCCCGCTGTATGGAAGCTTTGAGCTTGTAGCTGGCTGCTGCCCGATGGTTCAAGGTCCCCACATGAGTAGAAGGGACCCTTGGTACCAAGAAAACCTTGAGCTACCTAGCAGGTGGGAATGCGGGGAGTTTTTGCTGTAAGGAGCTGATTAGTAGCGGGCAGTGATCAACGGTAGCAAGGAAGTCGTGGTAGGTAGGACAACATCTGTTTTCGGTGAGGGGTGGAGTGGAAGTGGTGAAGCCATATCGTACAAGTAGCTCCCACCAGAATTGCCCTGGAGAGACAGGATGAAATGAACTGCCCCTCTTCATTTTACCATCAGAGCCTCGTCGACCGTTCTGCGTCACTGTATCACTGTTTTGACTGCTGCCAAAAGAAAACAGGAACCACCTACCTCAGTGACTGCCCTGGTGTAAACGAGCAGTGGGTTGGACTAAGCGGCAGGAAACAAGCAAACGGATTGGACAGATTGTCGGGCCGCCCGCAGGAAGGAGACATGGATGTCAAGTGCGGCGACGTGGTTGATAGTGAATAGCCATTGTTAGGTAGTTGGTGGAGGGAAGCGGGATGCTACTATGGAGTTTTCGCCCCTCCCCCGGACCGGTTGCAAACTTGCAAGTGGGATACGTGCCCGGAGGGGGTTGCTACCGTGAGAACCTGTTACTGTCTCGCTGTGTGAAGAGTGAGATTGCTAACAGAGATGCACAGCAGAGTGCTGTTCAAGAGACAAGTTGCAAACGACTGGACCAGACCCTACCCTGGTACATGCCAAGCTATCCCACCAGCGTCACTGCGTCGGCGATGCTTGGCCAAACCACCAATGTGCAAAGAGCAATGACGAAGAAATCATCCTCTTGTGCAACCCGCCGTAACACACAGAGAGACAGACTCGCTTGCTCGAATGGACCTCAATCAACTCTTCTACAATATCAAGAGCAGTGATATGATGTATGCCCTTTGTCAACTGGAAACATCACTAGGAATCCAACACTTTGTTCATTGCTTCCTTCGCAAATGACAAAGCAGCACTCACACAAGCAACCAATGACGACTTGACAACATCATGTGCACGTCGGCAGGCAGGCAGGCAGGCAGGCAGGCAGCTGAGGGTACTTGGTAAAAAAGGCTCAGACAGGCGGGGTTTGACAAACTAGAGGGAATGCAGGAGAAATGACTACCTAAGAAATGAAAAGGCACTGCAGCCTTCGCTGTGTTCAGGAGCGCCGGCCGGAGGCGACTGATGACGACGACGAGGCCCACGATGAGGCCTACCGTACCTACAGTTGCCATTGATCATCATGACAAGGTCACCAGAGGAGGAACTGACATTAACTGATCTTACGGCAAAGCCGTGAGGTGAAAAATACTCGGCTTCAACAATAAAAGTGATAGGCCCAACCGTAAGGCCGTGGACGGGATGAAATATCCAACCCGGCCCCATTTTCCTCCGTCCCCGTTTCCACTTCGTTCCGCTTCGGCTTCCGTCCCGCAGGGCACTCGTCCCGGTTCCGTGGGTTCGTAGGGTGATCCCCGAGTCAAACGGTCAGGGAATCGCGTTAACGACTGAGTTCTCGACGTTATCCCCGATTTTCCTTCGAATTTGTTTCATCCGATCTTATGCCTCTCGTTTCCATTCGTTCCATCCTGTCAGTCCAGTCATGATCCTCACGGTGTTTTGTTCCGTTTTTTTTTCAAATCTGTTTTGTTTCGTTTCCATACACCAAGAGGCGGACCCTCCGAAGGCTTTACACAGTAATTGCATCATCCCTTCCCGCTATTTCGTTTTAATAGCCTCCTTCACCTTACCCATCAGATTGTTTATCTACGCACCCATAGAGTACATACTTTGCCTCATCTACTATTTCATCTCACCCCTGATCAGGTTTTCACTCACGAGCATTCTACGACATCCAAGTGCAAGACAATTCTCAATATCATTTTCGTGAAAAAAAAAAGAATCTAAAAACAACAAGACCCTTTACCAACCTAAGTTTTCCCTTCCCTCTCCTTGACACCTTCCCTTCCCTTCCCTTGCCTTGCATTCCCTAAACTAGTACCGACCGTAGCAATATAAGTACCTGAAAGCATATACACAAAACTCCGGCGCTTTCCCCCATTCTTCCCATTCTTCCCAGCGCTTGCAGAACTTTTTAGAGACAAAATTGAAAAAGAAGAAAAAGCAAATAAAGAAACTCCCGGGTTGAAAACGTAAACGTAGCGTTTAGGGTATCAATACCAATGTATGCTCAGACAACAGCCAGCACAGCTCCCCTTGCTTCTTCTAAAACTTCGTATTCGTGCAAAAAGCTGACTGACTGCCGCCACACACTGGGATGGAATACACCTTTGCGAGCCATGACGACAGAGTCAAAAATCCAACAGCCGCGCCGCCCACCATTAAATTACCTCAAGGGTGAGATTTCTTTTTGAAAGCTTTTCCTCCACCCGGTCCTCCATGATTCGTTTAGTATGACGGTACAGAAGGGGAAAAAAAGAAAAATAGAAGATATAAAAAGACATGGACAGGCAAAAAAGGGATGAAGTGGAGTAGCGATGTTCAAGGGGCCAGATGACAGCAAATTCAATGACAGAAACAAAGAGACGAAATCAATCAGATTCGCGCATGTTCTCAACTTTGCTAAGAGCAGATGTGAAAAAAGATGAGATGACCGCCAAAAACTGAAGTCGTAATGAGACCATGCCAAAAACCCAGGCAGACAGATATATAAGCCAATAACTTTGGGGGAAAAACAAATCAATCACAGGAGGGCATCACCTGAAGTTAACACCCTCCTTCCTCATTTTCCTCACAATCACTCATGCTCCCATACCCCGGATCATTCTCCATACCTATCACCGACTTGATAATCGACGAACACCTGTCAGTCATCCTCTGCCTCATCTTTCCATCTAGACCGACCTGCTCCCCCTGCGGACTTCCGACCCATCTCCTCAGCGCGCCTGCCAAGCGTTCCAGCGCACCGGAGCACTGCTCCCTGCAGACCGTGTGCCTCTCGAGCAACTCCATTAGGCAGTAAGCCGCCGTAAACGCCAGAAGCGACATACCCTCGTGCTTGGGCTGGTCCGTTCCACCGGGAAGGATCGAGTTGAGGAACGCGATCGCTTGCTTCGGCGGGTCGGGGAACTTTTGGAGATGGGCGATGCGCATGGCGTATTGGAGGGCCATGAGGGCATCGTGATCGGGAACAATCTGAGCCATGGGGGAGTCGATAAGCGGGGGAACGCCACGGCCATACTCGGGGTGCTTGTCCGGGTTGAGGGAGGGGTCGGAGGCCTTGAGAGCGGCGGCGATGCTACCGCCGCGCTTCTCGGAGACGAGGACGGCGCGGGCCACAAGGGCACGTAGGTAGGCGTTGGAACCGATGGGTGCAATCTTGGCAGCGAGGGCAATTTCGTCAATGATTTCCTGAGTGGCGTCGGTGATGCCGTCTTGGGCTCTGGCGAGGCTGGTGAGGAGGACGCGCTGGAGGATGGAGCTTGAGTACCACGCGGCGACGGCGTCCATTGGCGAACGAACGGCGGGGTCTTCGACGACGATGTTCATGCCGTCAGTTAGGTCTACCAGGTTGAAGGCCGTGGGGCGGTTGAAGGCGAGGTTGTGCGCTCTCTGCACGATGCTATTGTTGAGAACGTCATCACAGTCCTGCTCGAGAAGGGTGGCAAGATGCTCCGGGAGGACATCTTCAGGGCTAGTGGATGTTCGCTGCAGGATCATGTTCAGCTGTCTGGCCTCGTTCCATCTCGACCTCGCAATCTTGGCCGCAGGAAGGTTAGCAAGCGAAAATTTGCTGCTCAACTGCCAAAGCAAGACCCGAGTGTGAAGTGCCTTGAGCATCAAACGATGGGGAGTGTCGGGGAGGGTGCCCGAAGCGAGCAGCGTGAGAGTGAGACGGCTCCTATTGATCTCGACATCGCCGCCGGCAAGCTGGGCATCCAACGCAATGGTCCAGGCCTTGACACGAGCGGCCTCTTGTTCCTCGCTAAGTCCCGTCATCCACAGATAAGTCCCTACACCAAACACATTGCGAAGGGTAAACTTTAGCGTCTTGAGCAACAACGCAGTAGCTTCGAGCAAGAAATTGTGTCGTGGCACCCAAACCGTTTGGATAGCCGTGAGCCAGGCTTGTCTCCTAACGTGAATTGGCGAGGCAAGCGAGGGCACGGCCTGAACCGCAGAAGTGGGGCCTTTTGGCTTCTCCGACTTGGGCGCGTCGAAAAAGCTTTGGGGAAAAATTGTCCAAACGAGAAGAGCACCAAGCAAAAGAAGCTTGAGCTTGGCAATGATATCAATGGCCGAAATGTAATATCCCCCAACGCTGAGGTGCGATGAGCGAATAAAGGATCCGATAAGCTGTAGCGGCAGAGCGTAGAGACCTCGTCCCTCGGTCGTTTCGTTGCTGGCTTCTTGCTCCATGGCTGCCTCGACGAGCATCAGTCCGGCCAGCGAGCCCACCATCATCTTTCCGAGATAAGGATTCCACCGCCCTTGCATCTGGTGTTGCTGCTGCTGCTGTTGTATTTGCTGTCTGCGAATGACGCCCGGATTGGCTACGAATCCTGGCTGTATGGCCGGTGGGCCCACCGGATACGGTCGTCCAGCGTTCATCTGTTGAGCCGACAAGATGCGCTTCATGTCGTCCGGTATCGGGATTAGCCCCGGAGGATCTGGACCCCGAGGCGTCTGCATCGGGGTGCTCATGAAGGCTGCGACGTCCTGAGGGTATTGAATGGGCGTGGGCGGGGCTTGCATAGGGTTAGTCATGCCGGTCATGGCACCGGCCATGAAAAGCTTCTCGAATGCAGCGATTCGCGCATGCATGCTGTTGTTCTCCTCAATCAAGCGGTTATTTCGCTTCTCCAAATGCCGAATGTATTCCGTAGCTTTGCTCAAAACCTGGATATCTCACATGTCAGCAGCATGCCCCTGGCGCGTGCATGACGCAGGGTGGTGGAGGCTACATACCGTAGCTTTATTTAGCTTGTGCGCCGGAGTCAATCCATGAAGTTCCTCCCTGTCTTCGGTTGTATCTTCTCCCCTAGCACTCTTTGACATAATTCTCAAGGCAGGCACGCTGTCCCTCAGCGCGGCGATCTTGTCATTCAAATTCGTCCTATACCTCTTCTCGATCATGTTGTGCGCCGTCTTCTTTACTGGTTGGTGTCCATCCAAATCATCGTCATCGTCATCCTCGTCGACCTCGTCCGATGACTTTCGTTTTCTGCTATTTGGCTTCGACGGCTCGAGGCCGTCTGGTGAGGATGCGGAACCCTTGTCGTGGCCCATGCTGGCGTTGGAATCGGGACTGCCGGCGCTCTTGGGCGAGTGGTACTGGAGATGAGGCGGCATGGCGATGGTCTTGAGCCTCTCTTGCTGGGCTGGAGTCAGCTTGTGGCGGATGTTGGGGTTGATGTTGGTGCGAACGGAGATGGGCTCGGCCGATTGTTGCTGTGGCGAAGGAATGGAAAGGGCAGCGGCATAGATGCCGGGATCGATGCCAGCACCGGTCGTGTCGGGATAGAACTGGCCTTGCTGTTGCTGTCCCGGTTGCCCCTGTTGTTGGAGTCCCTGAGAGTTGATGCTAAAGTGGACAGGAAGGTCCCAGCTCTGGGGAATGTTCAGCCCGTGCGGTACCTGGCCAAAGTTGTTGAAGTCAGGGCCGGAATTAAACGGAGGAGAGTCCCGAAGGTCCCAGTTGGAGATGTTGTCTTGGTTAAAATCAAAGGCCTGCTGCTGCTGCTGCTGTTGCTGTTGGTACTGCTGCTGAGGGCTGATGCCGTTACCATGGTAGGCATTGGGCTGCTGGTGATGGCCTATCGGGGGGGAGTGGTTCGGATACTGCCGAGTCGGCCCACCACCGGTTGAGGCTCTCGAAGTGTCGGCCAGGGAGGAGGGAATAGAGGTGGGATCGGAGTTGGTGACCGCGTCGTTAACATTAGCGTTCAGGGAGCCGTGGCGTGCGAGCGTGGGCTCGTCCAGCTGCAACGGGGTGCTGATGTCGAAGCTGTCCAGACCTCCCTGGAAGCGGCCGGGCGAGTCAGCATCGGGATCGGCCATTTTGGGTCGTTAAGATGCTGGTATTCGGTAGTAATGCTGGCTGATGCTGGATCTGCTTGCTGTACCCCGAGACCCCCTCAGATCAGACGGATTTGTACAGTGATGGGCTGTTGCATGCAGGCGGGATGTGAATCGAGCCCTTCCGAGTCCCGTCCGTCCGTCCTTGCGTGGTGTGTTTGGCAAGCAAGCCAGGCGCAAGCAAGGTATGAAACAAAGCGGGTTGGCGCGTGCGCTCGGTTGTCGTCTCCGTCTCTTGGGTTGTTTCCGGCAATGGCCGATAATGATGAGCAATATCCGCCTCTTTTTTTTGTTTTTTTTTTTGCCCTTTTCTGCGATTTTTTTCCCCTTTGCAATTCGCGATGCTGAGCGGGAAAAGTGCGGCTGTTCCTGCTTCCAGAATTGGAGATTGTGAATTTCCCTGATTGGAGACAAAACCAAAGCCAACCAAGTACGTGCGTTGAAGCTGCGTTGAAAAGAAAAGAAAAGAAAAAGCGACCCTTTCGTGTGCTGGTCCGCTCCGCTATCTGCACGCACTGCACCGCAACTTTGCTTGCTGTCAGTGCCGCCCAAAATATGCAGCAAAAAGCAACCTCAACTGGAGAATAATATCCTTTTTTGTCGCACTGCGCACTGCAGACTTGGACAATGGCAGTCGTTGGTCTGCAAGTCAGTCTATAGTACGCATAGTATGCAGCACTATACTCTTCTTTTACATCAACTTCAAGACCACGACGAACAGCAACCTCGATGTTTCCTGAGGCGCGATCTGACTTTCAAGCCCGAGTTTCGCTTCTTTCGTCAAGGACTAGGAAGTCGCGAATAGAGTGGGGTTGCCTCTACCTGGTTTTCCCTCCCTCTGTCACTGTTTTGGTTTCGTTTCCGAGTCTTCTCTCAACACTTTGTCCTTTTCCCTGTTTCTTGGCTTCCCTCTGGCGAACAAGGTGGGCCAATGATGAATGGTAGTAAGGGGTGAGGTGGATGAACAAATGGATGGATGGATGGATGGATGGATGGGTGGGTGGGTGGTCCGGGACGGGTCAGGCGCTGTGAGGGAGCTTGGACCGCGTCTCGGGGTTTCGAAAGTGAGATCCCCTCAGCTCGTCCGATACTAGTGTCGACGATTGACTTTCACACAATGTGAGCGTCGGTCGGTCGCTCGGTCGGTCGGTTTGTTTGGCGTCTTGCTGGCTCACTCCAGTCTCACACGCTCTTTCTCCCGCGGCGTCGCAAATGTCGAATTGTTCGAGTGAGCTGATGCGCGGAAGGAAAGTGGTGTCGGGAGTGGAAGGGGCGATGGGGTTACGGGTGGGACGATTTAAGACAGAATCGTATGATGATCATGGAAGGGACTGACCGGCTGGAGCCAAGCCCAAGTGAGGAATTCGGGCGGGCACCAGGCTTATGTAACCACTTGGAATCCCCACAATTTATGCCCAGAACTCCAGTGTCACTTGTCTGTCGCCCACGGAGAGACGAGACAGGGAAGGAAACAGGAACGCCCGGGGCAGGAAAGGGCTCCAACACAGCCGGAGACGGGAGGGCGCCAAGACTCGGGACACGTGCAGCCAACCGACGACCTTTTGTCACTGAGTGGGTCTCCACAAAAGTCCACTCCACCCGGGATGAGGCCCGGGGCCAAGACATATAGCCAATCATATCAGCCAAAGCAGCTAAAGAACCCACTCGCGTATCGGTAGAGAGCTGAAAAGGGTTAAGTTCCAACAGCCTTTTTTTGGGGGCTTACCTTTTTAGCGCCTTTTTGATTCGAGAAGCTATCAAGAACTTGTTCGCCAGCTGCTGACTTTGCTGAACGAAAACACTCACCAGGCGGTGGCACAAGAAAACACCGTCCATTGTCTCTGGTCAATGTCTCACTCTCTCGCTTAACTAGCTGAGCAGAAAGAGGTGCGGCAAACGATCCTGGAATTGGTCAAATTCGATTCGTGAATGGTGATGAGGTTGCGTTGCTGGGGGGGTGGAGGGTGCGCACTGTGGGTCAAGCGCATCGCAGCAGACGATTTACACTACTAAAGACTTGGCTGTATCTGCCGAAAACAGGCTAGCTCGGTTGTTCCTGCACAGAACAGTTTGCTGCCTTGACCTTGACTTTGGCATTGTGACTGGCGAAGAGGACGGGAGCTTGGGGAGCCGGTGGACAACATCCATGTGGAAGCAACGGTGCTCAATCATCACACGAATTATGGCCATCATCCCCTTCCGCGGAACTTCGCCCGCGGATGTCTCTAGGAGACGGGAGGCGGGTCGATCGATGGGAAAAGACCTTACGGATGATCGAGGGACCGGTTCACGACGATCTACCTCCCCTGTTTCCTCCATCTCATGGTTCCTGCTTTTCGACGCCGTTGCCCGCAACCCAGGAACCGGATGGTATGGTCCGGACGTATTGTCCCGAAAGAGATTGGTAATGTGTGGTAATTCATGGATTGCGCCTTGACGGCAAAGGGCGGACAAGCTCAATCCAAGCGATGGAACAAATGGAGTTGGTGCGAGGAAACCTATCTTGTATCGAAATATATCGTTTTCATCACTGCCGGTGTTGCTGCCGGTAATCTGGAAATCCCATTTCCCATCCCAATTCATCCCAATCCGCTCTCCATCCCCATCCAATTTCAGAGCACGATCTGATGTCTATGCGGTAAGATTACCCATCTCAACTATCATATTTCTTCAGCCACAGATTACACTACAGAAACACCTCGGCTTTTCCAAAACCACTTGGATCCAATTTCGGGGAATTCTTGGGAAAGAAATAAGTTTATAACAGGGTTTGCCGAAGCTATCAATGACAGTTATCAAATTCACCGGGCACCGTCATAGCATCCTAGCATATCCGACATAGCAACCCCAAATATCACAAACTCGAGATTCGCAGTGACACATCAGTGACACACCAGAAAAAGAGGTTCATAATGGACGTACGTATAGGTTTGTTGAGCTCTCTTTTTGGGGTCCAGTCTCAACTCTCGACTCTGTCCGTCCGCCCTTTTACGACTCGCACGTTGTCGCCGGTTGGGCCGTCCAAAAGGGGGACAAACCTTAAATTGGAGAGTACGCCGGTAGGTAGGGTGGCAAACTTCAACCAAGACATCGATCCACGACAACCGAGAACCCATACTTAACCCCCAGACCGACAAAACCTGAATGTCTCGTGCAACACCTCTACTACGCGAATCTTTGCGACTCCGCTTCTACACCACACTTATTGAACATAATAATTTCGGGGCCACAGAACCGAACGGCGTAAACAACTCTCTTCGGTAACTCGAGGCGGTACCCGCACCAAGATACATGTCTGGATTTGATCCCAATCCGCAGACGTCGCCCAAGACCCCGAGTTTTATGTTGTTGGCTCCAGAGACGAAAGTTACGCTCTGCAATGATTCAGTCCAGTCAATGCCTCACTGTTGAAATCTTAGCGCGGTGCCCCATAATATCTGAATCACATGTAATTCCCCCTTCCAATGGAAATCATGGGAATCCCATCCGGTGCATCTTCCTTCCCTCCGTCCCTTCCTTCCGTCCCTTCTTTCTGTTCCTTGAACTCTCACACTGCAGGTCAGGTTGTTTGTTGTTCCTTCCATGTCCAGGCTGTCTCTCGTCTGGAAACTGAGATTGGTATCCCGGGAGGCAACAAGGTTGTCTCCCCTTCCCGAAAACTGACTTGGGTTGGGGAATGTTTTGAACCTGGAGCAAGAAGATACCTCAGATGTGTAATGTTTTGAAACAAATTCCACACTCCTTGAACATCAATCAACTTTTCAACTTCTTTTCTATTTTCTCCCTATACATACCGCGATGCGATGTACGCAGTACGATTGGCTTGTTTCATGCATGATCTGTTGTTGTTTGGTTACAAGTTGTCAAATGTACCTGCGGCAGCTGTAGATACCGTATATAGAAATTCGCAAAATTCGCTATCAGTTTTTGAATTCCTCTTTGAGCGCCGAGCAATGCAGGACGCGGCGCTCCCTATAAGCCATGCAGCACATGCACGCATTACTACCTACCTATGTATGTATGGATGTATGTATGTATGTATGTATGTTTGTAGGTATGTATGTATGTATGTATGTATGTTTGTAGGTATGTATGTATGTAGGTATGTATGTAGCTATGTATGTGTATGTAAGGTGTCAGTCCAATCAGTGAATATTGCCCAATCTGCATTGCGTCTCAAAGTACCTTACCCCGACCCCTCGGAGTATACTTTGAGGATGGCCGTTCTAGTTCCTATATGTATGCAAGTAACAGAGCGATGGAAAAGGATTTTTCCATTGACATATGTAAGGGGGTGTGGTATCTTCTACATATACACTACCTCGCTTCAGGGTTTCGTCCTATGTATGCAGGATTCAATCTGGATCAGGTAAGTTTTTGTTTGATTCTGGATGTATAGTATCTTGGGGCCTATGACCGTTATTGACCTTTGTGTACGAAGCCATGCATCATCAGGTGGCCGGTTCAGCACGGATCGATAGGATGCGGTTTTAGCTAAGCCCAAACGGTAGTTCCATCAGCTGGCGAGAGGTAAGAACTCATGAGAGAGAAGCGATGGGAGGAGAAACGTGTTTTCTTATCTCCAAACTTCTAGTTAAACATCCATGAATGCCATAGCATCCTTCTTAACCGATTGATGCATGTTCAAATTTCATAATCCGTTCACACACCTCTCAAGGACAAGAATCGAGATTCTGTATTCGATGTGGGAAACAGGTGCGCAACGAGATACTGACGATGTCTTGGCGTTGGTAGTGGATGTGGCTAGAAAAGAAGAAGTATAAGAAAGCCAACGAAGTGAAACTTTTATCCAAGTGTCCCCCCACCAAAAAGTCTTACTGGGCGTCAGCCTGCCGCGATACATACGAGGGACTCCTAGTGTGATTAAAATAGTAAGTACCGTAAAGTTTGCGGAAACGAAGTGCAGATGATGGGTTGGGGTATATTTACCCTGCATGGTTACTACAACTCTTAAAACTCGAAGTTGTTGTTGTCAGTATACATACCTTCGTCATCGTCCCAATTCCGTGGCTAGAAGTACCTCCGGCGGGAATTCGGGGACTGTGCGCACCTCGTCAAAAAGTCCGCTGGCAGCAGGGCCCGGGCTCATGTGAACAGTCCCTACAGTCGTAGGGTAAGGTGACTTAAGCTGGCTCCGTTTCACAGGCTTGACTGTGCAGATGCAGTAGTGGTGACCGCTTGCAACAGGATTTGAGAAATCGCTGCACTGGTCAAGCTGGTCAAGGCAATACCGAAGGAGGGGACGGCAGACCTCGCAAACGCAACGAAGTGAGTACAGAAATGAATTGAGATGGTGGAGAATGCAAGATTGGATGATTGTTGTTTTGGTTGGAAGAAAAAGATGAAAGAGTCCTGGAAACTCCAGGCCGGGGTGCACTTTCCACATGCAACCATATACTAGATTAGAGATATTCCACTTCATGATCCCGTCCCGTTTCAAATACCACCAACCCACCGGAACCCGGTCCGAAATCGCTCATTTCGAAACAGTGAGACGTAACAAGGTCAGTAGGTATTGTTCTTAATCCCAGTCATTCAGGCAATCAACATCATTCTCTACTTCATTACCATCAAGGATAACATCGCAGCTGATGGACACACAGGTGAAGTGTAAAACCCAGGTCAGTATCAAATTAACTTTTTTCCATCAAGGAAAACAACCAGAGAAGAATTGGTATATCGGTTATGTGTATGTACAACCCATCGAAGAGAAAGACAAAAACAGAGAACCAAAAAATGGGTGAAAAAGAACATCCTGCTTTATCATCACCATCACCATCACCATCACCGTCCATGCCATCCATCCATCATGCCACTTATACCTTATCCATCACCCATCCATGTTTTTTTACCCCGCAATCTTTCCGTCCAATGCTACCATCCATCCATTCACCCTAAAAATTTCAAAACCAAATTCCAGTACCATGCAATTTTCTGTTTTTTTTCTTTGGTTTTCTTCAAATTCCCATCTTTTACTCACACCTACCAAATCTCCTCTTCACTCCTCACCATCTCCACCGTCGGCGTCTTGGGCTCAAACTTCTTCATCCTCTTCCTATCCGCCTTGGTCACCAACGACGGAGTAATCGGCACCACCGGCGAAAAGGGTTGGTACGGACTATACGGCACGGGCGCGCCCGTCCACGGTGTTCTCAGGCCCGCGGTGCCCGGACTCAGGGGTCCCGGCACTTGGCGGGTGAATACCGTCTGTTTAGTTGTCTGCGATCCACTGGTGGGGCTAGCGAGGGAAGGCTCGTAAGCGCGCAGCGGCAGAGCGCCGCCGGCGCGGACGGCAGAGGAGGAGGCGGAGGCGTTCCCGCTTAAAGAGTTGAGAGGGGCGGGAGCGTTGGGGCGGAGGGTGCTGGATTTTCCAGTTGAGGAGGCGCCGGAGCGGGAAGAGGAGAAGGAAGCGCCTGGTTTGGGAGACGCGGGGAGGGTACGGGTCGAGTCGAGAGAGGGGAAGCGGTTGGCGCCGGGGCGAGGGGAGGAGGGGAGGCCGACGGTCCCGGAGGAGACGAGGCCCGAGGTGGACCGGTCGGAGACGGCAGAGGGCGGGTCGGCGAGGTAGGCGTCTCCTGTCAGGGAAGAGGCGTTGGAGGCTGCCGAGGGGTCGCGGATGTGCGAGGGGAGACGCTCGTCTGGGCGGGCTCCTTCGCGCTCGCCGTGATTTGCAGGATGGTGGAGGGCGACGTCGATGCGTTGGTCGATGGACTGAGTGCTTACGGGGGAGATGTCGGGGCTGGGGTATTGAGCCTGTTGACGGCGGAAGGGGAGCACGTCCGAGGGGATGGGAGGTGGCTTGGCCGGGGCGTAGTGACGCGGAGGGATCGAGTTCATCTCTTGCCCATCGACGTCCGGGTGGTAGCCGCGGGGGAAAGTGCCGGACATCGGGGTCATGATGGGCGACGAGATGGAGAGGCCTTGGGGCGCCTTGTTCTTCTTGGGGGATTTGAGAAAGTTGAGGAAAGAGGCGCCGCGGGATTGCTTCTCCTCCTTTTCCTTGGAGAGGTTGAGATTGGAAGGCTTGTTCTTGCGGACGGTCCCTGGTGTTGCTGAGGCTTGGGGTTGCTGGGAAGCAAATGATGACACCGAGGGTCTTGGTAGGTTTGGTGGTATGTACTGCCTCCCCTCTGCCTTTGCCTCCTCTTGCTCCATCACATGCCTGTACATCTCTTCTAGCTGTTGTTGCGCCATGGCTCTGTCGTGTTGGATCACCGTCTGGTCGACTGAAAGATCGTAACCGGATGCGAGAACCGTCGATGTTGGTGACCCAGCAGAGATGACTGAGTGTGATCTGCTGGCGCTAAGTGGTGATTCTCTGAATCCCCAGTTCCTGTATGGGCTCGGTGGGATTTGCAGCGTGGGAAGTGGTGGCGGGACTTGTCCGTACTCTTGCTGCTGGAGGAAGTGCTCTCCGAGTTCTTGTTGGTGGAACTGCGCAAGTGTCTGCTTGAATTCCTCCTCGCTCTGCTGAAGATATGCCGGGAGAGGGTTGAAGTCGAGGTACTTGTCTTCTTCTGGAAGGTCGGCGTTGATCAAAGCTTGACGCCGTCCTTTGGAAAGCACAAGAAGAAGGGTAGCGACAATGACCAATGATACCGCGTACGAACCAACAATGCCGCCAATCTGTGCTGGGAGATAGGCCGGGTCACGTATAGCACCTCGTGACAATGGGGGGCCGTCTTCTGGTGCCGGAGCGGGATCCCAATCAATGTTCAATGGGTTGTTGTTGCCTCTCGGAGACAAGTTAGGCTGAGGTAAAGGAATGGCGAGGCAGAGATGAGGCCAAGTGAGAACGAGTGATGTGGCCAGGAGTGACAAGACCCAGGCCGAGTTATACTTGGTGTTGTTTCTGCTGATGAAAGTCCTGATACCAAGGGGCATGATGAGATGAGGCCGGATACCGGGGAGTATAGTTCCTTTTCTGAGCTGCTGGCCTTTTTGGGAACCGTCGATCCCTCAGGCAGAGTATCCGCTAGAGTGAAACGCAATGTGATATGGACCAGCACAGCATCCGCATGAACAGGAGGTCAACGGGAGGAGGGGCGTCGAGGCAAACGTCTGGGTATATACTGTGGTAGCGGCTGTTGACACGATCCGGGTTGGAAGGGTCGTGAAGCATGTGTCGAGTAGACGAGCACTTTGGTCAGTTTGGAAGCGGATTGGCCACTGGCGTACGGGCCGGATTCAGGCACCTCTTCCACTTGCATTCTCACTCGTGATTCCCGCATGATGACCGTCAAAAATAGCTTTGGAGGGAGGCCCCAAAGAGAGAGAGAATCGGTCATGTTGATTGGGGTCTTGGTGAGCACAAGAAGTGGTGCTACGCTTGTATGAGACATGATTGGTCGGGTGAACTTGACAGCACCGGAGGGCGAGCGGCAAGGGACTCGACGCGATTGGCTGGCACATAGTGACCACGCCGGTGAGGTCGTCTATCTCCGCCTCCACCCCGTTGTTGACCCCTGGCGATTGGTGCCGCTCCCGCGTCCCGTCCTTGGCCTTTGTTTCTCTTTTGGATTTTGATCGGTCTTGTCCCTGGACCCCATTCTGTGAAAAATAAAGTCTTCCAAACCCACCGCCTTTTCCCAGCAAGGAAACTGGTGCATGGCTAGCCTTCCAACGATGAGGCGTACCTTGCAGTGTTCGAGCCTCGTTACCGCCGCGATGGGTCCAGAACTTGAGATGGTTACCAGTGACGGCAGTTGGACTGAGAAAGTCACAGTGATGGGCACATGTGATCAAAGTCACGACACCACTAGTGAAAGGAGCAGCCGATGGTTTTTGATAAAAGGAGCGCTCTATCCACCATGCTATCGCCTTGGATGTGGTGGATGGGCAGTCACTTTGACTAACAATCACACAGCAGCAGCAGGTGAAGATCACTATTTCACGTCAGCCGCATGTGCTGATGCCATTTGTTGGTTGAATCTGGCACTAGGCTCCGAACTGATCCTGATCAATAGCACAATCCCGTCAGCTATATCACGGAGGGTCATGTCCATTGAGCTTGATATCTTAGACGCCCGGATTGCTTTCAACAAACAAAGCCGTGAAGCAAGGAGTTCATGCTGTCGACGTATACCTCGGGCTCCATGCCGCCTCTTTGACTATGATGGTCGGCGGAATAGAGTTTGCACTACGCCCTTCGTGGCCGAGATAGTCGAGATACGATGTGAACCGGGGATGAGGGGTTAGGCTTTGCGATCGTGTTGCGATATACTAAAAAGAGGGCCGATATGAGATGTTGGAATGCAATGCAACGGTCCGACACCTGACAAGGTCTGTTTGATCCATGGTGATCGCCAACGGGGTCCTGGGCAATTGATGGGTTTGAAAGGTCTCGGTCAATTGAAACGATGAGAGGGTGCGTGATGATGTTTGAAGGAAGCCTCTCTCGCGCAAAAAGTTGGACCTTTTGGTTCAGTATGTGGTCGAGTCTGAAGAGTTGGGTTCTCCAGTTCGGTGGAATTTGGAAATTGAGAGTGTCGAGTGCTTGCCGTGTTGTTTGGCGGTGACAGCGATTGATTTGAGTGTCAGATCATGCTATGAAAGGGTTAGGGTTATTGGCGAGATGCCTTCATCAAACTGACCTCCAACAAGTCACATGCTTTCGTGCAGCGATAGTGGAGCCGGGCACCTTGACGGCGCGACCCGCTTCAGTTGTCGTTCGCGAACTCCACTTGAACATCGCCGGCAATAAAACTGCAACGAACCTGTACAGGCACAGCAACTAGCCCGAACTTTGCAGATTGTGAGCTGCTGGGTTCCAATGGTCCAATCACCATACAACATTGGCTCAATATAGCTGCTCTTGCAGTCCCTCCCTCGCTCCCAATGTCTCCCTCCGCGCCGCCAAAACACTCCATCCTCGACAGCTTGAACAATGCCCAGGCACGCGCCGTGACCTCGGATGCTGCCACTGTCGCTATATTAGCCGGCCCAGGTAGCGGAAAGACACATACACTTACCTCCCGAGTGGTCTGGTTGGTCGATCATGTCGGCTACCAACCACAAGATGTCGTTGTCGCGACATTCACCGTCAAGGCTGCTCGGGAAATGAAGGAGCGCATCGGCAAGGCTCTGGGAAACGGCCGCGAAAACAAGATCATTCTGGGCACATTCCACAGCATTGCTCGACGCTATCTTGCCGCGTACGGCCGCCACATTGGACTGAGCGAAAAGTTCAGCATTGCCGACGATAACGACTCGAGATCCATCATCACGAGAATATGCAAAAGGCTACAACTGGGTCTCGATCCGCCCATGGCAAAGGCCTGGATAAGCAAGAAGAAAGCCAAGGGAATGGAACCCAGTCCTTCCTCTTTGCCCCAACCGCCAAAGAAGCAGCCGGTACAACGAGGTCAGCGGGATCTGGAAGTATGCTATACCGAGTACCAGACCCACTTGGAACGATCAAACTTGCTAGACTATGACGATCTGCTGGTCCGATGCGTGGAACTTCTTCGCAAGTTTCCTTCTTGTGTGTCTAATATACAGACGGTCCTGATCGACGAATACCAAGATACCAACGGCGTACAATACGAGCTTATGCGTCTGCTTGCCCAAAAGCATCAGAGGATTACAATTGTCGGCGACCCAGATCAGAGTATCTACGGATGGCGCTCGGCCGAGATCAAGAACTTATGGAGACTTCTCCGCGATTATCCGAAAACCGACGAGATTTCGCTCGAAGAGAACTACCGCTCGTCCCAAGCTATCCTCGACTTATCACTGCTGGTGATTCAGCAGGACAAGAAAAGATATCAAAAGGTGTTGAAACCAGTCCATGACAGAGGCTCCCGTCCTGTCTTGCGCAAACTCAAAAACGCTTCCACCGAAGCAGAGTGGATCGTCGCCGAGATACGCCGTGCGCTTCTCATGTCGGGGTCAATGTTGACCCACAACGATGTGGCTGTTCTTCTGCGCTCAGCATCGCTGTCAAGGCACGTCGAAAGTGCCCTTGGTAAAGCGGGTATCCCCTACCGCATGGTTGGCGGTTTCAAGTTTTACGAGCGTTCAGAGATCAAGACTATTCTTGATTATCTACGAGTCATCCATCAGCCAGACAACAATGATGCGTTTGGGAGGATCATGAACGTCCCCAAGCGAGGCATAGGCGACGGCACTATCAAAAACCTTATCGAAGAAGCAGAAAAGTCATCTCTCAGCCTTTACAGTCTTCTTGTCAAACATTGCCGGGGGGACCGTACTGCCAAGACCAAGATCACCAAGCATGCTGAACAGAAAATTAGTGGTGAACTGATTCGCATGTTGAATGGGATACGGAAGAAGATGGAAGAGGCTGCAGAGAGCAACCCGTTCGGCTTGGTCGATTTGATTGAGCATTTGCTGACAGCCTTGAACTTCCAAAATTACCTTCAGGTGACATATCCTGACGACCACGAGCAAAGATGGGCCAACGTTCAGGAGTTCATTAGTCTTGCCAATGACTTTGTGCGAGACTTGCATGTGTCTGGCGAGGATGCTCTGCCAGAAATCGAGGGGCTTGAACAGTCAAAGGAGGAGGAAGTTCTCCCGCAATTCTTGGCCAACGTCTCACTCGCCTCTGACGCTCAAAAAGGAGAAGAGGGTCAGGAGAACAAGCCACTGGTTACCATATCGACCATTCACGCCGCCAAAGGTCTTGAATGGCCTATCGTCTTCATACCAGCAGTCTACAATGGCTCTATCCCGCATATGCGGTCGGAAGACGGAGATGAAGAGCGAAGATTGCTATACGTCGCCATGACACGGGCTCAATCCTTGCTATACCTCAGCTATCCGGTGTACCACAGTCCAGGGAGTAGCGAACGTACCGAAATGTCTTCGTTTGTGTCTCCTGTCGCCAATTCCTTCGCAAAGAAGGGTCCTACTTTCGAACGGCCACTCATGACCCATATCGCCAAGGTGCTCCAACGCGAGCTACCTTCCGAAAAGGAAATCTTCAAGGGGATCCCCAACATGTCCCATACCGAGGATAACATGTATCCCATCGACCCAGACGATGCTTTCCAAGAAAGTGGGCAGGGCTTTGACTCGTCAAGATCAAAACGTCCCAAGCTCTACAACCCAGTGGCGATATCAACTGGAGACGGACACGAAGAACCTCAATGGGCAAAGCCACACGCTACCACAATGGACCAAGCATCAACCTTCACCATAGCTTCCCTCCCTGGCTTTGTCAACGCAGCCGTCCATCAAGCAGCTATCACCGCAGCGGCCAACGCTAGCGCCGCTGCCGCCTTGGAAGCCAGAGCCAACAAGGCCTCAGCTTCATCAGGCATAAAGCGAGGTACGAACAAGCGACCAGCCGACCAAAAGAGCATCCTCGGATTTGTTAAGACCAATTTCGAGCCCGCCACCGGTGTCGGTTCATCCATCACTTCCGCCTCTACCACCACCAACCGTCCCTCTGTCCCAACCCCCCGTCTCCCGCAACCGGCCTTATCTCGCAACCCATCCCTGCCCTTAAACCACAGTCATAGCCCTCCAGCCCACACCTTTACTGGCGCTGGCAGCCTCCAAAGAGCCCAAAGCCACCCCTCCAAACCCTCTGTTCCCGCCACTACCGCAGGTATAGCCCCTGAACTGGCGTCCCATAGGCTGGGAAGCAGTCGTGGTCTAAACCTCAACGTTACTCGACCTCCTTCTCTACAACCACCCAAAGATGCCTCTTCTACATCTTCATTTCACTATAAAAAGCAGTATGTCTGTTTCTCGAGCTCGCCCACGAGACCTGAACCCGACGATGGCATATCAGCTCCGCCGAAATCAGCGGGAGGAGGAGACGAAGAAGAAGCGGAGGAAACCGAACAACCGCCTACTCCTACGAGACCGGCAGGGAGTTTGCATGTGACTACTTGCCATAATGTCTTGCCTACGGGGTTGGGTGGGTATCCTGGCAAACGGGCAGCGAGAGGAGGGGCGGTGGGAGTGGTGAGGAAGCCGGTGGGGTTGGCGAGGTTGGATGGAACGGAGGGGATGGGGGCGATCAAACCGATGGAGAGGTTGATGAAGCCTTTTAAGCCTTTGACTATGAATCGGACGGCTGGAGGTTCAGGGGTTGGTGGTGGGAGTGGAAGGGGAAGTGGGAGTGGGAATGGAAGTACGATGGGGAGACCGGGGTTGCAGAGGCCTGGGATAGGGAGGTGAGGTTGTGAGGTTTAAGGGTCATAGTGTTGTAGTCATTGTTAGGCGTTGTGCTTATCGCGATATTGCAAGATATTTGATGCCAATGACTGGAAAAATAGATCTCAGAAGTTACCGGTTCGGGGCAAGAGTATCATGTGTGTCTGTCGTGGAGTATCTTTCAGCATGTTCTACCTGGTCCGGAAACCATTATCAGTGGAGCAGCAAATAAGCGTATCAATCTCTCGCGCATCTTCTACCTCACCTATCACCAACGCTTCATCATTCCACATCTGGAATTCCCAAAGCTTCCCACCTGTCGAGTGTAAACCGATTTTTGTTTTGTTGGGCTTGACGGTCTTCTTGTCAGGGTTCTTGAGGCCATGGTTTGGTCATCTCTTTCAACAAATCAAATCCCCGCCCGCATGGCTCAGTGGTAGAGCGCATCACTAGTAATGATGAGGTCGTCAGTTCGATTCTGGCTGTGGGCATTTGATAACCATTTCTTTTGCTTTTTGCTTTCTTTTTTTGCCCTCAAACGCAATTCGTTTTTTCCAATTGTATTTGTTTTCTTATTTTGCAAGCTTTGGGATTCTTTTCACTATTTTTTTCATCTTGGTGAACTGTGTGTGGTGTATGTAACTCGTTTCGGAGGAAGCTGAAGAAAAGGGAGGAAGATTACTAGGTAGGTAGATGTAATTCTCGACATGCTTTTAAAAGCCGTTGTCTCGCAGAAATGACTTTAATCCCAGATATACATCCTCAAAGGAATGAACTGTTACCCTATATATCTATCATCAATCAATCCATACCTTGCCACATACCTTGCCACATACCTTGCCACATACCTGTAAGAGCATATGTGTTATTCGACGCCATTCTGGACTTCCATCTGCAACTATCTGCGGAAGTCAAGGTACTGCACTTGTTGTCACTGCATCGTCGGACCTGATTCCCGTCATCACATCGATGATAGCACAAGTGCGATTCAATCGGCACGGCACGTCAAGCTCGCTGGCCTCTTCGTCGCTTGTACCTCTTGCTGGCGTCACAGGCGTTTCTATCGCAGCGGCTCCGTCGGGCACTCAGACTTGAAGCTTCGTCTTAGTGTTGAATGACGGGCTACCTTTATGAGATCCCACTTCCACAAGTAGCCGGCGTCGTCCCGTTCGATTTGAGATGAGAAAATAACAGAGTGCGATTCTGATTCCTTCCACGACTTGGCTAGATCCATTGGGTGGACACAGTCATGGCCGCTCACGATGAAACATTTGACGGTTATGCCTTCGACCGCACATTCGCACAGCTAGAAGACGTCTTGTCGCGAGGCTCTGGGGGAAGGTTCAGTCGGTTGGTGGCTTGGAGCTGGTGGACCAGTGGACGCTAAAAGTCTAGGGGGTGGGGAGGGGGACTGAGGACGTAAAGCTGAAGAAGTCGTCGTGGGAGATGGTGTCGCTGAAGTCGTTCATGTGACCTCCAAAGATGAAACTGGGGGTTTGGGACTTTGGGTTGGGTGCTAGTAAGCACTTGAAACGGACTGGTACCTATCCGAGAATACAATGAAGGAAAACTACCTAGGCAATGTATACAAGATGGAAGAGAGCATGTTCGGGACTTGATTGGATCATGAAAGTGAGTTGAAGTCGTGCGTAAAACTTGCAATTCATACGTCCCGGTGTGGTCGGGGACGCCCATCACGTTATACAAAACGACTGCCGGTTTCATAGGGTATTGCCGCTCGTTTATTCTTATCACAAGCCACTGACAGCCTGTGAGTCGAAGACGGAGATATAGATTGAATCTAATATGTGATCTAGCACAGGCGCCATATAATAGGTTACACCTCCTAACACGATTTATAAAATCCCGGGCCATTTCATCAAGATTAGGATGAAACGTGGAAATACCGTGGTTGTCAAGGTACACTAAGTACCTCTGAATTATCTCCTCAGTTGCAGTTTGTAGAGGTAGCCCTGATGAAGTTAAGATGTTTGATAGTGAATGAAAGAACCGTTGATGTAAAAAGCAGACAGAAGACCCAAGAACTGCATGACGTCCTACCCCAAAGCAACAAGAATCCTCTCCCGTTTAAACTTCAGCCACTTCTCGATGGAAACAAAGCCAATCGTAGCGACCCTATAGGCGATACCCTGACGCCTCTTGATCAAAAACAAGAAAAACTCGATGCCTTGCTTCTCTCGCTGTGAAGGATTACTTGACAACGCAAACCACGGGCAAGCATCACTGGCAATTGCAATGAATTCGACCTTCATGCGATCACTTTTCCAGGAGTATTTGGGTCTCTCCCATTCTTCGTCCAGATGACCCAAAACCCAACGTTGAATATGGAAGAATTGATACTTACCTTCCTCGTCATGTACACTGATGGTGTCTTCGTCGCCGCTAGGCTTTCCCAAATAAAGGTACGTACGTTCACACCAGAAGAAGAGGAGCTGGTCATCAGGGGTGCGAGAGAGTCGCTTCGGTGTAATATCCGGGCTGAGAGTCTTGTAGATCGTATCGAGGGTCAAGGGCTCAAATGCGTTTGGATAGCTATGAGTTGGCAGCGGCGATGCGCTTTCTCCACCATTCGTGGAGAAAGGCATGGTCCTTGACATGTTGTCCTCCGGAATGTCATATATTTCCACCAGCCGCACAGGTGTATTTCTGAGCACATACGGCCTAATCTCGAGTTTTAGGAAACTGGCAGAGCGCCATTGTTTCTGTATGTCACCTTTCCAGCCGAGCCATGACCAGCTTGGGAACGACACCTTAACTTGCAGTGATGTAGTCGGTAAAGTAGTGAGACATTCTCTTCGCACGAGACGACGCCATGTCGTTTCCCAGCATAGACTACGACTGAATTTCTCTTTGGAGACAGGCAGACCCCACAACAACTGCTCACCGGTCATCTCTGTATATTCTCGGAGAATAGCAGAAAAGGCGTCATGAGCATCACCATCGAAAGAAAGATCCCTTTTTGAGAAATCAGAAGCCAGTGACCAGAACTGGTACTCTATATCTCGTCGACGGCTCAGAGTAGATCCTAGAGAAGTACTCAGAATTACATGTACCATCTCCATAGGCTGCCACGACAGGGTGGCAAACTTAGTTTCAGTATCGGTCTCCTCCCATCGGCGACACCGCCTGCAACTCCAGAGTAGTTGCTCGCCTGTAAAGATGAATACGCGCCGCGACAGAGATATTTCTTGTAACGTCCATCCGCGAGTTTGCCAAGGAAGGCTATGTGTATATGATCGATTTGAAGAGCCGGTACGGGGCATAACCGTTGAGATAAGCCACAAGGGCATTTCTTGTGGGCCCGCTGGTCTGACTTGAACTTTGCGTTGGATTGCCCTTCGAGGCGTAAGAATACCCGCAAGCCCTGAGCCAGAATTCTCGCCCGCAGCGGCCACAATCGTAAAGTTGGCATTCTTGTAGATATCACCCATTATCTGGAGTTGAGACATCTTATCCGCATCATCGTTTTGTATAATACAGAGCGTGTCCACCCAGAGGTACCGATATCCCATATAGGACGTGAACATCATGGCATCTGTAATAGTTTGCGGAGTGGCCCCCTGAAGAGAACCGGGCAACTGTAGCCGAAGAAGATTCTCACGTTTCAGCATAGCTTGTTGTGTGGTGCCCCATACATAGCTGAGCGTCACGTAAGGAATATCTCCGAGACGGTGCTGATCAAATTCAACAACTGACTTTGATGTCGTGTCGATGAGGCGGAAGACTGATGTTCTGACACCTTCGCCTTTTAGCTTGGCACAACAGTCGTCGTTATCCAAACAGTGACGCAGCCATCGCCTTGGCAATTCCAGGTCAATCAGGGCTGGCCTCTCTCGTCCATTGAACAAGCTTTGTCTTTCGTTCGTGCCCATTTCGATACTTTGAAAGCCTTCAAAGAGCTCAATAACATCTTTATACCCAGGGTATCTCCCCATCCAACTCCACCTCCACGGATGCTTTTCGCGTACTGTCCATCGCAAGGAGACTCTCGGGTAAGGAATGGCGGGGATCTCAAGCGCATCGTACCGCTTCCAGGTCACACCAGCAGGCGCCTCCACGTAGCCGGCCTCGGTGAAGTAGACGTCGCAAATGGTATCTTTTTCGAAAACAGCAGGCGCTTTTACTCGCACCCCTGATGTTTCGAGAACAAGAGAAACTTCCCGGCAAAATGAGCAAGTGGAAGCAGACCTCTCAATACGGCTCTGGGCTCCAAGACTCCAGTGGGGACGATCATCGTTGTTTATGCGATAATTGATCCAAGGAAACCTCCCTTCAATTGGCTGTCCTTCGTTAAGCTCTTCCACATCTTTAGAAGATGGAAGGCGAAGCTGTTCAAAGTCGATGGCGGTGCAGTATTCACAAAGATTTTCTATTTCCGCCATCCTGGATCTGGTCAAAAAGGATTGTGGTGATCCTATTACATGGTTAACCGAGTTCAATGACTCGTAGCGTGAGACCGGTGACTTGCCTTCAGTTCAGGGTCTGCTATTTTCTGTGTAATATCGATGAAGAGAACAAGCGCAAGAAAAGGGCAGTATCTTTTAGATAAGATAATACGCCAGCTACGCTTCAATGCGAAAGATGCTCAAAGCGGTGTGATTTCGGCTGCCATAGAAAACACAAATACTACCCTACTCAGCTGAATGAGCAGTCACGTGAAAAGGGTTACGAACGGGTGAATTAACCATCGGGATGCCGTCCCAGCCTGACAGCCAGAAACATCTGGTGAGGCCAAAGGTCGTTGGCTAGAGAGATATATGTCTGGTCACACTCTCAAATTACCCAGGGAGATAGGGTGCGAGTGGGTATGGACCAAAAAGACACCCTATCTCCACGGGTAAGTTCGCAGGGGGTCGCCCTAACACTGTCGCCGATATATGAGAGGGAAGCCGCGGTAGTCATGATAAGAAGGGGCGCCTCAGAAGAGATCACAGAAGTAGAGATGTTCCGAATCCATCATTGGCTGGCTGTTCCTTCCGATGGTTATCGACTACAGAAGTAGTTATCTTATGGGTAGCCAGAGTCAGTCCCGGTCCGAGTGGCAGCGTCCAATCGTTCTATCCGCCGTGTAGTTCCTTTCGTGGCTCTTCTCCCCATTCTTTCTCCCACATGGTAATAATTATCGATAGTGTTGTTGCTTCCACTCAATCTTCCAGAAGACACCAACTTGTCCCCAGCCGTGCATACTCTTAACTGCGTTTGTAGGCATCGGCGTGGCGAGTGATTGTTAGGTACAAACGGCCAAGAAGCATGCAGCTGTCCTCTCCACGTCAGTAAGCCGTTGGAAGCCTTCCCGGTGGTATGCCCTTCTTCTTCCTTTCAGTTCGGGTTGATGAGAACCTTCTTCCCCCACAACCAAAATGGACGACTCACTCGATGTCTGGTCAAGTCAAGTCCGGAACAAAGAAAAGACGCACACACCCCCAGCAATGAGCACGCACTTCTCATCACCGTCTTCTTCTGCTTCGTGTACATCCTCAACTTCATCGAGCGTTACCATCCGAACTCCCACATCCGACTCGGAATCGAAAACACCATCCTCGCTGCATACCTTCATGACTTCCATACCTCCTCCGATGATGGAACGCTCATCAGAATCTCCCACATCTGATACCGTTGGGGATCTCTACCAAGACCGTGATGACAATCCCGCGGGCAATTCGACATATATCATCCTCCACCAACCAACCAATCTAGCGCTGATGGTGATTGGCGGATTGCCTGCACTCTATAAAGTTCCGGTCGATTTAGGAGAAGGCCACCCCCTCAGAGGCAAATGTAACTGGCATTGGCATTGTGTCGAAACGGACGGGTGGCTCGGCTTTCGCAATGCTGCGGGCGGACGGTATCTCGGACTCAATCTCAGTGACGGAGACACTGCCTCCGATCCGCGCTCCGGCAGCTATCGGAATGTCAGCATCAAGCACGGGGCGTCGGAGCGGTTCATATGCGTCAGGGCGAAAGAAGATGGAAAGCACGAGGAAGGATGTGGGACACCGCAGCAGAATAAGCGCGGATACATCATGTGTTCTCTTCAAATTCCGGCGGAATCAAAGGCAATCCCACGGCTTGTCAAAGCAAGATTGAAGCCAAAGGACTCGGACTCGGGCTCGCATTCGGAGGAAGACTGGGAAGAGGGATTCCCAGTGTCGATGGTTTGGCAGGATGGACAGGAGGGGACGGTATGGAGGGTTGTCAAAGTTTGACACTTGACGAATCGGATGCCACCACTAGCATGAACCGAGGAGCATTATCTTCGAGATTCTCGGTGTTGTCTCAGAGGGCAGTATTATGCCTAGTCGGTTTTATGTTCAAGCTAGAAGTCAAAGCATCCTTTGCCTGTGTGCAGAGATTTCTCATCCGTCGAAACCATCGTATGACGCATCGTCGGCAAGAGCATGTATGATATCGTTTTCAGTCCCTTGAGTACGAGTCGAAAATGGAGAAATCACCAGTTTCTTGATGATGGCTGTGCTGTCGCCTTTAGGTGTTCGTCGTCGTTGTCGTTGTTGTCGTCGATTGTTTCCCAGCTTGCGTGATCAGTACCGTTATCTTATCGACGAGGCTCACGTGATACCCTTCGTCGTCAACATCTACTCCCACCAGCTCGCCACTGCACCAATCAGAGATGACAAGTGATGCAGCAGGCTTTCATAACTTACCAATTCTTCTCATGTGCTGAACCATGGGGAAAAAGAAATCAAGTCTATGTCCCTATGCCGGCGACAATGGCACTCGAAATCAACATCGATATCGCTCATCGTCCCGCTCGCTGCATCTGGCCGCCATCAGGCCTCCTCGTTTTCGATTGATTTCACAACATGGGTGCCTATCTACTGCCATTTTCGTGGTCACATTCCCACCGCTTGAACCCATCACTTTCCCTAGGTCAACCGAATTATATTCTGCTTCCTCCGTATTTCTTTTCGTGTCCACCTAATTTGCCCTGGGACCAGTACCTGTCCTTACCTAGCCCTCGTTATATCATACCAAGTGCGCCTTGAAATCATCCGCTTTTGGACGAAATGTTCTCTTCTCAATTCCCATGTCATGGCCATTCGCTGGTGAATTTGAAGTCACTTATAACGCACCACCAATATCTGAACAAAACTGCCTGGTACTTAACTAACAGCAGTTCACATCCGGGCAGATAAACACAAGTTCCAGACAAACCCACAAGCTCCAACCATTCTTCTCAAGCCCAGCTTTTGGCCTCCCTTCATCCTCATAATTCCCCTCGCGGCTGTGCCTATTTTCCATTGAACAAAGCCGAATTTCGCCCCCTGGGAGGCCTCTCCCTCATTTTCTTCATTTCCTGAATTGCCACCATCTTGCTTCCAGCTACCTAAGCATTCCCCAACAGCAAATTACAAGGCTTGTACAAGAAGTTTGATAGGCAAGGACAGGTGGCTCAGGCAGATGGAATCCCTTGTGTGTGTGTATGCCTTGCGAAAAACAAGATTGCAACCAATCGCAACCAATGAATTGTACTGACACTTCCATACTCAGCACAATGCCATGACTTTCACTGCCATGCTTGGTATTCTAGTCTTTCTAGGTACTCTTGAACGTGCTCAAACTATCACACGGCATTGGCTGCGTGCGTGTTTGTTTGAGAAATCAGGGAGTAAAGAAGTCTGGTTGATAGGTATCGATCTGATCCTGGAGATTCCAGACTGTTTTAATTTCCATGTTCTTGGCTGCGGAGTTGCGGAGTCCATGATGTTAGTCTAGTCTATAATTCCACAGTTTTGTCCATCCTCGGGTAGCATCTAGATCAACCGTTTATCTCCATCGTCCTTTGAGTTGGAGGTAATACGTCAGACGGTCACGGCTAGTAAGCTAGCAAGGTAGTTTCAAGAAGCTCACCTTGGCATGTGTTGGCGCTGGAGAGCATAATCTAGCCAGCCACATTTGCCCAGAAATACAAAACCCAAGATTGTAATGTGATATGTCGTGACGTGAACACACCAACCAACGTAGTCCGAGGTGACGACGACCACAAGGTGAGCATCTACCATCTACCATCAACTCGTCTTTACCCCTGCCTACCACCTCCACGTTGAGTGCGGCATATTCAAGCCCCCCGTCCCCATTAGGATCAAATCCCCATCACCAACAGAGTTTAGAATGTGACTTCAACCCTCACAGCCACGATGCGCCGAGTCGGACATGGAAATTGGTAATATCCACCTACCTAACCAACCCACATGCACTTGAGTGTAAGAGGAAGTCATTGACGACGGTACTGTGAATATGGTGATGGATACCTAACTCGTTTGCCTTGACCACAGGGCTTGGTATATGCCTCGTTAACGTCTTTGACTTCTACTCGGTATGTCTGACATACGCGCAAACATATGCCATACGTGTACTCCGTGAAGCGAGTGAGGCTTAGACTTTTCGTAAATGCCTCCCAGTCAGCCAGTCCCTGTTGATCTTGTCGTCTGGGGTCAAGGCGAGTACGATACGGCTGTCTGGGTTCCACCCAAGTTGATATCAAGTCTTTTTGCTTGTCTCCGTTTTGCGGGCACGGTATCCAATGTATGAAGGCCGGACTGAGACTGAGACCGAGGCTGAACGTTGAAGAGGTCGGAGGTTGGGTAGTAGAGGGAGCATAGGTATGATACCAATAACACCATCCGTAATGTGAGGTCTCCGTCCAGTTAGCTACCTAGCTAGCTAGCTAGCCGTGTTTTCCAGCCGAGCGTTGATCAAGGTCAAGATCCGGAAAGCTTCCGGTCTTCCATCTTCTCATCATAACCTGGTTCGTGATACATATGACCTCAAGTCTAGGCGGGCGGGATTGCTTGCTTGCTTGCTCGCTAGCTGGCCGGCCATCTAGCTGGTCGGCATCAATGTTTCCGATTGGGATCAGAAGCTTCTAGTACAGTGACTGGAAGGGAAAAAAAAGACGAGCGTAACAGGCGTTACGCCTCGTTACCTTATCTTCCTATTTGATGTCCGGGCAGATAGACGACAGTGGTCCGGTCTCGAGAGCGAGAAGCGAGTATCTAGACACCAAGGACGCCGAGCCTCTCGCTCCGAATCATGATCATGCCTGGCGTGACTTTCCATGACTATTGAAGTCGGAAATTGTCTGCTTGGCAGGCTGGAGTGAGTCGTTGAGATGAATACATCCAGGAGTTCCTGGCCTGGTCATGCTTTCTAATTTGTAAGGAAAAGTCGACAGACCACTTACGTGCCTAACAAACCTTGATGTGATTCCACCAAAGAGCTCAAACCTGTCTATCCTCGCTTTACATATTTCTTGAAAGAGACAGATATCCATCTCTCACTCGTCAGGACACTGAAACGTATCAGTTGTAAGTTACCTTACCAGGCCTGCAATTGTTCTGCTGCAAGGTAGTAGCATGTACCTACTACACTGACAGACACCGCTTTTCTCCCACTTCGGGGACCGGGGCCGGGAAGGGACTGACATCAAGCCCAAGCCCAAGCCCAATTTTTCGACGAGTAACGAATGAAACTTGCCCTCTTCCCTTTTGTTGTTCCACGTCGACGGCGCAATGCAGATGCTGCGCCTCAATCTTCTTTTTCACCCTTATCCCAGTGGAGGTTAGCATTACTGTGTCTGGGTCCTCAGTTCCGTCCCGAGTCCTCGTCTGGGTTTATCGGAGGTCCAAGCAGTGCCAGGGTCTCTGGCATACCGTCTTTTTTGTTTTTTCTTCTCTTTTTTTTTTTCGTCTCCATACCACCTTCCCTAATTACCTGTCTGCTGGGCTTTGCTAGATCAGCAGTAGGGGAAAAGAAAAAGGAAAGAAAAAGAAGAGAGAGAACAAATATGTAGCTATCCGTGGGTGGCAGAGATGCAAACAGCCCCTGGAGCTGCTGAACTCTTGTTTCGTAGATCACTTGACCTTGAGTACCGGCCGGAACGGCAAGTATCCCTACCGGTGAGGCTGGACGCTCACCGACTTCAATTCGGGCAGCTGAGTTTTCAGCCTGAAATCTGCGAAGTCGTCTAGTTCGCCGAGGTGTTCAAGAGCTGTGTCCAGCGGCAACGTTCTTGATGTGTACATATATGAGGTACCGGATGTCCTTGGTACATAATCAAGGTATCATTTTACACGCGGGGTGACTCTCAGACGAGCATATCGAAAGAAAGAATCTCTGACAACTGGCTGGATGTCGGCTTGAAAAGGGGGAGACGTTTTGGTAGCCTGTTCGTTTTGCTTGAAGAAATCAGTATTTCCATTCTTGATCATATTTCGAACTGCAACCGGAGACAACGTCAACTTGCAGTATCTCCAACCTTTTTCGATACCCATTCGTCCTTTCAAAATTTCTCAACCTTGAGGAAAATCTGAGAACGTTCAACTACCGATCAGACCACACCACAGCGCTTCATAAAACCCCTCAAGTCAACAACAGTCGAGTGTCCCAAACAGGCGAAGCGAATAACGGACGGGCCAGAATCCATATGGAATGGGGCCCTGGCTTATCTGGTTCATGGCCACCAATAGATAGCTTGGAAGAGAGGGTCTGCATTTGCACAGCCTCAATTTGAGCTCCTCTCCTAGGTCTTGGCGTTGCTAACCACCACTCATGGGGTTCCCGCTCCTTGATCCTGATGTTAGTTGCGTCTCAACTCTCAAGGCCAGTTACTGATCGCCCCATCCATCACCGCTTTCGGTTCCGGAACAAGCAGTTTGATTTTTTTTTCTGTATGCGTGCCAATGGTTCTTGTTCAGGAACGGACAATCCTTTCACCACCTCTTCTAAAAGCACCTCTACGTGGTTGACGATGGCCAGTGAAATAGGGATGTTTCCGTGCGGATCTTTTTCGTACGAAACCCGGCGAAAATAATACCAGCGCACAATGATGGTGAAAGCCGAATGGACCCCAAGGGATCAGATATGCTCCAAGTTCGAAATACTCGCAGGTCAGATAGACGGAGGGCGATACTGCCTAGCATTTCAGGGCGTGTATGGGTAAAGTGTATGCTCATACCTATTGTGTAGCGTCGCCGGACATATTACAGTACATATTCAGATCGCCAAAGTCTAGACTCTGCCTATAGACCCAGTAAATCGAGAGCAGGGCAATCCCCGGCAACATGCATCATCGCCGACCACGAAGCTGGGAAGCGCCCAACGTCGTGTGGAGTCCGCTGTCGAAGGCCTTCGCTGGCAGGCGGGTCAGTCGTGACACGTTTAGGACTTGCACACAGCGGCGGCTCTTTTGAAACACCGGAGGTGAATGGCGTCCAATTGGCCTTGTGAAGTTGGGCATGTTGCGATGCATGGTGATGAAAGCTATGGAGCTTTCGTTCGTTGGCATATATTCGAGAGACCACGGTCATGCATGGCTGTCCGCGGCTGAAGTGTAAATAAAGACCAGATACGCCGTAGTCAGGGTCATTCAGCGATGTTCTGGGTACTATCTTGCGGTCTCTGGTACTATGGTGTTCCCGAATTCCGAGTTGACTGATGGAGCTGCTAACCCAGTATCGGTCTGGGCGTCAATAGTGAAGCAAGTAATGAGCATGGAGTGCCTGGTAAGATCGAGTGTTGTGTGCCATGACAGCAAGACAGTTGCATACCTAGCCACATATCTAGTATGCAGACGTGACGTGATGTTTCTGCACTCGCGGTCCTGTGACCCGCTCTCTGGATGGTTGTTTGCAACACTATTGTAACTTTGGAACGGTCTTGTCCCGTGTATGATACACGAAGGTCAGCAACTTTGGCATCCCATAAGGCTGAATCCTCGGCGTGATATGGGACAGCCTTGGCTATGCATTGCTGACATATGTGCACCACGTGCGGCTCCCAACCTAATTGCTTTAAGGGTGATGTTGGACGCAAGTGGTGGTATCTTAATGGCTGCCTTGCGTGTCGCCTTGCCAACGACCTTTCGCCATGATCTTGGAAAATGTGCATATCGCAATTCGCCTTGGATGGTGTGGGTTTAACCCGTGGGCCACGTCGCTGACAATCTCCGGCAGTCGGGTGGCCATACAGAGTCACGAAGCTTTGCGTGTACTGAATGGTTCGTGCCTGGTACTTGACATGGAGGTAAAACTTTTGCTCAACACGACAGTACAAGCCACCTGCCTGCGAGGATTTCCCGGAAGGGCAGCACTTGTATAGTGTAAGTGTGAAAAGGGGGCATGAACACTTGGAGACAATGTCAACGATCAGCTTCCTAAACAGGAATTGTCTCCAGGGTATCGGAGGTGTGCTAAGTGGGGACGAATTCTGCGCAAAGGATCGATGGCCGATTGTGGCATAAAAACCTATCTCGTGTTAGCCGTGACGGGATAGATGTGAATAATAGGTATTAAATCGTTATTTTGGGGATTTGCCCGCTTCGTTGGGAAGCTAAGCTGCGTATCAAACTACTGCACCCGATATCAACATGGGTATATGGAAATAAATGCAAGCCTTCTGGAAATATGTTCTTGCAAGAGAATCCATCTAGAATGTGACAACTTGAAGAGCGGTTCCGTCTTGGGGGGGCTTGGTTCCTGAGCATGCGAAACATGATATGCCTACTCGTTATTCCGCGTGTCAGCAGTGGGGGCTAATACTCATGGAGATTGCTACCAAGCCGCGCGCCAAAGCAGTAAGCATAAGCGGGCAGTGTTCGGAGTAAAGCTATTATCTCCGGAACGAAAAGGAAGCCTAGAGGTCAGCTTTAAGATGCCGGTAGTTGGCAGATGGGGAACGAATCATATGGCGTTCTCGGATGACTGCCGATAGACAACTGGAGTCCCGGTTGTCCGGGCTCTTATAAACCAAAGCGGGGATGTCTTTACACATTGGTCAAATGTGGGCATGTGGTGCCAGCTCAACGAGGGTATTCCGGTTATGATGTGGAAAAGAGGAGATGCCAATGGTGGCTTGGATGTCTCTGCTTCAGTGCCGAGCGAGTAGAGGTTTGTGGGAAAGGTTCAAACGTGCAATGGCCTGGATAGCTGACATGAAATCGCAAATAGATGTCGCATTATTGCGTATAAGACAGCGCAGCGGGATGATGAGTGTGGCGCTTCTTGCTGATGATGAGAGTGGTTGTTAGCATGTGTACCAAGAGGGTATAATTGCGCTGCGTGAATGTTCGAGTTCAATCTCAAAGGAAGTACGGGATCATCTTGGCCTTGACTTTGGTTGTGTCGTGGAAATGAAGTGCCAATCCGCCAAGATCATGCAATTCCATAACGGCGGCATCATGTGTCGGCTTCGAAGTCTTGAATGGCCAGGTAGTGCAGTATTTCTCGCAGGGAAATGGCAGCAGGCGGTTAGGTACTGGTGGGATATCCACGTTGTGAGGGCGTTTCATAAAACACTCAGGTATCAACCTTGAAGCATTGCTCGGCGGCAATGGTGAGATTGCATGGCTGCCAATGGTGGATGGACGAGGCTGTGCAACCCGTCATCAAGATGACTGTTGAAAATTCCTTCATCCATCTGCCCTTTGATATTCTCGTGGTTCCGTACTGTTCAATGCGAGTGTCGGATCAAAGAGTCGATATGGCTCCAAAGTCCAGAATCGGGAAGGCGAAAATAGCCGGAACCATGAGCATCACGGTAACTGCGCCTCCCTCAGCCAAGTCTCAGTTCGCCCGAGGACATCGATACAGACAATGGGAGGGGTCGCCGCGTCACGATCTTATTGTTCAACTGTTGTTGAGGTTTGGTCGCATGTGCTCAGCTAGCATCAATCGCCAGTGTCCAGGTTGGGTGGTCAGGGTGGAGAGAGGTGATACTGAGGATGCGGGGGAACAGGAGGAGGCCAAGACGGGGGCAAACTAACCTCAAGTATCAAAAGAGGCAGCTCAACCTAGCTAGCTCATCGATGGCAACTTGCCGGCTACCTCTGAGAGCCATGGAACCATTGAAAGCCAAGAGCACAGCCACTCGTCTAAAGAGGAAGGCTGAGAGGGTTGGTAGCTGACTGATAATTAATTCAATCAATGCGAGTAATTGTTGCCATTGAGGTAACAGAACAGGGAAGATGTTGAGAAGGTAAAAGTGTGGTGCGCTTAGACAGGTTGCCGTGGTTGTGGTGCAGTGGGGTTGGCTTTCTGCGGTTATTTTATGCAACTTGCTGCGGTGCAAACGAACCACCAATACTGCATGCGCGCACAACCCTTTGACTGGGAGACGTTCTTCCAAGTGCAGTGACTGACTGACTGACTGGCAGGATGAAAACCTTGCAGGGACGACCGACTGAGAGTGCGGGGGATGCTCCAAGTTAAATTGTGGAGGCAGCCGAGACATTTCCAGTCGTTGCCGTCCCGGGTGCACTTTCCCAAACTGAAGTCAGGAACGGGCGACTCGGACTGAGCGAGGAACACAACCACTGTTCTCGCCCCAATGCTGATGTCAGTCAGGAACAGAAATTCATGGAGGTTGAATTGAAGTTAGAAGCTCCACCCGTTCGGCAAGACCCACCCCCTGTGCAGAAGGTTAGGAAGCAGCACAATCCCCGAGCCTATCAGACTCTAACAAATGCTTGAGGTTGAAAATCCAGAGATCTTGAAGATTGTAAGTGTTAAGCTTTTGCCGGCATCCACATATGTGGCACTATCAGGAGGCCGTTGCGACCTTAGCGGGCATGCATGGGGACCCCACAAAAGGTTGAAATTAAAACTGGAGCCTTTGTTAGTGGGCGGCTCATGATGTCCTGCGGCTGGCGCTGCACGCTCGAGGCACATACTCACCCCAAGCAGACTAGCGACATTACATTTACCAGATTTAGTACCATTTCAAGTTAGATGATGTGAATTGATCATGGCAGGTATCCCCGCATCGAGTTGTCCCATGGATTCCATACCATGTATTGAGATCTGCCGAGAAATGGATAATGCCATGTACAAAGCAGTAAGGTCTGAGGGTTATAATGCCGAATACTTTTTCACCAGCAGAGACCAGCACTGCAGGGTTGGGTGCATTGATAAGTGCAAAAGGGTAAACAGATTGTCTTTGGACGGTCCAACTGAGAGAAAGGAAATCCAAGGCCGAGTGAAAATTACGGTAACGATACTGGGTTACATCGGCCGGGCGGTTCTCCAGTCCCCAAGAACTAGCAGATGCCAAGTGTGCCAAGAGTGGCAGTGCTCAGTTGAAGCTCCGGCGCCAAGCCTATCAGAGGAGCTTGTTTGGAGATCCATTGTGAAAGACGCAGACGTTGCACTGACTTTGTTCGCCCATGGCGCGAATGATTCGGTGTCGTTGTCGTTGAACAGTCGCCGTCAGTCCGTCCCGTCTTCTGATGGCCCGGCTGGTGGTGCCCGAAGGTGCAAGTCGGGTGAGTTTGAGGCGGTCCAGTCCACATTGGAGAAAAGGCAATTGGACCAGCCAGACGCATCGAGAATGAACGAACAGAGAGGGAATGAGGGTGAAATAAGATCTTCTCTCTCTCGGAAGGAAGGACCTGAGTGCCAGCCAAGTGCATGTCTGTAGTTCTAGTACACTATTTGTGCGATTCGACGCCTCAAATTTGCACCTTCCATTTCCACAAGTCAAACAGATTGCCCGGCCAATTCCTGCAAGTCTCACATTTTCCAAGATCAAAGCACTTTTCAAGTTGTGTGCCACACACCGACCGACCGACATTGCTGCCGCTGCACTACAACCTCCTGTCTCGCTGGTTTCCATACCAATACTCCCCTCCCCTCCCCTCCCGTCCCTCACCACCAGAGGAGCTTCTATATCTAGGGCATCATCATCAGCCGTCATCAATATCATGGTCCCCTCTTCATTGACAATCTTTTTTCTTTCATCTTGCCATATCGAACCGTTGTTGATCCGCCAACAAAGCGCATCCTCCTCAAAATTACTTGGTAGAATACGTCTCGACAGATGCGTAGTTAATACCGACCAAGGTTACACTGGTAATGGACCACGGGCGCCCCTGGCTGCCCTGCGTGATCGACCTCCTTCCCCCTTGGCTCTGGATTCGTTGTTACAGACCAATACGTTTCAATACTCTATGTAATACATACTGCGCTCAGACATTTCACTTCCCTGCTCCTGCGCTGTGCAGTGAGTGTGCAAAGGCGCTTCTGGGTTCTTTTTGAAATATCGTAGGTACCTAGCTAGCATTCTGGACTTGCCTTTTGCTGACCGCGCATTTCCACCTCCCGTCGCCTCTCCCTTTCCCCTTTCCGTCATTGATTTGATTCTTTCAGACCTTCGATTGATTGATCGTAGGCTAGCCTGGGCTGACAAAGCCAACCTCAACCTAAGGTACCATCTACTTCAAGGGGGCAGCTCCGCCGTTGTTTGTTGGGTTGGCCACTTCACTCCCGCGCCTACCATCAACACCGCCAAAGCACGCTACGGTACAGGGTACCTTGGGTTTTCACCTCTAGCTTCATTGGGAACGACGGGAAGCGACGACAGCAACAGCGACCTGACATGAGGTGGTCTCCGCTATAGAGGGTAGGTTTGCTTTAACAACCCCAGGCACCCCCAAACCCCTTCATCTCGTCGGACTGCCCACAGGTAACCTACCCAGGTCCAACCTACCTACTACTCTGAATGTGGCTCTGTCTACCGCGCCTCGATTTTCGAAAGGCATCCTGACATTGCAAATCAAACAGAGTTCGCCTGAGCTGAGCAACGCGTACATTCGAACAGAACATTCCAATCGCCAAACGACCTGGAGTCTGCCCTTGCGCAGCTGACGGGTTGCCCCATTGGCCTCCGTGTCCACCGTGTTCGAGGTGGTCACGCCAGACAACACAGCCGACAACAATCTGACTCCTCTCTTTTTTGCCCTTGAGTGCCAGCTATCATGGCGGACAACACAGAGAGCCCTCCCCCGGTGGGGAACGATCCGCCTGTTGCTCGAAGACAGAGAGCGTAAGTAGTCAACATCCTCCTGCCTTCCTACCTACCTACCTACTACATTTGCCATCATATGCATGCCGTTGAAGGGCTGCTGCTGCTACCGCTGCTGCTACTGCTGCTGCTGCTGCTGCTGCCATCAACAAACATAGCCCACAGCTAATCCATCATACAGCCCTACAATTACCATTGACACCACGGCGGTATCTCCACAACCCCAGGAATCTCCCGAAAGCGCCCCAAGAGGCGTCTCATACTCACCTACCTCGCTGGGAGAGGACGCATATAGCCCTACCGCCATGGACCCCATTGCCAGTCACTGGACCCCTTCCCACCAACACTCCAATTCTCTAGGACAGAGGTCTGAAATGCGCCAGTCCACCTCTTTCGACAGCAGAGATAGTCGCCCGACAAGTCCTCACAATGTCTCCAGCCCTGTCACCTACCGTCCCATGGACCCCCAAAACTTCCTGTCAGTCCCCGGCGCTGCTGGCAGGTCACGCCAAAACTCAGTCAACTCCAACGATGAGACCCGCTCGATAGCATCATCGCAAGGGGAGACAGTTATTGGAGGTTCTTCCCACCAAGGCGACAAGATTGGCCGCCCCCTGTCCAGCAACACATCAGACAACGCCCAAATCATGAACGACCCAGATGCTCTCAAGCCAGACCAAGGAAGGGAGGCCGACTTCGAGGTTGTCGACAATCCCTTCGCCTACACCCCTGGTCAACTCAACAAAATGTTTAACCCCAAAAGTCTTTCCGCCTTCTGGAAGTTGGGTGGTCTTGCCGGTTTGGAAAAGGGTCTCAGGACTGATAGGAAAGCCGGTCTTAGCATGGATGAGGTTGAAGTTGATGGGCGTGTTACTTTCGACGAGGCTACTGCCCGTCCGTCTGGGAACCCACCCGCCCAGCCCAAGGCTGCCACCGAAACCGTGCTCGCCAAGACCGACAGCCACGCAGCAGCAGACCACCACAAGAAGCATCATGGAGACGACCATTACACATCGAGAAAGCGGGTCTTTTCCGACAACAGACTGCCAGAGAAGAAGGGCAAGAGCTTGTTGGAGCTGATGTGGATCACCTATAATGACAAGGTCCTCATTCTCCTTTCGATTGCCGCCGTTGTTTCGCTCGCTATCGGGCTGTATCAGACGTTTGGCCAGGCGCATAAACCCGGTGAAGCCAAGGTTGAGTGGGTAGAAGGAGTTGCCATCATTGTCGCTATCGTCATCGTCGTTATGGTCGGATCCTTGAACGATTACCAAAAGGAACGTCAATTCGCAAAACTCAACAAAAAGAAGCAAGATCGTCTGGTCAAGGCTATCCGGTCCGGCAAAACGGTGGAAATCTCGGTTTTCGATGTCCTGGTTGGTGATGTGCTGCATCTTGAGCCTGGCGACATGATCCCTGTCGACGGTATCTTGATTGAGGGCTACAATGTGAAATGCGACGAGTCTCAGGCCACCGGCGAGTCCGACATCATCCGTAAGAGGCCTGCTGACGAGGTTTACGCTGCCATCGAGAACAACGAGAACGTCAAGAAGATGGATCCCTTTATTCAATCTGGTGCTCGCGTTATGGAGGGCATGGGTACCTACCTGGTCACTTCCACCGGTATCTACTCTAGCTATGGCAGAACCCTCATGGCGCTCGATGAGGATCCCGAGATGACTCCTCTCCAGTCCAAGCTGAACGTTATTGCCGAGTATATCGCCAAGCTCGGTGGTGCTGCTGGTCTCTTGCTCTTCATCGTCCTCTTCATCATCTTCCTCGTCAAGCTTCCCAAATCACAGCACACTCCGGCCGAAAAGGGTCAGCAGTTCTTGAACATCTTCATTGTCGTTGTCACAATTATTGTCGTTGCCGTGCCTGAAGGCTTGCCTCTTGCCGTCACCTTGGCTTTGGCCTTTGCCACCACCCGCATGTTGCGCGACAACAACCTGGTTCGTCACCTCAAGGCTTGCGAAGTCATGGGCAATGCCACCACTATTTGCTCGGACAAGACTGGTACCTTGACCCAGAACAAGATGCAAATCGTTGCTGGCACCGTTGGCACCACGCATAGGTTTGGTGGTGTTGGCTCTGCCGGTGGTCTCAACCCCGAGACTCCGGACAGCCCGACTGAGGCCGACGTTACCGCAAAGGAAGTTGTTGCCTCGCTTGATGCCTCTGTCAAGGAATTGCTTCTCAAGTCCATTTCTCTCAACTCCACTGCTTTCGAAGGCGAAATTGACGGTGTCAAATCTTTCGTTGGCTCCAAGACCGAAACCGCCCTTCTCGAATTCGCTAAGGAGCATCTCGCCATGGGCCCTATTGCTGAGGAGCGTGCCAACGCCAAGATCCTTCATCTGATCCCTTTCGACTCTGGACGCAAGTGCATGGGCGTTGTTGTGGCGCTTGACAACGGCAAGGCACGGCTTTATGTCAAGGGTGCTTCCGAGATCATGCTGGAAAAGTGCACCCAGATTCTGCGCGACCCCTCCAACGGCATTACTGCTGGCCCCTTGACCCAGGAGAATCGTGAGACCGTCTTGAAGCTCATTGAGACATATGCGAGAAACTCGTTGCGCACCATCGGCATCATCTACCGGGACTTTGCTCACTGGCCTCCTGCCAAGGCGCGCCGTACTGGAGAGGACAAGGAGGAGATCGTCTTTGAGGATATTTGCAGCCAAATGACCTTCGTCGGCATGGTTGGTATCAAGGATCCTCTGCGCCCTGGTGTTCCCGAAGCCGTCCAGCTGTGCCAGAAGGCAGGAGTCGTTGTTCGCATGGTTACTGGTGACAACAAGATCACTGCTGAAGCAATCGCCAAGGACTGTGGCATCCTTCAACCTAACAGTCTCGTTATGGAAGGCCCCGAGTTCCGGAACCTCAGCAAGGCCAAGCAAGAAGAGATTATTCCCCGGTTGCACGTACTTGCCCGTTCCAGTCCTGAGGACAAGCGCATTTTGGTCAAGCGTCTCAAGGATATGGGCGAGATTGTTGCTGTGACCGGTGACGGAACCAACGATGCCCCTGCCCTGAAGATGGCCGATGTCGGTTTTTCGATGGGTATTGCTGGTACTGAAGTCGCAAAGGAGGCATCCGCTATTATTCTCATGGACGACAACTTCAACTCGATTGTCAAGGCACTGAAGTGGGGACGTGCTGTCAACGATGCCGTGAAGCGCTTCCTTCAGTTTCAGCTTACTGTCAACGTTACTGCCGTCATCCTCACCTTCATCTCTGCTGTCTCCAACAAAGAGCAGGACTCGGTCCTTACCGCCGTGCAGCTTCTGTGGGTTAACTTGATCATGGATACTCTTGCCGCTTTGGCGCTGGCCACCGATCCTCCTGCCGACAGTGTTTTGGACCGCAAGCCTGAACGCAGGGGTTCTGGCATCATCTCGACGACCATGTGGAAGATGATCATCGGTCAAGCCATCTACCAGCTGGCCATCACCTTGTTGATCTATTTCGGCAAGCAAGGCGTTCTGCCCAACTACGATGACAACGTCACGGATGATCAGATCCAGACTCTTGTCTTCAACACGTTTGTGTGGATGCAAATCTTCAACCAGTGGAAGTAAGTAATATGAAATATGTCACTGCCACCCAAAACATGCCGCTAACCGCATTCAATAGCAATCGTCGTCTGGATAACAACTTTAACATTTTCGAAGGCCTCACCAAGAACTTGTTCTTCCTGGGCATTTCCGCCATTATGATGGGCGGACAGGTCTTGATCGTCTTTGTCGGTGGCCAAGCCTTCTCAATTGCCAAGGAAAAGCAAACGGGAGCCATGTGGGCGTACGCTCTGATTCTGGGCTTCATCTCCATCCCTGTCGGCATGATTATCCGTCTCATTCCCGACTCGCTGTTTGAGCGTATGGTGCCCGAATACATCAAGAGGAGGGCTAACAAGACGCCCGACTTGACCGTGTCTGATGATGAGCGGTTCGAGTACTACCCGCCGGCTTTTGCCGAGGTCCGGGACGAGCTGGCCTTCCTGAAGCAGTTCAAGGGTGGACGTATCAACAACCTCAAGTTCGCCATGAAGCATCCTCGCGAGACCTTCATGCCCAAGAGGAGCGCTTCCCACAGCAGGTCCAACTCCAAGTCCAACTCGATCAACGTTCCCATGACACCCATCCGCAAGGATAGCACCGGCGGCGCTCCTTCCATCGCTCCCCCTACACCTGATTCTAGGAGACGGAGCAGAAGCACGCGGTCCAGGTCCAACAGTGCTCTCGGAGCGTCCATGGTGATGACTGGTATCATCGCTGGCAGTGTTGCCGCGGGATGGGCGCCGTCACCTGTGGAGCGCCGACCGGATTCCGATTTTGGCCTGTTCCCTCCTAAGTCGAGCCCACATGCCGAGTCTTCGCAATCCGAAGTGCAGCCCTCGCAGCGGTCTCTTACTCCTTCGATCAATGAGGAGCAGGAGACGCCCGATATTGTCCCCAGCATCGTGGAGCAGACTGTTCCTATCCTCAGCGTGCCTAAGCCACCAGGGCAAAAGTCGGCCTAAATGGCAGGACATTTTGGAGTACTGGACGGTCAAAGGGAACGAGTTTTAGATACCCCCATTCTGAATCTAACTCGATTTGGTAACCCTTTATTTGTTCTTTGTTATTTTTTTCATACAGCTTCACTACATTTTCTGTCGATTGATACGTTGTAATACTAGTTGTACACAACGGTGTTCATGCAACCAAGAAAAAAAGAGAGAGAGAGAGCTCGGTGGGAGAGGAGGAAGTGGTTAAACAAAACACTCGCTCGGATTTATGGGACTTTGCAAGCTCGGCGTTTGAAGTTACAGGTCTTTTTTTTGGGGGGTGTTTTGTCCTTGTTGAACAAAGCAGGTTATATACACTGTACGGGAGCAGAGAAGGAGTGGAAAGGGAGAGTCGAGTGACTATGTGGTTACTGAACGAAGGAAGACTTTGACGAGTATAGTATGCATACGTTTGTTTTAATGCTGTTGCGGCAGTAATACGTTTTCGGGGAGGAATGAGGGATGGATGGACATGAGATAAAAGACGCGGAATATCGATACCCCTTGTCCACACGACATTCCTTGTACGTATTTGGTTTTATGATTCCCAAGTACTGCTAGAAACCAACCGCGGAATCTACATATGAAGATAAACTTGACTAGTTGAGATTGAAGCTTCTGGTGATATGTTGATGTGTGATGCTTCTCTGGGCTGATCGGTGCTACAGGGTTGAGTTGGTAGACTAACAAGGCGTTGGGACGCTGGTGAACTACAAAGTTAAGCACCCGCTGGTAGGCGATGGTGATGGCATAGGTAACTCTCGTACATCACTATCTTCGAAACTCGATCTTTGCCCAGTAACACAAATGTGAACAGCCGGGCAACCTACTTGGAACGTTCACGTCACTTTGTGATGTTTGGCACACAGTCTCGCTGCATGTCCCCGCCCGGCGTATGTTAATGTGATGGCACGGACGGGTGTTAGACTGTTAACAGCACTGCCCCTCGGAGCATACAAAACAGTGCTGTACTCTGCCCTGGGGATGCAATTGCGATTTCATCCACTCGACACGGCACCCATTCTGCGAACGGCAACACCCTCCCTCCGGATGAACAGGCAAGCAACAATCCTGTTTGGATTTCCGAGTGCTGGTGTTCGAATGTTCATCGTCGAGATACCCCAGTCGACTTGCTCTTTCCGCTTTGGATAACCTCTAGACTAACTCTCTTGCTTCTTGCAATAACTGCCCTGTATCCAAGGCTTAAGCTTATAACTGAATAATTGCTTGGCTTGCTTGGAGGCCGGCAACAGTGTCAATGTGCAGAGCATCGCTCACTACCTCTATCCATCAAGCCAAGAACCAACCCGACTGGGACCATAGCACCACTTACTTGCAGGCCAATGTCAATTGTTGATGTTTCCTTCTTACATAGTAGCCTTCCTCTTTGTCTATTGTATCATTGCATCTTGATGGGCTGTTTAACGTTCTTCGTCGACACACATTTCAAGAAGACTGGGGAAACAGCAGGTGACAAATTGCTAAAAGCCGGTATTCTCAGTTGATGTTGTTCAACTGAATGGCAGGACTTGCTGGACCTCACAGGCTATCCCGTTACTGACCACGATACGATATCCACTTTCTTTCTCTTTCCGTGTCTCCCTAAAATAATCGTCTCGTCTTATTGCGCTCCTTCGTAATTGTCTCTCCCTTTTTTTCATTTTTTTTCTCTACTTTATTGTTCTCTCTCTTTCCCCAGTCGAGGCCCGATTCCATCTCTCCCATTTTTTTTTTCCCTTCCTTCCGTTTCCACTTTCGAACAAGTCGGCCTCCAATTCACGGAACCATCTAGACTCCCGGTCTATCCATCTCAACGCCGGCCATTTCCAAGATTTCCGGAGACCTCGTCGTCGGCGACTTTCCTTTACAGCGCAAGACCACCACCACCATCATCGCGCGCTTTTATCAACTTCCTAATTCTCCCGGCTTTTGGCACTCTCACCTCTTTACCTTTCTAAACTCTTTTTATTGAGCCCTCTGGATCATCATCGGTCTCAGCGGCCCCATTTCACACCTCATCACCACCCTTTCCATCTTGGGTGTCTCTTTTGCCACTTCCATCCGCAAGGGTAACTTGGAACTTCCACATTCAAGTGACTCTGCCAGCAACCAACCGGAAACTGGGGCAATTCCTTATTAGAGTTTTACCTCCTGTTCGTTTTCCTTCAATAGAATCGCTTCATCAACTTTTCCACTTCCTCTACCAGAACGCGGGAACGGCAAGGACGAACGCAACCACCTTTTGCTTCCCCCTCTTCCCTTTCTGCCTGCTGTGCGCGTCACGCCTTTTACGTCAGGCAACCTCGTCGTCACCATACCAGGCTTGCTGAGCAACAACACACGACTGACTACTCACACCTTTCACACACGGTCACGGCCACCTAAAGTACTCACTAACCTCTTGACCACCTCATCATCCGTCACCCACAATCACAACACACCCCTGCCTTATTTACCTCATTAACTCTCGAACCCACACTCGGGCCTTCACCGCTCAACAGTCCAAAATTACCTTGAACGCATTTCCCTTTCATCATCGCTGTTTCCATCGACGTCCTCCATAATAAGCAGACGCAAGCGGCATCAAGGATTTTTAGATTTTGAGTTCCCCAAGAGCCGGAAAGAAAGAGCGCAGAAAGAGAGAAAAGATGGATCCCTCGCGTCGCGGGGTTGTCAACGGCGCAGGGGCCGCCGCCGCCGCCGCCGCAAGTGGCAGCAGCAGCAGCAGTAACAGCAGCAACAAACACGGCGGCAGCAGCGCCTCGGGGCCCGCACCGAAAAAGTCGAGCAGAATGAAGGAGGTGGTCAACTACGACGAAAAGAAGCATCTCCTCGACTTGGAGGAGGACATTACCCACCCGGTTGCGCACAGGCAGCTGAACGAGCTGGAAGAACATGTCAATGATCTTCATGAGTCGTGGGAGACGGAGTCCATTTTTGAGGAGATTTTGGAGGATATTACAGAAGACAAGTTCTTCACCGATGGTAGGTTTCACATCTCTCACAGTCTCAGGTACGGGATCTGCGGGTTTTGTTCTTCTGGCAGGCCTTTGATGGCTTTGCAGGTACAAACGGGCCGTTCTGAGCTTCTTTCAGTTTGTGAACTGAAGGTGAGAATGGGTACGGTGGAACGGGTATAAAGCATTGCGTCGGAAGCGGCGGAAAGCGCAAGGGAACTTGAAACACTGGTCAAATGCTGTCAAGAAGGCATTATGCTAACTATGAATTGCTGCTTAGATCCTGAAGCTTGCACTCCGGAGGAAGCGGTCGAATATCGACGACTTCTTAGACTGGTCGGACCTAAGGTGTTCGTCCAGCGAACCGTAGACGCAGGCGTCATTCCCATCAAGAAGCTCCTCACAGCCTTCGGCATTCGTCCGCCCGCCTTCCTGGAAGGCGCAGGCGATGATGCCTACTTCAGCCTGCTCACGCTGGCCATGACCCGCGAGATCCAAAAGCGGGCAAAGCTGATGAAATACAACACCATTGACGACGCCGTGGAGCTGCTCAAGCGGTCCAAGAACATCATCGTCCTCACCGGTGCCGGCATCTCCACCTCGCTTGGAATCCCCGACTTCCGCTCCAAGGGCACCGGTCTCTACTCCAAGCTCGAGCACCTCGGTCTCAGCGACCCCCAGGAGGTCTTTGACATCAACATTTTCCGCCAAGACCCCAACATCTTCTACTCGGTGGCGCGCGACATCCTGCCCAACACGGAGCGCTTCTCGCCGACACACGCTTTCATCGCGCTCCTCCAGCAAAAGGGAAAGCTACTAACCAACTACTCGCAAAACATCGACAATCTCGAAGCCAAAGCGGGAATCCACCCGGACAAGCTCGTGCAATGCCACGGCTCCTTCGCCACCGCCACCTGCGTAAAGTGCGGCTACAAAGTCCCCGGCGAATCCATCTTTCCCGAAATCAAGGCCGGCCGCATCCCGCGCTGCCGCAAGTGCGCCCAAGGCAGCCGCACAACCAACAACTCGTCTCGCAAGCGCAAGCTCCTCCGCGACGGCACCGAGAAGAAGCCGCGCCGTGTCAAGCCCGGCGAATACGACAGCAATTCCGATTCTGAATTCGACCACAACAGCAACAACAACAACAGCAACCACTTCTCTTCCGATCCTTATTACTCGTCCGAGCATGGCTCCAACACGATGGGATGCGGGGTTATGAAGCCCGACATCACCTTCTTCGGCGAAGCCTTGCCGGACGAGTTCTCGACGCGGCTCACGGAGCACGATCGCGACCTGGTCGACTTGGTCATCGTCATTGGCACTTCGCTCAAGGTCGCCCCCGTTTCCGAAGTCGTCCCCTTTTTACCACCGCACATTCCGCAAATCTACATCTCGCGCACGCCCGTCTCGCACGTCAACTTTGACATTGACCTTCTCGGCGACTGCGACGTGGTCGTGTCCGAACTGTGCAAGCGCGCCGGGTGGGATCTCCAGCATGAGATGATTCCGGAGAACCAAGTGATTCGTACGGAGCTGGCAGAGGGGTATAATTCCCGTCATGTGTTTACGCAGGTGGAGCCCAAGCCGAAGCCGACGGTGGTGGCGGAGCTGACGCATCATTCTACGCCCAAGGAGGTGGCCAAGGAGCAGAGGGAGGCGAATCGCGAGGAACGCAGAAGGAAGAGGGAGGAGAGGGAGCGGGAGATGAGGGAGCAGGAGGATATGAAGGCTGCGGCGGAGCGGGTGAAGAAGTTGGAGAAACGGGCGGAGAAGGAGAGGAAGAGGGAGTTGAAGGAGAAGGAGAGGGAGATGGCTATGCAGGATAAGGAGAAGGAGGGGAAGAAGGAGAGTGGTGGTAAGGTGAAGGAAAAAATGGTTGCAAAGGAGAAGGGGAAGGGAGTGGAAAATGGAAAGTCGGCAGAAGGAAAAGGAAGCGAGAAAGGAGGAGAGGAGTAGCGTTTCTACTGTTTTCAAGAAAGAGGAAACATTCCAAGGTTTGGTAGAAAGGACGGGATAGGGAATGGTATGGCACGGTAGGGGCATGGTTTGGATCGGGTATTTCACAACTCATTCATTGTTCGAGGCGTTTTTTCGTGCGGGTTATTATTTCTCATCATAACAAGAACAACAACACCCCAATGGTTCATTCAGGTCAGGGTCCGGCTAGGTTCGTTAGGTATACAACACGAATGGAGGAACGAAAATGAATCAAGGTTCGAAATGAAAAGAGTGGATTGGATGTTGGAGTAGTACCCCTGTATATTTCTTTTTCAGGCAAGTGTGTTAGATGGAGTATTCAAAATAATCTGTTACGTGCGCGCAAGGGAGTGAAATACTTTTTCAGATGAAAGAAGACAAGCATCAATTAAAATAGGAGGAAGACGACTTGATGTGATGATTGATCCTTGCGATTCTTCTTCACTTTGTTACTTACTACCTACCTACCTACCTACCATTCACTCGTCCCTCGTTATTTTATTTCCGTTGTTCTGGTCTCCAAATCCCATCAGGTTTACTCAAACTTACACAACCAATTCATCCCAACAACCAACCACGGCACGCGCCTCACAACTGCGATGCCATCCATCCATCAACCATCTGCGACAACAAAATCCTAACCAAACACGACAAAACCAAACATAGCAAAAAACAAAAACAAAAAAAGAAAAGAAAATCAAGATGAATAAAAGAGCGACTCCACCAAGTATCTATAAGAGCTGCAAAAATAAAATGAAAGAAAAACAAAAAGAGAGAAATGGGTACTTGAATGCCCACAGCCAGAATCGAACTGACGACCTCATCATTACTAGTGATGCGCTCTACCACTGAGCCATGCGGGCTTTGATTGGTTGTTATTAGCAGCTGCATAACCAAAAGCTAAGTAGACAGTTACTGCTTGCTGTCATTGCACTGTGGTGGATTACACCGAACAGAGTTTGAAAAAAAAAGAGAAAAAAAAAAGAGAAAAAAAAAAAAAAAAAGGAAAACTGCGATGCGATGCAACGAGCAAAAAGGTTCGATCTTGAGAGGGTTTTGGTGTGAGCGCTTGTGCATTTGTGGTAGGTATACATGCTACTCAACTTTGCGAGCGTATCGGTATTTGTTCCTACGGATTTGTAGTAGGTACCTATGAATAACATCAACCTTGAGGGGTTTCGTATCAGTGCATATGACTTTGTGGTAAGTATGAACTAAAGAAAAGAGGTTGAAGGGAGTGACACAGAAAGAGAAAGAAGCAAGCCATATCCCATTAACACCAATTTAATGTAATGTATCCATTCCTCATGTTTGTGTTGTGTTGTGTTGTGTGTGGTCATTCAATTCATCATACAAGAGAAAAAAGATTCAAAGTTTCCGGAAACCCCATCCATCCATCAATCCATATCCATCATGTCCCAAGCAATGTCCCAATCAAAAACAGTTGAAGCCGTACCATATACCAGACATACCATACCAGACATACCATACCAGTCTATAAAGAAAGCCGCTGCTGAAGAGCCATCCATCCATCCATCCATCCATTCAGAGTACAGACGTTAACGAAGCCACAAGATACCCTATCGATCGATCGATAGACCGATAGACCAATCGACTGCCGTATATCCAGACATCACATGCCATAACCTCTTCGCGATTCCACTACACTACTACAACCCCATCCACCCCAGCGACATGCATGTACTATCCCCTCCCAGACAAATCATTTCAAAACAATCAAGTCATCATCATCATCCTCGCTCAGCACCACCTGCCTCCTATTCTTCTGCGCCGCACTCATCAAAAACCCCTTGTCCCCCAGACTATCCCTGCCCGCCTCTCTGATCCCCTTATCCGTCACGAACCGCGTCTTTTTTCTGACAGGCGGTTGCGACCCTTGCGAGTGCCCATCAGCAGCAGCAGCAGCTTGTGCGGCGGCGGCTGCTCTCGCAGCTGCTAGACGTGCGGAGGCGGAGACGCCGAGGAGGCGAGAGGAGGATAAGGAGGAGGAGTGGTGGTGGTGATGGGAAGTGGTGGGACCGTTGGTGGTGGTTGTAGTACCAGAAGAATTATTGGGGGCGGCGGAGAAGCGGACGGCGGGTGAGGGGCGGTTAGGGAGGTTAGTCTGGGTGTTGGAGGAGGAGTTTGTAAAGTTGAAGTCTCTAGCGGAGGTGGAGAGACGGTTGATGGCCGGGGTGAGGCCGGTCGAAGCGGTGGTGGACGAGGAGTTGGTAAGGGCGGGGGTGGAATCGCGCATGCTGGAGTTGCTGGGGCGGTGGGAAAGGTTGAGCCGCTCGCCTTCTTTCATTCTCGAAAGCTTGTCGCGCAGGCTGGAGCCCCAGCCCAAGGAGGGGGCTTTCGTGTTGGTGGTGTAGTTGGAGGGGGTGATGGTTGCGCTGCTGGTAGAGTTGGACTTGCTGAAGCTGTTTTCACTTGACTGGGCGGACTCGGGACGCTTGCGCTTTATTGGGCCGAGATCGATTTTGGGTTGTTCTTCGCCCTTTTTGCGGAGTAGACCGAGGGCTTGAAGGTCATATCGGGGTCTGCCGCCAAAGCCTAGCGGGTCATTTGTGCTGTTGCTTTGGCTGTGGCCAGACAGTGACGACATGGGTGTCGAGGCTGTGGCTGACGAGAAGGAGGTAGAGCCTGACATGGGTACTGAATTGGTAGAAGAGAAACTTGCGCGAAGACCACCAGCGGCTCGACTCATGTAATCTCTCCCAGCACCACCACCCACCTCGCCCAGTTTTCTTGCAATCTCAGCTTCCTTCTCCTTCCTCGCCAAGCTTCTCTTGATAGCCTCCTTCTTCTCAGCCTGATCAGCCATGCCACCGCCATCAATGAGCTCCGCGGCAGTACGGTTCATGAAGAAGTGACTGCCGGTTGACCGGTCGTATTGACCCCTCAGTCGTATTTCCTCCTCTTTTCTCTTGGCCTCTTCACTCTTGGCGTACCTAGAGTTTTGCTTATATTTGTCTCCAAACCCGAATGAGTTGTTCAATTCCAACCTTCCCTGTCTCGACTTGGTGACTGCTTCGTTGGTATGGAACTCGCAATACTCTGTACGACGGAGGTTGACCCAACTCTTGCAAAGCATGCCATCCTTCTTGATGCTCTTGCAATAACCTAGGTCGCGCGCATTACCAATCTCCAAAATGGTATCCTCATCGCTGTTGATCACCAATGAGAACCGACCAGTATCTTGCTGACCTTGTTTTGGCGCCATGATGGTGGGGTTGAGGATGGCGAGAATGGTTCCCGGCGTGAGCTTCCAGAAGCGGTCGAATCCGGAGTTAAAGAGAAACAGTTCCACTTCATACTGAAGATCACAGAGGCTGATGACCATGTACTTGCCACGTTCTTGCAAGGGCTTGCCATCGCTACGATGGCTGCGCGGTTCAGACTTGGTTGCGACAATGGCGAAAACGACTACATCAGACTCGACATCGGGAAGGGACCAGTCCGGTGCCTTGACTTGCCGCAAAAGGTCCTTCAAACCGTAGGTCTTCTTGCCTGTAATAGCGCGAGTGACCACATTATGGGGAAGAATGCGCTTGGACAGGCGAAGACCTGAATAAGGTTCGAAGCCAGGTTCATTGTCCGAGTTGACTTGTGTTGAGCTTGGTTGTGTGAACGATGATGATGCGCTCATGGTTGTTGGCCTTGATGAAGATCTTCCAGTCGCTGACAGGATATCGTCGCGAGAATATTCTGGGGCTTTGTATGGAACTTCGGGAACATCCACCGCTTTTGTCTTGTACTCCTCCATCTCTTCCCTGCCGATACTGAAGGCATTACTCCTGATCTTCTGTATCCTCTGTGCCTTTTCCCTGCGCTCCTGCTCTTCGTTCCTGGCGCATGCTAGACGCTCGTTGAAACTTAAAGGACGCCTTTCTTCTGCCTGCGAGAAAGAACTTGCGCGCCCGTCGAAGCTGACAGGACGACGGGAGCTAGAGCTGGGTTGATCTTCGCTAAAGGATGTCGTCATGGACCGTCGCAAGTAGCCTGACTGTTGGGAGTTTAGATTCTGGGAGGGACGTTCGCTTTCGACCTTTCGTAATGTGGGCGCCCTTTTCAGTGACATGTCGGCCGCTTTTCGTCCCTTGTCGATTCCCAACATGAGCCTCGTGGGGGACTGAGGTGGCTGAGGAGCGGATTCACTACGTCCCCTCCTGACCGGCGAAGCGGGGATCTGAACGGAATTTGACTGTTGTTCCATCCTATCTCTTGCCGCAGCTAACCTTGACTGAATGGGAAGTCCGGCCGGGGGCTGCATCGAGTTGTTGTTATTGTTGTTGTTGGCCGAAGCGCTTTCTGGTCGGCCTCCATTCGATCGTGCATCCATGGACGAGTTAGCCCTTCTTTGCGCCTTTGCATTTTGTATCTTTTTCAACTTCATGCGCGCCTGGATTTCCTGCAGCTTCAGCTGTACCATCTCCTCGTCTTCGTCGTCGTCATCCTCCACGTCGTCCACGTCAATCATAACGGCGTCCTCATTGTCGGTGTAGCGCGCCGCTAGGGCGGGGTTCGAACGGGACATTCTGAGTCTGGACGGCGACGGGGTGGGCGACGTTTGCATTTCACGAAAGCGCTGGCGGCCTCGCGGGGTGCTGATGAGAGCTTCGTGGGGAGACCGGGGTGGCCAATGTGTCGCCATGACCTTTTGTTGCGGTCCAACACTAGCAACCCGAACCCAGAAAGCTGTTTCCGGGAATGTGATTTGAAGTATGTATCGCCGAGGTGACGGGGATCGTCTCTGCCCAAGGTTATCGAGTAGCCCAATGCGACTCGACTGGACTGGTGGCCCAGGGCAGAAGCGGAACCCAGGGAGACGGGCACGGGATGGAGAGCGGAGATCGAGTTTGGATTATTGACCGGGCGGCGGCGGGGTGGTGTGTGTGTGTGTGTGTGTGTGTGTGTGTGTGGGTGTGTGTGGGTGGTTCAATTCAGGATCGATGCCGTTGCAGGTTCCAGGTTTGCATGCAAGGATGGGACGGGACCAAACCGAAGGGCAGGCTATGGCTGTTTGGGCGGCCAATTAGTGTGCGGCAAGGACGACATTCACGGACATTGGTCGCCAAAGGGAAGGACTGCAGGCCGGATGGTGTTATGCAGGGAGGCGCCCGAGGGTGAGATGGATGGTGCGGTCGGTGGACGTGGCCGGTGGAAGCGAAAGAAGAGATGAACGAGAGAAGAGTTCGGAAATGATCGTAGTGTGGTTCGTAAGAAAAAGTGTGTTTAGGTTTGTTTGTTTGTCGGCCCAGTGGAACTACTAGGTTGGTTGAGGAAGTCGAGGCAAATCTAAAGTCATCGATGGTGTAATAACCACACAGTCAGTCAGTCAGTCGTGGCGGCCAAGAATAGGTCCAATCCCAAGATAGATGAAGAAGTGCAAACATCGAGGAGCTACAAGCAGTGTAGACGTAACTCTAAGGTATCTGATCGACAACCGAGGTGCCCGCAATCCACAAGGCTCCATTCAGGCCTTGAGGATTTTTCAAGTCTTTCACAATCTTCCAGGCTTTTGGGTACACTTACAGATTATGGACTGTCAAGTCAGGCTGCGTTGTACGTAGTATGGAAGATGGAAAGAAAAGATGAAAATATTTTCTTTCTCCAATGAGTGACCAACTGAAGAAAGTGGATGTCTCACGAGGAGCCACAAATTGACTGACAACTAACGAAAGAAAAAAAGATCGAGATCGTGAAATGGTATCAAGGCTGGTTGGTACGTGACAAAGTGCAAGGCAAGCAAGTAAGTGCAATGGAAGACTGGATGGATCCGTCTGGATCGAAAGGCCCAAATGGGAATGGTGATGTTTGGGTGCAGATGCTGTTTCTGTTTTGGTGACAAGAGCAGGTGACGGCAGCAGAGAGGGAGAGAGTGACAGTGCCCGGCATTATTGACAAGCCATCAACAGCGGGCGTGAGTGGGTGGACGGGACAACGCCAGCGGGGAATTCAAGTATCGAGAAGTCGTCTGGGCTGAAGAGTGAAGGGACCTGAGGTGGACCAGTGAGAAACTCCGAAAGGGCACACTTGTGGTTGGCCAATCTTGTGCAAAAGTGGAGCATCATCTCCAAGACAACGCGATCTCGCAAAGCGCAAACGGCAAGGAAAAGTTGGGGAAGGCGTGTAAGTGGGTCATTTAAAGAAGGTGGGGCGCGCTACACTATGGGAAATCGCGGTCAGTCGCGTCGGTTGGTCTCCAGCGAATCTCGCGATTGATGGTCAGGGGTCCTGCCGCTCACTGTGGAGAGCTGGGTCACAGCCATTGGACTCCGGACTTTGGAGGACCCTGGCGATATTCCATCAAAACAAGAACAACCAAAGACACGAGCAAAACATTTTAATCTCGGAAAGAAAGAGAGAGTGAAAAACTTGGAAATTCGATTCAGAAATAGCCATGCCACGAACAACCCGATCCAAGGCCAGCACCGCAGACTCCCAGGACGCGAAATCCTCCTCCTCCTCCTCCTCCTCCAAGACCAAGTCCAAGAGCACCACCTCCAGCAACAGCTCAATCTACACCCTCGCGCCTGAAGTCGAATCTCCTCCCAGCATCTTCATCCTCCCCAAGTCCGCCACCCCCCAATCCCGCATCGTCACCCTCCAGAACCCGCGCTATGCCAAGCCCACGCGCTACCTCGTCTGCCCCGACTCGGGCACATTCTACGAGTTCACCAAGATCGCCGCCCCCCAACAGAAATCCCCACGCAGCTGGCTAATCGACAGCGCCAAACTCCAAGACGGCACTACCGCCATCACCCCCGCGCAAACCACAAAGGATTCGGAGCTCTACGTAGCTACACAAATCGACCCCCTCTTCCTCGTGCTGCCCGCCCTAGCAGCAGCAGACAAGAAGCAGCAGCGCATGTTCCTCTCGAGCGACGACCACTTCGATGCCGTATCAGAGCAGGACAGTGACGGAAAGAGGCAGAACCACCTATTGGAAGTGCTTAAATGGCCTCAAGCGCGGAACCTACTAGAGAAACGCATGGCGGCTGTTTTTGACACTGTAGAAGCGGGCGATGAGACCATGTTCCGGTTGAACGAGAGTAAACTCGTCGAGGAGCTATTATCGAAAGCCAAGCGCATGAGTGAAGGTGGGCTGCCGAAGAGTATGGAAGAGAAGTTTGTTGCGAAAGCATTGGAGGCGCCGATTGTGGGGATTCGGACGACTGTGCTTTCGAGGTCGGATACCACTGTGTCCACTGAGTCGCAAGAAGAGACGACGACGACCACCTCGTCCCTCTCCGAAGCCACCACCGCCGTCGCTACCCCCACCTCCGGAACTGGAGCAGAAGTAATCCCCTCCCTCATCCCCACGCCCGAAATCCTTACTCTCCAACGTCTCCGCGTATCCCTCAACTTCCTCACCTCCTCTTACCTCCCCCCATCTCTCTCGTCGCACCTCAAATCTTCTCTATCCAGTCCCTCCTCAGTGGACTTTTCACTCCTAGACTCCTACCTCGCGCAATTAGCCAAGCTCCGCCAAGAAGCGGTAGCGTCGCGGTCGCATAGCGATTTCTCGCGGAAGCGCATAGCTGGAGACGAAGAAGAGGCGTTTGAGCGGGCCGAGAAGAGACGCAAAAAGGAAGAGGAAGAAAAGGCGAAGAAGGCGGGCGTCAGCAGGGGAGTGAAGGAGCTGGCCAAGGTGAATACGAGGGGGATGATGAAGTTGACGAGTTTTTTCCAGAAGAAGACGTAAAAACTGAAAATGATGATGGAAAGGGAAACAGGAAATGATATAATGTGGGAAGGATCATAAAATGGCGTTTGATTTTAAGGGTTTCAATTAGAAGGTCCGGTTTGGTTTGGGTATCTGTATATCGGTATTGGGTATATGGGGGTTTCTAAAATGACATGGCTTTCTCCTTTGAGGAGTTTACAGCACTCTAACATATCTTTCTTCTCGTCATAGTCATAGTTGTGGTCATGATCGTAAGCATGTCCAGCACACTTTGATCCCTTCCTCAACGCGCACTTCCACCTCTTGTTGTACCACCTCTCGCCCCTCTTGTCGTTGTTGTACTTCCACCCCTAGCGCCCCTAGTCGTTGTCGTCCCTCCTCTCCCTCCTCTCACACTCGGTATCCCAGACGTCCCTGTCGCCCCAGCCGGTCGATAAGCCAGTCCACTCCTAGTAGTCATGCCCACTCTTCCAGCCGCCGCGCCTGCCGTCCCCGTTCCCGTCCTCCCAGTCCCAACCAAACTTCCCACCCCCGACCCAGATCTGCCACCTCTCGTTCCCGTCACACTGCTTCTCGTAACTCCAATGCCATACCTCGAACTCGCCACCCCGACGGATCGACTCCTCGGCCTTCCCCTCGAGGATCCCAGTCCACTCGACGCAACAGCCAACCGTCTCCGTTCCGCCTCTTCTTCTGCTTTGCGGCGCGCCTCTTCCCGCTTGCGCTCCGCCTCGGCGGCCTTCCGTTCGGCTTCGCGCTGGCGCTCGAGGGCTTCGGCTTCGATTTCGAGTAAATCGGCGGTAGCGCCCTTCCAGGAGGGGTTGAGCAGGAGGCGCTGGTTGTGCTCGGTTTGGGAGAGGATGCGGGTCCAGGTGGTGAGGAGATGGGAGGCCGAGTGGATGGTGCGGTTTACGGTCTGTTGAAGACATGGTTTGTTAGTAAATTTGCGGGATTGAAGAGAAAGAGGTGCAGTTAAGGTTGGGAATGGGTGATCGACCCGAGAACCTGTGAACCTGTGAGGGTACACAGACGGAAGGGGGTATCGGAAGAAAGAGAGAATGAAACAAACATACACCCATGTTCCCCTTTGCGCGCTCCAATGTACCAATGACGCCTTCGATTACTTGGTTGATCTTGCGCACTCCTTCTAGCTCGCGCTGTAGAGCGGCTTCGCGACTCTCGATGGTGGTGTTGTCGATACCGAATGAGCGGCTACCGCTGCTCTGGTTGGTGCTGGGGTCCTTGGATGTTGAGGCGGCGGCGGCGGCGGCTGCTGCGCTCGAAGCGACGGGAGTTTTCTGCTGTTGCTGTTGCGCTTGCGACGGGGGATGGGCGCGGGAGGTGGGAGGATGAGTGGGCGATGCGAAGAGGGAGGAACCCTCCTCGTCGGAGATTTCCATTCGATCGTCTGACATTTTATTTGGCGGTGCTTCGTTGTCGTTGCCGTTGTCGTCGTCGTCGTCTTGGACAAGGTGGTTGACGATCTGGGGTAGTTCGAGAGCTGCCGTTCGTTGTTGACTTTGACAGTATTGCCGGTGCACGGATGCGGATGCACGCAATGAATGCCCTGGGAATGACGTTGATCAAATTACACCCTGTGCCTAACAAGGCCAGGCGCCCGTCAAATCGGCCCTGCAGCCACGGGATTGGACAGGGACAGCAAAGTGGACATTTTCGCAAGGGACAGTGGACACTTTTCGGCAAGGGCAAAGTGGGCAAACAGACGTCCAAGGGCAAGGGAGCCAAAGACGCGACTCAGAATGAACAAAGACTTTACGCGTCTTAGCGCGCTGTGGGTTCTGTCAATCGCAGTCAATCAAGCCTGCAACCAAGATCCGGCCAATGGAAAATCCGGATTGCCATCAAGTGCCCAGTCTGCCCCTGGTTGCCAACGACGACGACGGACGGAAACGTGGGAGCAGAACAGAACAGGAGGCCAGGGTGTGTGACGGCACCTAAATGGTCCGTGCACCGGGGTGTGGACCGTGTGTGGGTGATTCCGGTGATTCTGGCATGCCCTCTCAGATCAATCAGGCGCAGACCGCCCCCAGCCCCTTCTTTGGTTTGCACTCCTGGCGTTCTTTCCCCCAAACAACATCCGCAATCATCGGCCTGCCTTGCGCTCCCTCAGCTCAGCTCCTAACCCCAGACAAGACAAGACAAGCAAGACAAGACAAGACGTGACCACCCACTTTTTCACACATCCATCCCATCATTGTCGCCTCTTCATCACTCAGCTGAGCCTCTTTTTTTTATTTTTTTTATTTGCTGCATCCACAAAGAGCCACAAAGCACCTATACTGCCTCAACCACACTACTACTATACTCTCTATCGTATTTTCAATTATCTACTACTACTAGTTCTACTAGCTTCGAGTTGCTGCTGCTGCGCGATTTGTGTGTGGAGGAGGAAAAAGAAACCGGGCGCCAAGTTCTGTTGTTGTTTTTGTTGTTGTTGTCTTAGGTTGGTTTTTGCACGTTCCAGGTTTCACGGTTTGGACTTGGAACTTCAAATTCAGAGGATCTCCGCATTTGCCGGCCACCACCACCACCACCACTACCACCACCACCATCAATCACCACATCGAGAACGACCCCCGACCCCGACGACTATCTAGACAACAACAACAACATCGAGCACAACCCTGGGAAGTGTGTACCTGAATTCGCAACACATTTACATCGCATCAACTCGCGTGCGTCGGCCGGCCTTGCATCGACAACATCGGGCCGTTGAAGCGCGCACATTGCACTGCATTCGCCAATTGACGCGCCTTCCCATTGTCGTCGCCAATTTCAGGATCGATTGCGCGGGCGGGTCTTTTCATCCCATCCCCCTCCTTCCTTCATCGCATCCTTTCAGGCCCTTTGTCGCCTGGGTAGCGGTCATCTCATTGGTCGCACACTTTTGTTGTTGTTTGGAGAACAGTTTGTCCGATATCCTGTCAGCCTTGTTTGTGTACGGTAAAAAAAAAAAAATGATGGAGGTATTTCGCAGTCACGGGGCCGTGACTCCCTCCGGCCCGCACTCTCCATCCGACATCCACACCCCGCCAGCGCCGCTTCACGGATTTGAGGATCATTGGGAGCCTTACACGCCGCGCAAGTCCGCACGCATTTCCCAGCGCACACAGGCCCAAGCAGCCTCATCCTCATCCCGCAGCCGCGCCCGCACCCCTTCACCCCAACCAACCCCCAGACGTCACATCTCATCTGCTGCCGACAAACAACAACAACCCCCGCAACCCCATCACAAATCTACAGGTTCGCCAAAATCAACAAAACGTCAACCCCATCACCATCATCACAACCATCATCAGACTGAAGCTGCTGAACCTTCATCGTCGTCGGCCATGGTCACCCCAACCTTTACGCCCGTGAAGAAGCGCGCGGTCAACCCCGCCCTGGATTCAGTTCATCGCGCCTCAAGAACTCTCGATGACTCCCTTCACGCCCCCCTCGGTCGCTCAACTGGAGCTGGCAGCCTCATCACCCCCGCCAAGACTCCCATCAAGCCGCCGACGGAGCGCAGCAAGTCCCAACTGAAGGGAGTCACAAAGACTCTTTTCAGCAGAAAGGTTGACGAAAATGAGGTCATGCCCAGTCCCAAGAAGGCGCGCGCCAAGAAGCAGAGCAATGAGGAGGAGGAAATTAGTATTTTCACTGACTCCCATGAGCGCGTGCCGGTGGTTGATGACAGCATTGAAAACCCTTTTTACGGCACCAAGACAACAACAAAAACTACCACCACTACCACCACCACTACTGAGCGCACCTCGACCCGCCGAAGCACCCGGAATCTGGTCAACATCCCCGGTGAGGGCGTGGTGAGTTTGGAGGAGGCAGTTGGCCGCAAGGACGGCATGCTTATCATGTTGTGAGTGAAATCTGAGAAACCCCTGAAATTACGAGGACGTTTACTGACTAGCTCACAGCCGCGGAAAAAAGCAGTTCCGCAAGTTCGCTGAGGTGGAAGAGGAGGTGGTGGAGGCTGATGGCGAGTTTGAGAGTGCGGTTGCCTCTCCCTTGAGACGTCCTCTTACCCGCTCCTCCATCAAGCCCCGTCTGCTGTTCCCACCCAAGCCCAAGGAGGCCAAGGTACCTGACTCAGACGAAGAGGCACCCACCGACATTGAGGATCACGTCTTGGAGAGCCTGAAGACCGAGGAGGAGAAGAAACAGGAGAAGGAGGAGGAGAAGGAAGAGGTCATCGAGCCTGAGATGCCAGCCGAAGAGGCCAACGAGAAGCCCCTTGGTGAGCCCCAAGAGGCAGACAAGGAAAGAGCCAGTACCCCCGAGACGACACCGTTAGCACCAGCTTCACCGCCAGCCACAGCACGCACCACAAGAGCTGGCAGCAAGAAGGCTGCAGAAGACACACCCAAGAAGGCCAAACCCAAGGGAAGGAAGAGTCCATTTGACGCGTTCCGTCGAACCAAGGCCGGTGCCTCTTCCAGCGCTGGTACAAAGAGAGCCAGCGAAACACCATCGGTCGGTGCCGGTCCAGCTAAGCGAACTAGGACTTGATCACGCGCTGGCAGATGGTACACAATTTTATGGGTGGTGGTCTTTGTGCGTTTCCTTTCAAAAGGGTTTTTTTTACGGCGCCGGCGGACGGCATGACCATTACACTGGCTTGACTTTGACATCTCAAACATTATTGCTTTTGACGGGACTGGACACTCAACAATGGGGTTTGGAGGCGTTGGGAACATGGAATCACAACGCAAGGCGTTTTATCTTTTAGGGCAGGGCAATCGACACGGCACAAGGACAGCCACATGGGTTGAAGACGACGAATAAACCACACGAGACAGAGAGAGAATTATGTGGCGCAACTTATTCGGGATTGGTGGTTACTTTTTGTTTCGCGTTCATGGAAAGATTGCATGTCTGGTGATTTGTCAACGTCTGGATGGGAGATTCTGTGACTGGAATTTGGGAGTGGTGGGGCCAGCGAAGGCATTCATCCCCTTTTTTTTCCTTTTCCCTCGTTCCATTTTTGTTTTCCTATTTCTTTTTCTCACCTTGTGTTGTACAAGTGCATGGCATGGTATAGCATGGCAAGATTGCACTGCACCTGTTGTTATTTCCGTTTCGGGTTGTTTTCGCTTCTTTCCTTGACTTGTTGATTGTTGCTTTACAAGGGACAAAAGCAGGCTAGGCTACAATTACTGAATCATTTGAGACTTTCTCTTCCGTTCATGCTACACATGTTCTGATACTGCTCCGGATGGTAGATAGACTGACGTTGATTGTGTGTGGATGTGGTCCATTCACTTGATGGCATAAGGGCATGAATCTGGACTTCATCCGATACTCGGTCAAATGACGTCTAGATAGGGTCGGGAGATCACACAATCTGGATGCAAGGCTACAACTTAGTCTAGGTAGTTTAGTCAAACCTCTATGCAGTCATCGATCAGTTTGAGTGGTCTCTGGTGTGTTCAACGTGTCAGGCTTGGAGGAGAACGAGGTTTCAATACGGTTTAGACAGCTCTTAAATTGATGGCTATGATAAGAGCCAACTAACTCCATCCCTACGTCGCAGTTTGCTTTTACTCTGTAGGAGACGTCGAGGGTTTGGTCAACTCCTTTGGACAAGCCAGTTTGATAGCACAGTTATGCACCCCCTTCCACGACACTCAAACATGCATATGCCAACGTATAGGGGAGCAGTCGTAAAGTCCGGCAAACTCGTTGTCCATTCCTCTCACCAGCGGCAACTTTTAGTCAAATTAGTCAGGCAGATATGCACAAACACGTCTCTTCGGATCATCATTCCGTGAGCGAAGAACGAACCCAAATCCATCCAGGGGCCGCTCCACTCTTTCAGCTTGTTTTGATCCTGCCCGGCCCCACCCCCGCAATCGCATCATGGGGCCCAGCAAAACATCGTTGGGGACCAACCGCAATTCGATTTCTTTTTTTCCAATTTCAACACTTGAAAAGACGTCGGATTCCCTTGTCGCTTCGGTTCCTGGACGACCCGTCGTACCTGAAGATTCTTCCCAGGTTTCGCTGTCGAGGATCCTGACTATACACACAACAACAAGACCTACATTCACTTCTCTACCACTTCACACAACCACAGCCAAACATGCACATCCTCATAGTCAACGACGACGGGCCTCCCTCCGCCCACTCGTCCCCCTACGTCCACTCCCTCGTCCGCGACCTGCAAGCTGCAGGCCACACCGTCTCCGTCTGCCTTCCGCACACCCAACGCTCCTGGATCGGCAAAGCCCACATGATCGGCCAAACCGTCAAGCCGCTCTACTACCGCCCGCCCCCCGCCTCCTCTCCGGCCGCCGGCCTGACCACCGCTCTCGTCCCTTCCTCTGAGAAACCCGAGCAAACCGTCAACGTAACCGACCACGGCTCCGTCCACCTCCGCCCCTCCACCGTGCCGGGAACAGAAGAATGGATCCTCGTCGACGGCACGCCCGCCTCGTGCGTGCAAATCGGACTCTACCACTTCTTCCAAGACCGCGGGCCCGTCGACCTCGTCGTGTCCGGTCCCAACTACGGGCGCAACACCACGGCTGTGTTTGCCTTGTCGTCGGGAACTCTCGGTGGCGCACTGGAAGCAGCCGTGTGCAAGCGTCGCGCCATTGCGCTATCTTATGCCTTTTTCAACCGCAACCACGACCCGGCTATCATCACCAAGGCGAGCCGGCAGTCGGTGCGCGTTATTGAGGCGTTGTGGAAGCAGTGGCCGACGGATGGATCGGTGGATCTGTACAGCGTCAATGTCCCGCTGTTGGAGGGGCTAGAGGAGGGGAAAGTGTTGTACACGCCCATGTTGCAGAACTATTGGGGGGCCGGCAGCTGTTTTGAGGAGGTGGAAGGGTCGGTGGATGGCGAGGAGGTGGACGAGGAACGGATCAGAGAGGGTGGGGGTGCGGATGCCGAGACGGGGGATGGTGGTGGTGGTCTGGAGGTGGGTGATGGTAAGAGGGACGGAAGGGAAGGGTTGCATACCCATAAGCACTTTAAGTGGAGTCCGAGGTTTACGGATGTTTATAAGAGTGTGGAGGAGGCGCCGCCGGGGAATGATGGGTGGGCGGTCAAGGAGGGGCATACCAGGTGAGTTTTTCCAAGTATTCGGTTGGGAGAGGAGAGAAGGACTGGGGGATGGTTGCTAACGATGATGTCTGCAGTGTCACCCCGCTGAAAGCCAACTTTTGGAATACGGCCGAGAATTTGCACGGCAAAGAGTTGCAGCTGTAAGTTTGTGTGTGCATGGTTTTGCGTTGGCTTCGCGTTGGCTTCGGTTATGGTTGTTGCCCTTTGGCGTGACGACAAGACAGCGCTTTCATGAGAGGAACAACAACAGATGGTTATGAGACATGGAGACGACAGACTACGACAACGACGGCACGGTTGATGATCAAGAGTTAATGATTTGCATGAATTACTACCTACTATCTAATCAGATAGAGAGAGCATAGAATGGTGAAATAGACAAGAGTGTTCTTGATCTGGCTCACTACAGACACTATGAATATTGTGTGCTGCTTTCTTTACTGGTGGTCATGATCCTAACCAGCTTCGCTACAGGCCTCCTCTTGAGACTCCCTCAGCTATCAAGACCGAGTCGACGACCACTCTCCCCATCCGGAATTCCACCACCACCGCCAACTCCAAAGACCACCTCTACGCCCTGATCGACTACCAAGACGCCTACGTCCAACCGCTCATCCTCTCCGCCATCGAGAAGCTTCTTCCCTCTTCGTCATACACCCTCCTCCCGTCTCCCTTCACCTCCGAAAACAAGGAACCCGAGATCCATCTCTCTACCCTTCTTCCCTCTGAAGACGCCAAAGTCCTCCAAATCACCCCCTACGAAACCATCGATTTCGACCACGCCATGTCCCACCCCGCCACCACCCTCATCAACTCCTACATCATCCGCAAAGCTCTCATCCGCAAGCACTTTTTGTCATCCACCGTCGAGAACTGGGTCGCCAAACACCCTACCTCCGCTCTGAAAACGCACGTAAAGAGGGCTGAAGCCTTCGAAGTCGATTACGCCGAGTTTCTGGACGATTCGCTTGTCGAAGCATTCGACCTGCGCGCGAGCATGGAGAAGAACGACCAACTCATTGCCGAGGGTAAAGAAAGGGAAGTAGAATGGTGGATTCTGAAACCAAGCATGAGTGACCGCGGACAAGGAATTCGGCTATTTAGCACGATGGAAGAGCTCCAATCCATCTTTGACAGCTGGGAAGTTGAGTCTGACTCCGAAGACGAAGATGACGACGACGCCTCCTCCTCCAACGCAGACAACACCTCCTCCAACGCAGACGACACCTCCGACGCCGGCAGCGACCACGGAGACGGAAACGGAAACGGAATCAACACCTCCCACCTCCGCCACTTCATCGCCCAACCCTACATCCACCCACCCCTCTTGCTTCCCGAACTCTCAAACCGCAAGTTCCACATCAGGGTGTACGTCCTCGCCATCGGCGCCCTCAAAGTCTACGTCTACAAGGACATGCTCGCTTTATTCGCTGGCGTTCCTTATACGTCTCCCACTACTTCCTCCTCTTCTGACCCGGACTCCAACCCCGACTCCGAACCCGCAGGCGAGTTAGACCTCTCAGCCCACCTAACCAACACCTGTCTCCAAACCTACCTCTCTCCCAACGCAGCCGAAAACTCCGTCCACCGCTTCTGGGACTTGTCTTCCCTTTCGCCTACGCACTTCCCTCAGTCCAAAGCAGAGAATATCTGGGACCAGATCTGTGAAGTCACGGGTGACTTGTTTGAAGCGGCAGCGAGGGGCATGATGATTCATTTCCAGCCCATGGAGCAGGCGTTTGAAGTGTATGGACTGGATTTCCTGGTGGATGCGGATGATGAGAGCGGAAGAAACACGGCATGGTTGTTGGAGGTTAATGCTTTTCCGGACTTTAAGCAGACGGGCGAGTTGAAGGGGGTTGTGGGTGGGTTTTGGGAGGGGGTGGTGAGGGAGGCTGTTGGGGGGTTCGTTGGGGTTCAAAAGGGGGATAGTGATGAGAAGATGAGGCTGGTTAGGGATGTGGATTTGGGGAGGAGGTGGTAGGTTTGAGGTGGAAGAGGCAATGGTAATATCAGAACGAAGACCACCTCAGATATGTGCTTGTGTGTCCAAGGTAAGTTTATAGACGTACGATTTGGGGGCAAGGATAGAAAAAAGTTATTTGCTTATACGTATGTCATCAACCGTTGGCTACATCAATCTGCCAAAGCTTATTTCTGTGATGTCCGCTGAACAAAAACGAAAACAAATGTTATCCACGGCAATACAACCCTCTCGCCGTCTCTTACACATCCATCTGTCTCTAACCCATTCTTACGCCATCAGTTCCTTGACCCCTCCGCCTTTTCTTTCTCCAACAGATCATAATCCGCAAGCGGATCCCTCTCCAAGTCCAACGCCCAATTTACCGCCGTCCAAATCTCGTCTTTCATCTCCATACTAATATCCGCTTGTGGCTTCCTCGGCAAGAAGAGTTCCATCCCCTTATGCCCCGCCGTCGCCATTGGATACCTCCGCGTCGTCCTCGTCCCCTTCACCACCCCGGCCCTCCAACCCGTATACAAGCTCGCAGCAAACTTGATCGCGGCAATCCCCCCACCACTCTCTAACAGCTGTGTCTCCACTTTAGCCAACATCCCACTGACGCGCAGCGCATCCGCCTTCTTCACCTTATCATTATTCTTCTCCCCATTCACATACTCATGATACTGCCACACCAACGCCCACGGCAGCACATTCGCAAACGCCGTGATGCACCCGCTTGACCCGGCTGCCAGCCCGCCGACCAAGTAATCGCTTTGCCCCGCAAAGATGGCAAATTCTTTTTGAGAGGGGGGGAATTCCCTGGCTAGTCGGGTGATTTTGCCGACCACGTTATTGCCGGACCGCAAGTGGGCGCCGACGATCTTGCCTTTGTGGCGCAAGGCTTGACGGATTATAAGTTCGCTGGTGAGGTCGATCCCGCCGTCTTCGTCAGAGATGAGGATCCGTAACTCGGAGTAGTGGACGATATCGTCGAAAAACGCGTCCACCGTTTCATTTTCTTGCTTGGTTCCCTTTTTGTTCGGTTCAGATCCAACAGGTGGTGAAACAACCACGTAATTAGCCCCGAATGCAATCGCATCGATGATGTGCTCACGCACCTGTCTCACGCTGGGGGCCGAAACGCCTGCCATGATGGGAAATCCGGAAGGAACCGAGTCGCGCGCGCAGCGGAGGAGGTCGCAGCGTTCTTTGCGGGTGAGTAGGGAGGCTTCGGATTCGGTGCCGAAGACGAAAAAGCCCGCGAGACCGATTTTGGGTGAGGAGAGGTATTGGAAATAAGAGATTTGGGACTGGAAGTCGATGATGTCGCGGAGGTTGAAGAGGGTTATGGGGGAGGCCCAGATGCCGGAGGGTGGGACGGGGGGGACCAGTTCTGATCTTGAACCGATGAGTTGTGAATAGGACATGGTGAGTGCCTTTTCAGTTTGATCTTGGGTTGCTGTTGTTGTTATGGTGGTGAGAGACTTTCGTTCAAGTAGATTGTCTTGATGGCTGTTGACTGACGGCTTTGGTCAGATGAATCAGCTAAAGACTTGGAAGTCAGATTAGACAAGATCAAGGGACTCGGTACCACGAGTAGAGCAACTAAATCGATGAGTATGTATCAGCTCGACAGGCCGTTTCAAAGATAGGGAAGGACGATCTTGGTGTGAATGACGGCGCAGTCCGGGAGTTACCTTTTCTAACCGACAAGAGGAGAAGCTGGAGATGTTCATCCAATCGGCCGGGCTGATCAGACCAGTATGCTTGAACCGGAAGTGTGACAATGGCCAAGATTATTGAACCAAAACTGCGATGATGATGATGACCAAAGAGATAAGCAAAAGGGATGACTCAACCCAGACAAAAGTGGGAAAATGTGCTTGAAGCTATGAAAGAAGAGAGAGAGAGAGGGGGGGGGGGGGGGGGAAACTGGCCAAAGGCCAGGAGGCCGTGAGGTTTTATTGCAGTCCCAATCAGCTACAGCAGCCGGTAAGCTCCTTCTGTGCCAGTCATCGTCCAAAGGTGAATTCCTTCTACTGCAGTGTTGTGTACGAGGTGTGCCTTCCGACTGCTCTGCCTTTCTTGCTTTAGGGCATGGGTTTGGATGGGAGTTGGCAGAGCAAGCAAGGCAGGCAGGCATGAGGCAGACCTGCAGCAGCAGACACCGGCATATGCCTTGACATGACGGATGGGATGAGACCTGGAAAGTGGGTTCAAGACGCAAAACTCTCAAGGTGATGAGGGAATTTGAGCGTGTAGAGATGCTTAGTGCTGCGAGTTCTCTGTCGAGATGGAAGCAAAGGACAGCTATACACAGAATGATTGGCACGACCTTACCTACAAGAAACAAGACGAAGCAGGTATAACTACCTCAGGTACTAACTTCAACTTGCTCGGGCTCCTCTACTGTAGGTATTATGCTGACGTGACGCCGTATCGGTTTTGCCTTATTGCTCTCTCTCTCTCAACATTCAACTTCTACAACAACAACAAACTACCTAACAAAGAACGTAACATAAAAAAAAAAAGCCCAAGTGGTATATCAAACTGAAAGAGCTGCTTCCCTTCCCTAAGTAACCTGTCCTCCCAAAAACCAATCACACCAATCCGACACCAGAAAAGAACCAATCCAGGCAAGCCCAGGCACAAACATAATTCCCCCGCCTGGCAAGCCTTTACTCTTTACTCTTCCACCCCCATCACCACAAGCTCCTCTAACCCATCAATGATTTCGTTCTCATCTTCCTTCTTATCCTCCTCTTCCACTTCTTCTCCAACTCCATCGAGTCCACCCACACCATCCACTAGCCCTGGTGCATAGTAACCCTGATTGAGCTCTAGATTGCCGAGTCCCTAACGCAGTCCAATCACACTCATCTCCAGCGTCCACACCCTGCGGATCCACACCTTGAGCTTTGTGCCAGGCTCGAGGCCTTCAACACCCTCAAGCTCGACACCCTCCCACCAGCACCTACGAGCAGGCTTGCGCCAGAAGAGCAGAAGCTTCTGGGCCATGCCCACGGCGTTGCTGCCCATCTCGTTGCCCTTAATGTCGGAGCGCAGGCGGGCGAGGGCGAGGGAGCAGATGACGGCCTTGTTAGGCTCGCCGGCACGGTGGCCCCAGCGATCGTCGTGGTTGAAGCCGCTGTAGATACAGTTAGCATTCTGTTAAAACTGAAAGGGAGGCCCACATAGGCGAAGTGAGGACCGGAAACTTACCCAGCAGTCAACATCTCGATCAAATGCGCCTCCGTCGTGCCCGGCTCATCACTCTTCTTCAGCCCGCTGAAGATACCGTCCTGCTTAAGCAGCGCCCGAGCAGCCGCACGCTTGATCTCCATCATCTCAGCCTGACCAAGGTCAGCACGAGGGGGGATGGCGTAGAAATCCAGGTCCTCACGCAGCACAATGATGCCAGCACGCTTAGAACCGTCATCGCCCCTTGCGCCGGATGCCGGGTCGACGGGTACTATGCCGTCACTGCCATCTTGGGGGTTGGAAGGGTCTACGGGAATAGACTGGGCTACTGTGCGGAAGAACTCCAGCATGTATTGTAGGGATGCTGGGTCGTACTGCTCAACAAGTTAGCAATGACCTGGGTGGATGATTGATGCACGCGCAAACTTACGTCAACTTGTACGGCATCTCCCTCGCCAAAGCCACCCATGTGTCCTTCGGGAAAGAGTCCATTGGGAAAGAGGGACAAAAGCACAAATTCAGGCAACGTTAGCAACTCATCGCGTGATAGTGTGAACCGCGTTCCCCTGTTCAGTAGATCAGCAAACCATCCGTTTTACAGCATACTTTAGAGTGAATTCTTACCGCAGGTCCATAGTAATCGTCTCATCGGGGGCGACATCTATCCAGCAAACCCATTGTTAACCTCTGTTTTATTCCAACAATTTCCATGTAGACCTTGTCCATGATCCAATCCAACTCACCTCCCAGGGCATTAATAGGCGGTCCACCCTGCTGGACCTGAGTGATGATACTCGACGCTCCTCCCGCGGCAGCCATTAGATATGTGAAAGAAAGGAGAGGACTGGATCCCTCCGAATATGCCGGTGGCGGCTCTGCTTCTTCCTCCTTGCTGCGAGATGACTCGCCCTTGGTATCCTCCTTTTGAGAGTTTAGCGCGTGCTTGGTTTCGTCCTGGAGCTGGAATCCCGGGGACGATGTTGAAGGCGCGGTGGTGACAAAAGCACTACTACTGCTTCCTACTCCTGACGGATAATGTACAGCAACAAATGGATCGGACGGCGCGTAAGCTGGGGCGGCAGATTTCGAGGATGCGACTTCGTTAAATTCGTCTGGGTCGTCGACGACGTCGTTATGATCGAAATCGGTGACGGAAACGGCGGCGTACTTGCCGTCGAATGGTTCAAAGACGGATGCTGAATTGGAAAGTTCGGGGTCCGCTGATGGACTGGCAAAGAGCGACGAGAAGGGCGGAGGTCGTCCAGCTGAAGAGGACTCGGACGCCGGGTATTGGGGTGGCGGAGAACGAGTAGCCGATGGTGGCTCAGGACCGGCGACAGCGGCGGCGGTGGTAGTAGTAGATGGGCGACAGAAGTCGTTGACCTCTGCAGTGAAGCAGACAAGACCCGGCAGAAGTGTCTCGGGTATGGTGGTGGTGTTGTTGTTGTTGTTGTTGTTGTCGTCGGGCAGGTGATGGTGATCCAGGGCTAGGTTGTCCAGGTTCAGGTTCAGGTTCAGGTCCAGGTCCAGGTCGGGTAGCAATCCAGAGTCTGCTTCTGCGCTACGCCGTTTGGGGAGAGAAAGGCGAGAGGTCCTGTGGTGATGTGGAGGGTGGTTGAAGATGGGCCCGGGGGACGAGCAGCTGGAATCTCGCGGCGCAGACAGGGTGACGACGGGGGTGGGTGTCGCAATTGGGAATTAATTCGGTCGTGATTTGGTATCTAATATAAGGGGCTACCTGTAGGGACGTGACGGACGGATAAAGCTGGGGGAGCCGAAGAAACGTTAGCCAAGTTTCCATGGACCCAGTCGTCACAGTGTTCCTTTGAGATGGTGGTGACAGCGACAGCGATGGAGTGTTGTGTGTTTGCTTCCTGCCATTTCCACCTCGTCCTCGTGTGTTCCCATCAAGAGTCTTGCTTGATGGACCTTACCTCTAACGGGGCCTGGGACGGACACACACACACACAGACAGTCAATCAATCAATCAATTGATTGCATGAAATCGATGGAGACGGCAATGGTGGGAACCCGGCGCGACTTTGTTGAATTGGATGGGACGGATGAATGATGTTGTTGGCGGACAATGGTCGGGGATTAGGATTAGGTGAAGGGCTAAAGTAAGATTGGGGTTCCTCTTCGGGGAGAGTGGGATGCTATTACCATGGCTGATATACCCAGCAAGTACCTGGGCGTAATTAACTGCGAGCCTCCACTGCCCAATCTGAGGTAGATCGCCTGGACTAGGCTACACGCTAGCTGGTCCAATCGTCTGCTAATTACATGCCGGCCCTGGTCCCTTCCCTGGGTCGTCTGAGATGGTCCGGGCGGAAGTGAACGGTCCAGAATCATAAAAAGGGTCGTTCGTTCGTGACAGGTTTTGCTTTCTGGAAGGACACCGTGGTAATGAACTCGACATGAACGTGGTGGATATGATGGAATGTCCTAAACAAGCAAAGCAAAGAAGATACCTACCTAGTCTACGTTACTTTGAAGAGGAAACCACACTACCTAGAGGTACTTCAAAGAACAATCGAGGGACCTGTAGCTCTGGCGTGAGAGGCAGGTCCATTCTTAGACTACGAGGTACACTTAGATTGGCATGTAAGGTACTGTAGTATTGTAAAGAGTTGAAATGCGAAGAAACAAGAAGACGGGACGGCAAGACGGGAGACGACAGGCGAATCCTGCAAGTACAACAACCCGTACCTGCCTGGGTTGTCAAAGTTGACAGCACTGACGGCATTCACACTGACGGGCATCCGACTGACACACAGACAAGAAACTGAATGGTTCAAGGATGTTCAGGGCACTCTGCAACTTGCAGCACCTCGATGGATCCCCCCCGATGGATGGGAAATGCAAAGACCGAGCAAGGGGTACTGGTGCTGTCACGCTGTGAAATTACCGCTGAGGCGCTGGAATTGCCAATCACTGCTCGAGCTGCCATTTGTTAGTCCCGCTTATTCTGTAGCCGCCCGTCTACCGACCAATCATCAAGTCGACAGACCGACATCACGGTTGCCGGTTGTCGCTGTCTCGTGCATATGACAATTTGGGGAGAATTATGCTGTTAGAAATCTCTATAGAATTTGGATTTTGGTTGGTGAGTGATCCTATTCACACCTCTGTACTTCCGTGTCTGTTGGTGACACATGTGAGTACAACAACCCTAACCCTCAGAGCCCCTGACTTCCTGGCCATCAGGGTACTTCATAAACCATCAAGGTTCTTCCACAACCCTCCATCACTCGTCGTCATCACTATCCCCAAAAATGGCCTTGAACACTTCATCACCCGGCCTCTTTCCTTCCAGCGCTTCATTCCTTGACGTATCAAGTACCACTTCAGCAGGCTTCTGTGTCCCTCCTCCTCTCTCCAAATCAGCCATGGCTGTACTCCCTCCTCCGCCGCCAGTACTCCCTCCTCCGCCGCCAGTACTCCCAAACTCCAACCCCAACAATTCCCTCTCCACAGTACCGGGTCCTCCTCCACCCTGATACCCGTACGACTGGAACTGCGACCAGACATCATCCTTCTTCTTCTCGCTAGTCGCATCGTAATTATCCGGCTGAACATGCGCCGGCGGCTTAACTCCAAACCGTTTACACAGCAGTCTCGTAGGATAAAAATCCGTGACCGACCTGGTCATGGTACCAAACATGCCCAATCTCGCCGCTTCCTCTGCTGGGTCTTCTGGTTTTGGCGGTGGCCTTGACACTACCTCCTTCGTATCTCCCGTAGTTGCTGCCGTGGGTTTTGTAGAAGACGACGTAGTAAACCGACTAGCCATGAACCCCGTCATCGGCTTAAAGATCCTCGCGCAATTGAAGAACTCATGAAACTCTCTCAACCACTCCTCATCCGTCAACTTCGCCGGTTTCGGTGGTAATTGCGGTCTGAACCCCGCCTGGACCTCCAAGTAGCCTCTATACCGTGCGCGCTTCTCCTCGTCTTCCGCATAGGGCGCGCCACCCCCAATGCCACGCGAGATGGCGGCAATGGCGGTTTCCTTATCGAGTTTGGGAACGCGATCGAGAAGCTCTTGCTGCTTTTCGGCTTCGCTCCGGGCGTAGGCGGCCGGCACTTCGCCGAGAGCTTGCGGCAGGTCGGACCGGCCCGTGACGGCAGCGAGACGGTCGCGAGAGGCCGGGGAGATGAAGTCAAATACGGATTTTCCGGGTAATTGTTTTTCGCCAAGGAGAGCGGCGCGGGCTTTCGGGTCGAGGGTCGAGGCTTTGGCTACGTCGGCTGTTGAGACGTAGTTTGCTGGGGACCCGCGGGCGGATTCCGACTTGGGCGTTTTAGAAGATACCCATCCTCGAGGAATCTGGGGAGGCGGGTATTTCCCTTCGGAATTGATTTCAGTTGTGAGCGCGTCGGATTCCTTGCCGAAGACAAAGCCGTCCAGTGGTAGGCGGCCGTCGTGGCATTTGCGGACCCCTAACCCTACTTTGCCCAATATCGACGATGCTGCTTTCTTGGTGATAAACTTTGGTTTTGCTTGTAGCGTCGGGTTGGCCGCTATCGTAGCCTTCTTTTTCTTCTTGTCTCCGCCTATTACTCGGTTGTAGGATATTTTGGGACCGACTTCGTAAGGGTCTTCGTCGTCTGAGCCGGTATCGTTCAGGATGCCTATCCCTATGCCTCCTCGGACTTTGCTCGTTTCCTTCTTCCGGCCCCCGCCCATTGTGAGTTTGGGTCGTCCTAGTGCGCCGTAGTCGTCCTCGTCCTCGTCGTCCGTGTCACCGTGACTGCCTTTCTTTGACCCCGATCGACCGATTGGCGTCAGTCCGCTCTCTCCCGCGTATCCCAAGCCCTTGCGATCCGTCTTCTTCACAAATGCAATCATGGGTACGTTTTCCGGCGCAAAGAGAAAAGTCTCCCCTTGGGCGGTCGCATCGTTTTGCAGCTCGAGCCGCGCTTTCCTCCGCACCTTGGGGCCAATGCCTTGGCCTTCTCTCCAGCCCATCTTCTTGAGGAGTTTCACGCCCATGGTTTCACCCTGGGGACGAAAGAGGCCCATGAGGCCGCTCGCTCGCGTGGCATCGTTCGCGGTCGAGCCTAGTCCGGCGAAGGCGGCGTTGGTCTGGATCTTCTTGGCTTCTTCAGCATCGGCAAGATCCTCCTCGTCCATAAAGTCCTCCGGTCGTTGTTGAACAGCTTTCGGGGTGTCTTTGTGGCGGTTCGTGCGTGACGAGACAAATGTTGAGGGTGTCCATCCTTCTTTGGAGCCGACGGTGTTAAAGTAGCTAGTAGAGAGGTTGCTGTTAGCAAAAGAGAGGGCGGAGTTTTGAAGAGGAGCTATACATACCCTGCACTGAATCCTCCTGTAAACGCGCCGTGAAGTCTTTTCCTCCCTCGCTCGTCCCTCACCTCCTGCTTCCATATCGGTACGTAGGATCCATCGTCGCGAACCTCGGGGTCGCGCGGCGGAAGAGGTGTCCCGAAGAAAACGTATGGTGATTGTTGAGCAGTAAGGTCGGCCTCGAAAGTTGCGCGTGACCTCTTGTAGGACATGGAGAGGACGTGTGGTTGAAGTGGTGATGAAATCGTGTGTTGACAAATTACCGTATGGAATTCGAGGCTGAAGCTCCGCAAAGGCACATGCAAGCTGGATTTGGTGTAGTGGTTCGTGACTGAGCTATAGAACGCGACGGTCGCTAAATTCACTGGGTACCTCTACCAGTAGGGTGCTGTTCAGCCTTGCCCTGCTCCGGGTGCTGCTTGGCCAATTGCCGGCAGGGGCAGGCATGTCATCGGTCGAAAGGGAAGGCGGTACCAGATCTAGAACGGAGCGGGGTCATTCTGCCGCTGGGCGATGCGGGGACGGCGCTCAACGACAGGGGCTGTCCCTGAGAAGGTGCCCTGGAACTTTGGTGATTTTAGAAGACCGTTCGGGCGTTGAGACCAGAGAGTTGAAAGACTCGAGACTACCTAGGTGGACATTTGTTCACTTCAAGTGGAAGTAGAAATTGAATTGACGGCAAAAGCATCAGAAAGAATGACTAGAAAGCGTAGGCCAACTTGAGCCGCAGCCAATTTCAATATCAGACCGTGAAACCGGGCTCTCCCGACCGGCTGGATCCGGGCGCCCGTTCGCTGGCGCCGAGCCAAGCTTCAGATGGCAGAAAATGGACTTCCAACTGAAGTGCCTGCCGCATCTCGGCCCGCGGAATGCAGTCTGGTTGTTTGCTCGGCATCATGAAACAACGAAGCCGACGACATGACATTTCATTTTCTGTTGAACAAACCAAACACGGATGAAGAAGACGCACATTGGAGCCTCACTAAGTAGGTAAGCTGTTGAGGACGAGTAGATGATTGGAAACCCCGCATGAGGTGATAACCGCAACCCAACAACAACCTGGAGGAGATCATATTCCTGTCCTGGAAACATCGCTTTGATCCGCAGCATGATATCATTTCAGCTGGCAATCGATATCCGATGCGCATTGTTGGTCGATCCGTGATATCTCGGTGCTTTTCTTTTTGGCGCATTTTGTTGAATATCCTCGAAATTCCTTTGTGGCGTTTCAGATCTTTCGGCGTGGATACCGCGAGATTCCAAGGGAGTGAATAAATGCTTTCAAATGTCTCCCGCACAGGGAGAAACGGCTGTCTCATGCTGTACAACAACCGACTTCCATCTTCTGGTGATTGGGGTGATGGGAACAGCCAGAAACAAGAGTCAGAAGAAGACGAAAGTTGCATAGTACACCACCTACCATTCCGCCCCTTGTCAACTCAGCTCAATTCCGTTTCCTTGGAAATAGTCTGGTGATAAGCTTTGGTGCCTTGCACTGCAAAAGGGAACGCTCACCGCACCAATGCTGCCATTGGATGAAGCTTCCCCGCAAGTCGCAGGCCTGACACACGGCCGCCGTTCGGATACCCAATGTCGCAGTATCAAGGCTGCGGTGTGGCACAGAGAGCTTCCTTTTTTCGAGATGTGTCAGTCAAGAAAGAGGATCACAAATCTCTAGAGTTCCCGTCCGAGCTGAAACCGCTCGAAAAGGATGTCCCGGAGACAAGCATTGACTATCTCCTGAATTGTTTGTTGGCACCAGTCTGAAGCCGCCCATCTCGAAACCCCAGCTTCCGGCCAGTCAGATCAGATCCAGGAGTTGCATCCTTCTCGAAGGTCGCCGGGCCTTTTCCGCGTGCTGTAGACGTGGCATTGGGGAGTTGGGGACCGGCCTTTAGTCGAGAACGAATCAAGAGCTCCGCGGCGGAGGGCAGACCGTCAAGATCCCCACCACGCCAACAGCGGATCCCGATCCGGGCTGTAAGAGACCATGAAGAGGCATTTCACCGGCCATCCACCGAGATTTTCTGTCCAGGGTGCCATATGCTGATTGATGTAGAGGGGTCGATTAGTCACCGTTGAACATGTCACAGTTCGAGTCCCGCCGAAGGAGTGGCTATATCGGAATGGCTTCAGGGGCTTTTGAGGGAAACATGTGGTGGTGGAAGGGTGGATGCGGGCGCCGGCCAAGAAGGATGATCATGGACGACAACTGTAGTGTAGTGTAGTGTAGTGTACCCATATGTGGGTTCAGAAACCTTCCTTCCTTGTCCTTTGTTTCTCATCGTCACTGCCATTCACAAATGAGATGCCGGATTGCCTTGGAGATGCTGGGTCCCTCCGTGGTCCCCAACAAATGAATATTTGGAGAAGACCCTTCGAGGCAACAGTCAGGAGGAGAAAGAGAATCATACTGTAGCCGTTGGTGATGACCTCGTCTGTTCGTCTATTACTGTGCCTCTCATCTTCAATGTCCCGGAGTGAGTTGCCAGAGGCTGAATGTTTAGCGTTCGGTATAGTGCCATCGGTGGTGGTTAAGCGCGCTCCCATCTTCAACGTAACCTCATGTTTCACCCCAGGAACTGGAAACTGACTTGACAAATAAACCATACCCGCCGGCCTGGTTCCGAGGATGTCTGGAATCATGCTGAATGGCTTGACCCCAGATCTTTTTTGTTTCGATATCGGCCTGATCTCTTTCCCAAAGGCGGTCGACCTGGCGGTGACACTTGGAAGGCGGACAGATACGTTCCCATGTGTTAACAGAGGGGAGGCAGGAGTACCTTGAGCAGTAACACTAAAGACATACGGTACGGTAGGCCCACCCCAAGTCCCTTGTCCAGGGCGCCCCGTCTGTCTCACTACAAAACCCAACCACCAATTCTCCTTGTTAACGCAGCGGGCCCATCTCCAGAGGCTTCCCCTTCACTAGAGTGCACTAGGTGGGTGTGCTCGCATGCTGTCTCCACTGACATTGCTTCCGCGATCCCGATTCCAGGTCCCGTCGGCCACAGACAACACAGGCAATAAGCCACATGACAATTACCAACCTAAGTCTTTCCGGGCATTTTTACAGACCACTTCCATTTCAAGTTCCATCTCTTACAACCCCCCGTCACCAAGAAAGAAAGAAAGAAAGAAAGAAAAGAGTTGCTGGTGTCGGGAAGGCCGTGTCGAGGTTCAGGTTCCTCCGTTTGACACATCGGGCTGCCAAGGTTGAAGCAATTCTGATCCAATCGAAGCACGGGCCGAGGCTACGTACCTCTACAGTACCTAGAGAGAGACCCAAGCTCCAGTCCCGTCCCGTCTTCCTTGTTCACAAGTTCCCTTCTCCGCCAGACTGCGGACCCGGACTGCACTTCCACTCACTCACTGCTCCTCCTCCCAAGAATCTGCACCACTTTTTGCTGCTTCATCTCAACTTGCAACACTGCCCTGCACCACAACACCCCCCCACCCCCCCGAATCCTGGATCGTCGGCAGCGGGCAGTCCAGCACCAGCAAGCAGCATTTCGCTCCCGCTGGTCCCTCCTTTGGTGCATTTTCACACCTACCTACCTACCTACCTACCTACCTCTACATATCACATTCCCTCTCCACTGCTTCTCTCTCGCAACCGAATTTGCGTGGATCGCTCGAGACCACTTTTCCCCATTCCGCCCATTTCGCTTTGTACCTGAGCCCTGGCCGTGGTCCTGAATTAGGCTCCCGGGCCCCGACTGTAATCTTGCGACTTGCACCACGAGGTCAGTCCGGACAATAACCTACCACGACACGGGTATCCGCCCTCCACCACCAGTCCACCACCCACCCTCGTAATCGACCAAACGCCGTATCCAGATCCCTATTTAGTGGACTAGTCATCTCTGCTCGTCTATACTCGACTTCATTGGCTTCGCCCATTGAGATTCCACCACCCAGGTCGCCCCAACACCAACAAACACCCCCGACCCCCGTCCTCCCCCGGCTGCGACTAGGGATTAGCACTCCGACCGCCCTACCGCCAACCCGGCTCCATCACCCTGGGAAATCCCCTTTGCTACAGACGGACCAGAAGAGTACCTCAGTACCACCACCACCACCACACGCGTTTTCTCCACCCCCCCAATGGCGACGACACTCTCCTCTGGCGCCGCCGCCGAACTCCCCATCCGATCACAGTCTGTTCGGACTCGGCGTCCCCCTACCACATCACGACCCGAGCCACCACTGCCGCGGTCCGAATCAACCAACAGAGCTGAAGCCTCGCGTCCCCACCGCCGGAGCAGTCAGCGATCTGCTTCAGGAGCCACCACAGCAGCTACCACTACCACCACCACCTCCACGGCCACATCGTCGAGACACCACCCCCATCCTTCACAACAACAGCAGCAGTATCACCATCAGCAGCAGCCCGACATGTCCGCTGCCGCTGCTGCCGCCGCCGCTCCCCACGGCCACGCCAGCGCCGGGGACGACCATCGCAATGGCGCCGACGCCGGCGTCTCGACACACCGCAGTGCCACCGGCACTACCAAGCAGCGATACCGCACCGTGATCCCCGCGCCATCCGGTAACTATGCCTTCATCAAGACGATTGGTCAAGGTAGCATGGGCAAGGTCAAGTTGGCGAAAAAGGAGGGCACCAACGAATTGGCAAGTCAACCCATCAAATGCGACATCTCGCTCGTTCCGTTTCTTTGGCTAACTCTATACCTTTCTTTCCACGTCTTTAGGTCGCCTGCAAGATCATCGAAAGAGTATCGCCCGACGATGGCCGACAGTCGAGGGAAGAGCGTGAAAAGGCCGATGCCGCTAGGGAAGACCGTAACGCCCGTGAGGCGGCTATCGTCAGCCTTCTGAACCATCAGTACATTTGCGGGCTCCGCGATAACTTGCGAACAAGGTGGCATTGGTACATGCTTTTTGAATACGTTAATGGCGGCCAAATGCTGGACTACATCATTTCCCACGGTAAGCTCAAGGAGAAGCAGGCTCGCAAGTTCGCCCGCCAAATAGCCAGCGCCGTCGACTATTGCCACCGCAACAGCATTGTCCATCGCGACTTGAAGATCGAGAACATCCTGATCAGCAAGACTGGCGACATCAAGATTATCGATTTCGGTCTCAGCAACCTTTTCTCCCCAGAGGAGGATAGGAAACTCAAGACATACTGCGGCAGTCTGTACTTTGCCGCGCCTGAGCTTCTGCAGGCAAGGCCGTATACCGGGCCCGAGGTTGACGTATGGAGCTTTGGCGTCGTTCTGTTTGTGTTGGTGTGCGGCAAGGTTCCATTTGACGACCAGTACATGCCCGCTCTCCATCAGAAAATCAAGAAGGGCGCGGTTGACTATCCCAACTGGCTTTCTTCCGGTATGTTTCAACACTCAGTTCCTGGCTCCGCTCAAAGTTATGCTAACTTGGCTGTCTGCAGAATGCAAGCACCTGATCTCGCGCATGTTGGTAACTGACCCCAAGCAGCGAGCCACCATGCAGGAGGTCATGAACCACCCTTGGATGCTCAAGGGTTACAACGGACCCCCCGATAACTACCTCCCGCGCCGCGAGCCCCTGACGCTTCCCCTCGACCCCGAAGTCATCTCGCAGATGACTGGTTTCAAGTTTGGGCCTCCAGAGTATATCACAGCAGAGTTGACCAAGCGCATCAAGTCGCCCAAGTACCAGGCCGCTGTGCGCCGCCTCGAGAAGGAGAGAGAACGGCCGGAACCAATCGCGAAGGATGCCGAGAAAAAGCGTGGCTTTGGTTTCGATTTCTACAAGAGAAGGAACTCGGTGACGAGCAAGGACACGCTGACTGCCGCCAGTTCAGAGGGTCTTTCCCTTGGCGATGATCCTCTTAACGCGTTCGATCCTCTTATTTCCATCTACTACCTAGTTCGCGAGAAGCTCGAGCGCGAACGCAACCACGTCTACATTGACTTGCAACAACCATCCAAGGCACAGCAGCCTCCACCTTCGTCATCACAGACAGTGATGCCAGTACCTCCTTCTCCCGTTATCCGACCAAAGGAGAAGCATTCCCTCGCCGATATCGTGCCACCACAGCCTGTCCACAATGCTGAGCCACGGAGCCGACAAAGGACAAGGTCGCACAGTGAGGATCAGCCTAGGGAGCCCATCCAGGGTGGCCTACTGTCGCCCGATATGGTCCCCGCTAAGAAAGAGAGCACGGCCGCCGGTATCCTCCGCAGACTTAGCACCCGTGACAGGCGAAAGGAGCCTCCAGCAACAGCTAGCTCAACGGACGGCAAGCCGCCCCTTCGGGGTTCCATGTCCATGCGCGCCAAGTCGCTCGGTCACGCTCGTAGGGAGTCTATCCAGATGCGACGAGCCAAGCGCGAGGCTGAGGCTGCTGCTGCTCAGCAGGCTCAATCACAAACCACAGAGCCACAAAGAAGCTACCAGAGCCACCATCACTCTGTCCGCGAAGAGACGGATGCTGAGCTGGTGGATAGCGACATAAGAGGCGAGACCTCGGGCGGTTCCAACGAGAGGCTAGAGCCCGAAGATCCCGATCTGGTCAAGCCTGTGTTCCTCAAGGGTATCTTCAGCGTATCCACAACCTCGACCAAACCTCTCTCAGAAATACGGGCGGATATCAAGCGAGTGTTGCGGGTGCTTGGCGTGGAGTTCAATGAGATCAAGGGTGGCTTCAGCTGTCGCCACACACCCAGCATCAACCACGCTGAACGCCAACCGACGGTAATGACCGAAGGCGGCAACGAGATCGAATTCGAGATCTTGATCGTCAAGGTTCCGATTGTCAGTCTCCACGGTGTCCAGTTCAAGAGGCTCGCCGGAAACACATGGCAGTACAAGGCCTTGGCGGAGCAGATCGTCAGGGAGCTGCGACTATGATGGGCTGGCTGATGGATTGAAATTTGTTGGATTATACTGTAAGACTGCTGGCATGGAATGACGACAGCATGGGAAGCGAGCGATTGGTTTGCAGTATCCCTGAGGGTGAGCAAAATGTACTTTTGATGATTTAACAGTCTGGGTGTTCTACGTTGGTTGGGGGAGTTACCTAGCTACCTGAACCTTGCCCCTTAATTGTCGCGCTCAGCCTTTAAACGCGGAGTCCTAGGTCTGAGACCGGACTCCTACTCTCTCTCGCAAAACAACAAAACAAGAAAGAACAGGGACAGGTGTCACAAATGGGGGGAAAAGGAAACAGGAATCATGTTTGCGGGTTGTTCTTATTTCATGTACTTTGCGCGCGCAGCACTCTCGCTTACACTCTCACACTCTCACATTCTAGACTGGTGATTGGTCTGGTTGGTCGGTCGTTTTTTCCTCACGGTTGGGCTTGTCACTACTTACATACTCATGTCTGATTTTTATACGCGTCCCTTTTTTTTTCCCGCGTGGCATGGCAGCAGCAGCAGAAGCAGCAAAGAAGATGTGGCTTGATTTTTTTGTTTTGTTTTTGTTTTGTCCTCTGGCTTTTTAGGAAGGAAAGAGAGACGGGAGGGGAGGGGAAGCGGCTTTCCCGGCTTACGCTTACTCTTATATTAACACTTAATACTTCTTTTTTAATCCCTATCAACACTACTGCGCTGATGTACACTTGGTTTTTCTTTTTATGTACATGTAACTTTAAGAAGGTAAAGCAAAGGATTTTTTGGGTATAGTAAAAAAAAAAAAAGAAGGTCTCGTCTGAGGAACCAGCCTGGTCGGTGATGTGATCGAGTGAGAGGGGGACATGGTGAGGTGCTATGATTTCGGACACTCGTCTTTTTATGAACAATGATTGTGGTTATCCCCAATTTGAATCCCCACCCGCATCCTCATACCGCCCAACCAGCCCAACGAGCCGCCTCAACGAGCCGCCTCAGCCCATGTCCAGATATCGAGAAAGCCACCACGAATCCAAATCAAAGTGACAAACATCCTCTCTGGCCTCGACCATGTTTGAGTACTAGTCAACCCCTGCCAACCCTCACCACACCTCAGCTTCCCAGGTTCCCTCCCTGGCCAAGCTCACCGGTTCACCGGTTCACCAGCTCATCGGGTAGGAGTGAGCGGAAAAAAAGGATGGAAAAAATATAACATACACCGTGTATCTACATCCTATATTCTTGTCTCTCAGGTACCCAGGATTATGCGTCTCATCCTTCTTCTCCCTTTTCTCACTTTTTCTTTACCACCGTTATGAATCTATATTGGCTAGGAGGGTGGCGTAGAGGTGTGGACGGCTTTAGTAGTCTACGTCTTTGTGATCTTGAATATTCGTGGTGCAACGAACCACCACATGAAGTACATCAAGAAAATTTATCACCAACGACCTGTCTCGGTCTACAAGGTGGGTGGCGGTGAGGGATGTCGACGTGCACGCACTCTTCGACACTGTATCAAACTTGTTGTTTGTACACTTGACTTCGCCGTCACTGGTTCTACGGTGTTTTGGGTTCTCCCGAGGCAACAAGGTAGTGTATATTACTACATATCTACCTCTACCTACCTTGCCATCACAATGATGATCTCAGCCTGGCAGGTAGAAAGGTAGATACGTACGTACGTACTTCACAGCATCCCCCAGTCTTTACGAACGATCAAGGTATTGTGTAGTTGGTCTGGTCTTGAAAGATCTGTTCCTTGACTGACTGGATCCTCTCTACCACGGAATGTCAATGACTTTCTCCTCACCACGTAACAGATTGCGGCAGGTTGGTCACGCTCCGAACACGCGCAATCACGTACCAACAAGGCGGCCATCTCTTTCTTTTGTTTTCCCAAGGAAACAGATGTCATGGCTTAAGCGTGTGCTAGAACTCTCACTCGCTGGGCCATCGAGACGAAGGCGCTCCGAGCCTTCAACAGGCAGGCAGTCACGATCTCAAGCCCAGGTTAGTTGGCTGTTATTCAGAAGCTGAATGAACTCCACGATTACCAATGAGATCACCAACTCGGGCGTTTTCTTTATCATCGAGTCTCCGTGATAACCTCCGCCATCGAGTATCATGAACGATGAACGAGTTGGACTCTTCCGAAAGACGAACATTCGCCAACATCATCATCCGCTGTCTTTTCCTTTGAACATGGAGTCTTCAATGTCGAGATTCCAGCCGCCCGTCCTCGAGAACCACCGGACTGTTGGTGAGATCCTCTCATCGATTTGGCCACCGCGAGAAAAACCGACGATGTTGGAGGCTTCCTCGTTGACCTGTTGGAGATTTCTTCATTGACCTCTGTGCGTAACGCAGTGGACATACTCGACAGCCTGATGCCTCTCGAGTACAAAATGAGCAGGCCTCTCTCACCAGAAAGTTTGATCGTGAGAGAAGCAGACACATCCAAATACGAAACTCCCGAATATCTACTACCTAGCTGGTCTGTTCTCTGCAAGTTCTCTCGAAACTTTGATCCAAGCAAGTAAGCACTTTTACTCCTCAAAAGCTGAGGAGAGTCCTCACCCCCCCTCCCCTCACCTCACCTTATAGAATCAACGCATCATGGTTCACCCACTCATTCTTCATGTTTTACAGACTTATTCCCTTCAACAACCCGAAAGAAAAAAAACCACACAAAACAACCGGCAAGCCAACAGCAACCACTCCACCATGTGCAAATACATCCTTCCCCCCGGCTGGTACTGGCACAACTGGCAGCCTACCGACCAACAACACATCGAAGCCGGGACCCAGTGCTTGCACTCAAGGAAATATAAGGTGGCCCAGGCGGTCAAGTACAAGGATTGCCAATGCGACGACGAGAAGTTGATCCCAGACCAGCCAAAGGGGAAGGGTGGTATGGGACAAGTGAAGATTCCGTGTGCGGATTGCATAAATGATGTGGACGAGTATTGGACTGAGGGCCATGGTACGAGCCAGGTCCCCTTTCACGGTAAACTACCTCTACCTTCCTCTACCTCTACCTAGAGGTGGGTACCTACCGATGAGCTGGCCAGCCAGCCAGCCAGCTAGTTCTTCAAGACTACCTAGGTACCTCATTCCAGATGGCCTGATTGTTGGGTATTGATTGGGCTTGATGGCTTCCGAGGTTGGAAGGGGAGGGGAGGGATAGAGATATGGTGAGGCTTTTGCGAGATTTTTTCACTTGGTTCCTACTTTGGCTTTTGTTCTCCTTCTTTGGAAGGGAATGGAGGTGGAAGTGGAAGTGAAGGAACTGAGACGCTGGACGGTAGCTTCATTCGCAGCTGGGATATGATATTGATATGGGCATGGGCATGGGCAGGGGGTAGTATAGGAAGGAGAAAGAGTAACTCGGAGATTGGGTATGAACAGGTTTCTTTCTTTCTTTCACTCATTCAGCTAGGGGTACGCCAAGCCTAACGACTAACAAGTTGGACGTGTTGGGTCAAGAAGAGGGAGTGCCTGATGTCGGTTATCTTGTTTGGGTTCCATGTCCACAAGGGGGTGAGGAAAAACTTCGAGATAAATCTTACCTAGGTATTGGTGACAGTAAACGACAATTCACTCATTATTTGCTTTGGCAATGTATGACTACTAGTTCCGCTACGCGTTGGCTGTGAAATTCTACCTGGTGATCTTCACGATTGCTCACTCGGCTACCTGATCGTAGGTCGTCCTGGTCATTTTTGTAGTGGGTGTCAGAGTGAGGCGTGTTGTTATGCCTTTGTCTCCCAGTACTTCGAGGTGTGGTTAAGGTGTCTTCACTGCTCATCCTTAACTCCCTCGGGTAGTGTGTACTTGCAGTCCCCTTCTGTGAGAATGAATGGTATATCTTCATAGGTAAACAAAAACAATGTAGGAGTATAACTCATAGGACAGTATAAAACGTGAACAGATTATGACAGCAGACATTACGGGGGAAGAAGAAACGCGCAACATGTCTTTCGGTTTCCAAGCCAACAGCAACACCAGTCCAAACCAGGACAAAATCGTCTATGTACATGTGTAACCCATTGAAGATCATCGTTAATGGCCCCAATATCAAACGATGGTAATCGTCTTGTAGTCGTCTGCTGCAGCGATGAGACCTGACTTGAATTTTTCAAACTTCTTCTCGGATTTATAATATAAGCTAAGACCCAGTCTCTCATACATCCCGGGTTTATCGCTTGACAACCCCAGTACCAAGAAGTAAAAGAAAGTGTATGGAGTGCCCTTGTTATATCCGATCAAGAGCAAATATCCAACAGCGCCGCCCTTGATTTTGGATGGTGAGGGTTCATTGTCTTGTGGAGTTATGACCGAGGGTTGGCGCATTCGACGAACAGATCTTTCCACGTCGCCGTGTTCATTTGTGGCTTGGAACTCTTCTAACCAGGTGTCGCATTGAATCCGGGTTTCAAGATATTTAGTCGAGGCGCAATATGCTTGCCCATTGTTCTCGTTGTCGACTAAAGTGGCTTTGAAGATATAACCGCGGAGTTTAATCCAGCCATCTTTCACCCGACCCAGTGGATCTTTGCCATCGAGAATGGAGCAAGTATCTTCGACCCTAGCCAAAGATACCCATCCTTTCCTGAACGCAGTATTTGCGTCCCGGATCCTATATAACGAATCGACCGGCGAGGATATGGACGCCCAAGAGAAAGTAGGCGCTATGTAAAGCTCTGGAGCATATCCTACTTTGGTCTTGGAAGCAGCCCATAAGAGGTTCAGAGGTAGTTCATTTTTCCACATGCCTGCGATATATGGAGATTGAATGTCTTCTTGGAAGACTTGTGCAAGACCAGAAATTGCGGGTAGCTTATCACGAGCATCGGTAAGCTCGCGGGCAGTATAATCATCAACAATACGGCGCCATTGCTCACGTGCTAGCCGCCAAGTTACTAATCCGTAGGTCGGCGAATACATTCGGTAACAAGTCGGGAATGTGCGACTCAGGTCCGAACGACATTGGCAGGCCGATTTTTTCTGGCAACCCCAGCGAAGCTCGTAAGCATGATATGTGAGCAATCTTCGTGAGAGAAATTGTTCCTGCAACGTCCACCCGCGAAGATTCCAGGGCAGGGCAGAAACCCGATGGCGTTCGTCGTCGTGCCCGAAAACTCCGTATTTCAGTCGGGCACCTAAAATGGTCGAACAATCTTGCTGATTGATCCATTCCTCGTGATAGGGTTCCTTGTACCAAGCGTTTGTTTCCCGATAATTGCCAGATAAAAACCCTTGAGTAACGTCGGAGGCAGTAGCAGCAGCAATAGTTAGATAGGCACCACGGTATATCGAGGCCATCTTTGATGATTCCACTTCCCAATCGCTTGGAGAATTTTGGATAATGCACAAAGCGTCTACCCATAGGTATTGTTGGTCTAGCGCTCGGGTGACGGCGATGGCATCTTGTAACGTCTGCGGTAGACTGGAGATCATCAAACCCAACTTCATGGCCTCCAGGTTCTCGGTCTTCAGCGTCAAACTCTGTTGTCCACCCCAGCAGTAACTAAGGGCTACGTAGGTCGTGCTGTGCCCCACAGGAAGCGACTCCGTCTCGACCAGTGTCACTTGCGGAGCGCCTTCATGCTGTACGTCTAACAGTCGAGTGGGTAGTCTTTGACCTGCTATCTTGCATTCCGGGTGGTTGGCGTCACAGTCTCGAAGACAGGAACGAATAAACTCGTAGGCTTCAGATGTCTGAGGCGAGCCGCTCAGAACGGCATGAAGGGGATTGGCGTCTTGAGCAATACCGTCCCAAGCTGGCGGATAACCTGAAAGCTTTGAAATCAGCGCTTTCCTTCCCAAATGAAGAACCTATGCCTACCCGTTGGTGTGTACAGCTCAAGCTCAACATTTTTAAACAAGGGCGACAAATAATAGCTCCCGCGAGACTCGCAGAGGTGCAAAGGATGCTGGTCGTCAAAGACGTTGAAGTGCTTCAGAGCGTTGAGCAGAAAAATGCAATAACGGCACCCCAAGCGGGCTGAATATTCAATTCTGTCACAGCGGAGCCAACTGTTACCGGAGAGCCGTAGATTTTTGCAAGTCAAGCAGTACTTCGTGAGAGTAGGAGTATCTATGCCTGGTTTAGTGACGGCCTTCAGGCGTTCTCGTAACTGACGAACTTGTCGAGATATTTTGTGTCGGAAATCCATTTTGCAGGAAAAAGAAAACAAATGAGAACAACGGCAACCGGGAAATAGAGATGAAGAGGTCATGAAAAGAGAAGACATCGTCAGCATGACTGACCGACTCTCAACTACTCAAGAGGCTCTCTCCACCTATTATGCTTCAGGCTTCAGCTGACTCTCCACCTCAACATGCTTCGCGCCCAATCAAGAGATCCGATGCCATTATAGCCTCTATGTCAAAGCTAGGTCGCTGCTGACACTCGGCTACAGTCGTATTCGACGAAGGATGAAATACAACGCGGACTAATATGAGGCGAAAGTTTCGACTGGTTGTGACGCTAGGAGAAGGTGCCCGAGAAGGAGGGGGGAAGGAAAAAAAAGAACAAAGAGACAAGAAGAGGAAAAAACTGAACAAAGTCCCTATCTTCCGTTCCCTTCCGTCAAGATCCCCGATTGAATCAGAAGTCGCGAACAACCTGATCATGATTGAAAGTGAAAAACATCATCAACCTGCACCTTCTTCCAGCTCCGCCCCCTTCTTCCCCTCCATCACAACAAAAAATTGCAGACAGCAACACCGTAGGAACGAATCATCACCAACGACAACTATAACAACCACCTTGATAAAAAAAGAAAAGAAACAAAAGAAACCCCTTGCGCGTAAGAGATTCCCGAGGAAAAGAACGATGAAGAGCGAAAAAAGAAAAAAGAAAAAAAAAGTCAAAAGAAATGACAATTTAATGCCCACAGCCAGAATCGAACTGACGACCTCATCATTACTAGTGATGCGCTCTACCACTGAGCCATGCGGGCTTTGCTGGGTTCTTGTTGTTTTGAGGTTCCAAACACAATACCTAAGTCTACATCATTGTAATGGTAAAATATGGCTTGGAACAACAACAACTCAACAAACCTTTCCGACAAACAACGGACAAACGGTAGCTATAGTGGTGAAAGTTATCGAGCAGATGACAATGACCGTCCGCTAGTACTGCTAATTGAGAACAGGCTCATAGGCTGAACATGGGATGAAGTGGACCCGGCTGGAAAAAAACAGAATGATAAGATCGAATCATCATCACCATCAATCTGGTACGGCGTTGCTTGGAAAGGAAAGAGTCGGAAATAGATAATAAAGAGGATTCCAACCGACCATTCATCCATCCATCGTAGGTGCTATTCTAGAAATGGACATAATACCAAATACCACTCAGGATCCCAATACCAGGTAACGCTATCCTATCCTAATAAGAAAGACCAAGTTTGCCAAAGGAGATGCCGCTAACTTTTCCATGGTGCCCAAGAACCCTGAATATACTTTCTTCTTCCACCAACAACAGCCATACCGGGAATCCTCAGAAACTAACAAGTCCAACTGTAATGGAAACCGCTCAGCCGATGCCTTAACCAATACTTCAAAAGAGCAAACGCTCAAAACCTCCCATCAGTAATCTCATTCATGATATCCCTCATAATCGGCCTCCCCTTCATGATTGCGCGCTCACTAATTCCAATGCGCTTGGGGTTATGTTTCCCTCTACCAACAATGCCCTTCTTCGGGCTCTTCAAGCTTTGGCTCCCGACATTTTCTTTCCCCTGACTTGGTGTCCCAAACTGCAGCTTGCTCTGCACCTTATATCCTTTCCCAGCAAGCTTCGCATTCGCCCTTTTCGATGGTGACAACGCCGACCCCTTCCGAGGCGAAACTGGCTTGAAGATAGGGTTAGGTTTCCTAGGGCTGAGAGCATCAGCAGCAGTGGAAGCAGCATTCGCATCCGCAAACCTATGTCCCTCCAAAGCACCAGGACGCAACTCATACACCCAGTTGCGATCTTCCATCATGCGCACAAAGCGGGCGAGCATTTCGCCTCCTTCTGGTTCTCCTTGCCCTTCTCCCTGATCATCACCGGTTTCTCCCAGCTCGGGACTAGCGATTGCTGTTGGAGACCCAGCCACCGACGAAGACGCCCCTCGCAAAGTTTCACGGCTACCAACAACAAGCAGCTTTGTCTTCGCCCTTGTAAACGCCACGTTGATCCTCCTCCAATCTTTCAGTAGTTCGCCGATACTACACCCCTCGTTACTTCGCACCAGGGATAACACCACAACGCTCTTATCTCTTCCTTGGAAGCGATCAGCGGTATGCATCTCGATTTCCTCGGCCGCCACTTTGACGCCCGCTCTTATGGCTCCCGCGCTACCGCCTAGGGTGTTTTTCATATTGTGCTTAAGCAAAGCTAGTTGCGAGCGGTAATGCGTCATCACACCAATTTCAGAGGCGGGCACGCCCACGGTCAGGAGCGAGTCGACTAGCTGGCAGACGATGCGGGACTCAAGCGGGTTAACGATGCGCTGACCGCGAGTGGATTTCTCTTCGCGTGAGTGCGGAAGGAGGGAGTCGGTGTTGATGAAGCGAACGCGCGCAGAGGGGTCGAGAAGGTCACGGAGCCAGCAGGTAGTGGGGGTGGGAGAGGGGCAGAAGGAGAGTTTATCTCCTTCTTTGAGCGGGTGTTGCTGGGAGTGGGCGAGGAAAGAATCGGCGTCAAAGTGCTTGGTTGCTAGAGCGTCCATGTCGGGAATCTCGAGGGATGTAGTGCGTAACGCTTCGGTGCCGCATTTTAGCCGGCCATTGTAGATGAGCGTGTTGGAGAGGGTCATGATGTCTTCGCACATGCGGTATTGGTGTTCGAGATTGACTACGCTTTGGGGGTGTTTCTCGGAGAGCAGCTTAAATAAGCTCACGTCGAGACCGCCAAGGCGAGCTTCCTCGTTTTGTACGAGAGGAGGGAGCTGGTTATGGTCACCGACTAGAACAAACTTGCGTGCCATACGGATGGGACCGAGACAGATAGGAAGCGTGATCTGGGAAGCCTCGTCGACTATGCAGTAATCGAAGATGCGCTCGGCGAAGACAGGGTGGTTGATACCCAAGCAAGTCGTCGCCACAATCGGGGTGTCGTTCCAGGCCTCGTGGATCTCCGAAAAAGAAGTCTTTGGCACGCCGGCGAGGGTGGCGAACGAAGGAACCTCAGGGTGAACCTTGACGGGAGGACCGAGACGAAGAATCGGAATCCCGTCATCCTTGAGTTTCAACAAGATGTTGTCCACGGCGGTGTGGGTGTAGGAAGTTAGCAAGACTGTTTTCTTCTGTGCAACCAAGGCACGGATGATGTGCGCAATGGTAGTCGTCTTGCCCGTACCAGGCATACCAAGCACAAGGGCATAGTCCTGAGCAGACATGACCTTCTCAACAGCCGCCTTCTGATCGACGTTCAGACCTTGACCCGACGCGGTAGAAGGGAGAATATACTGCGTTGGCACAGCCTTGAAGCGGGGGGCCTCAAGGTCGACAACCAAACTCCTGATCTGCCTAGATCCAAGCACTCCATCGGCCATGATCTGAACAAGATTGTTGCGTACTGTTGCCATGCCATTGCTGAACTCATCTTTGTCTAGACGATAGCGGACCGGGCCAGCTTCACGGTCTTCCGGGGCGTTACCACCAGAGCCAGGAACCTGCATGATGCTGGCAAAGGTCTGATTGTCGGCCTCGTCGAAACCAGGCTGCCGGACGCGCGCATTGTGCAGTCTTCTGTCCACGGCCACAGCGATGCGAGTCTTTCTGACTGAGGTGACATAGCCCAGCGCAAGTGCAAAGTGACCTTGTTCGTCAGAAATGACAATGGGCTCACCCACAGTCAGTTGCGAGTCCAGAAACGAAAAGCCGGGAGCAGGCTTTTCCTTGATAAAGGTGTAGGCGAAACGGTTGGTCTTGCCCATCTGTTGGTGATTCTCGTATGCTGAGCCCTCCTCGATGATGACATTGGCGAAGCAACGTCCAACCTTCTCGCGCTCTGTGCTGATCATAGTCCATAGCTCTCGGCGAAGCTTTTGGCTTTCCTTTTCCTCCTTGGTTAGAAGTTCTTCCCATTTCAAGAAGAACGCCTTGTGGGTAGGGCTGAGATGGTGGACTACTTCATCAAACTTCTCGTTCATTGCGCTCGTCTCCCCATCTCCGTCATCAGCAAGCTTGTGATAGATGAAACAGGTCGTCTGGGCATAGCATCTGCCGCACGCGTTCTTGTTCTTCTTCATAGGGGGCAGTTGGACACTCCGCTCACGAATGTAGCAAGCCAGCTGGTTGCGCTGCATGATCATGTGGCGGATTTCATGCCTAACGGCGGGAATGCGCAACGTCTGCGATGTCTCCATGTAGTAGAGGATACCGTAGACAATCTCAATGTCGTAGCGATCCGAGAGCAACAAATTGTAGAGTGCTGTTTGCGCCTGATGGTTGCTGTTGACATTCTTGCCGGTCTTGACCTCGAAGGGGACGGTCAAGGTCTTGGTCGTTGGCGCCTTTGAGCTTGAGCCCCTTGCTGGGGGATCGCGCATAGTGACCTGGACGGTGGCATCAATGTTGCCCTTGAGACCATACATGGGTGACCAGACATGCTCCTCGACATCCAGAAGCTTGCTGACACACATGGTAGCCTTGTCACCGTTCCGACCTTGGACGATAGCATCGGGCTTTGGCTGGGAAGTTACGAACAGCTGAGCCCAAGACCGGAGTTCAGGCATCTTGGATTGCACATGACTCTTTGCATCGTCCATGCTGACCTTGAGGATGTACAGGTCCTCAAGATGCTTCTCAAGAGTCTTGTTGATGACGTTGGTGAGGAATGCCGGATCCCATTTGTTGGCTACCAAAGCTTCCTGGAAAATCTCGTGCAGAATAGTACCGTAGACAAGCGCGGGTGTCAAGTCACTGGTGGCTTTGACTCTGTCCTGCAAGACCGCACGCCGCATGCAGCTGAATGAGTCGGCAACGACAGTGGATGAGATGAGCTGATCTGGGTGCAGGATCAGCATATTCTGGTTGTTGTCGAGGACACATTTTCCCTGGTCTTCGAACTGGCCGATAATGTGGACGTATGCGCTGACGCTTGCGGGAGTATCAAACCAGTCGCCTCGAAGATGGATCGTTCGCACAGAGTTGGTTCTATCAGCCTGTACGATGAGGATCTAAAAATGGACAATATTAGTAGGGGAAACACACACACATACTGCCGAAAAGGAGACTCTACCTTCTCAGGGGATTCACGGCCACGGTCATCCGTGTAGGAGCTCTCGAGAACATTGGTTACCAGATACCTCTGTATGGCTCTAGGCTTTTGACTAGGCTAATATAGATGTCTTAGCATACGCACTTCCATCTCTTTAGGATCGACAAGCTCACTTTCATAAACATACATGTGAGGAAACATCTTGCGCATGGCTGGCACGTTGTGTCGCAGCCATTTCGACCGCGTCAAAGTCAAAATCATTACCGAAATCATCACCAAACTCGTCATCTTCATCGCCCGCAACCTGTTGGGGCAATTTCTTGGGTGACTGCCTCTTCCTAGGCGATAGTCTCTTCTTGGGGGACGGTCTCTTTCTAGGTGACAACCGCTGGGCAGGTTTCTGTGTCGCAGACTCAACTTGAGCCACCAGGTCTTCTACCCCATCAAAAATATCGTCATCGAGATCACCAAATTCGTCATTATCGACAAGGGTCTTTGACGATTCGCGTGGAGCTGGCGAGACAGCGTCACTTGCTATGAGAGTGCTACCGTCGCCTTGACCAAGGATACTAGCGTCCAGTTCGAGGAGAGTGCTCTCGTCAAAGTCAAAGTCGTCATCACCGTAGTCCGAAGATGCCTTTTCGGGTTGCTTTGAGGCGTCAGTTTCGGTAGTTTGCCGCTCGGCCTTTTTCCGTGAGGGAGAGGAGTTTTGGTCAGGCACGGTTTGGGGTGTTATCTTTCTCTTTGATGGCGACTTCTTCATGGGAGAGGGTGACTTCTTCTGCTGTGCTGGAGCGTTGCTTGGCGTTTTCGAGCTGTCGATCTCTCCATCAACGGATTGTAGTAGTTCTGACAAAAGACTCGACTTCTTCTTCCTTGGAGTGTCCTGAGAAACGATTCTATTTTGCTCCTCAGGACAAAGGGTACGGCGCCGCTTGGGCCAAGCGGAACCGCAACTGACGGACTTCCTCAACGATCGATCGCTTGACTGCGGGCGTGGTGAGGAAGATGCCATAAGCTGGGCAAAGAGGGGGTTCTTGTGGTTTGAGGGACTCGTATCATTTCCATTAGAAGAGAAACGGCTCCACAAGTCCGAGGCAGGATCTGCGTGGGGTGTCTTGGAAGCGCCGGCAAACCTCTTGAGGGCGACGTGGGGAGTAGTCAACTTGGTAGCCGGTGATGAAGCAGGCGAGGAGCTCTTCGCGCGTCTCCTGCCATTCTTGGGAATCATTGGCGAAGCGGGTAGTTGTAAGGGCACTCCGGACCTCCAGTCGACCCTGTCACCGGGCGATTTCTCTCCATCTTCCTCTTCGGTGATGACTTCAGGTACACCAAACAAATCTTTCCATGAATGGCGATCTGCGGGAGTTTTGGCGTCGCTGGATGGCTCGTCGTCGTTGGAGTCTGGTAATGGCCTCTTCCTGGGGATCGACTTGGTGGTGTTGATGTTTTCTTTTTGCAGTTCGTCGATGGCGGCCTTTACGGGCCTTGCAGACTTTGGTGGTGGTTTGGAAGATGTGTCGTCGGATCGGAAGGCCTGGAGCTTGTTCTTGGAAGATTCCGAGACGGGGGCTAGCGATTGTAGAGGCCCTTTGTTGGGGGGATTGCTTCTTGTCCTCTGCCATCCTCCGCGCTGCCATTGTCATGTTAGTAAATATTTTTCATAAAGGAAAGCCCAATTGTGACGGACCTTGGGGGGCTGAGCATAGGCGTCCGAGTAAGACTTTTTGAGAGGCATTGTATTGTGGAGGCGTCTTTGACCAAAATAAGGATAAAGTAAACAAAAACAAATTCAATGGCGACGGCGCTGGGAGCCAATGGGTGGATGTGCTGCTGAATGACCCAAAAAGTCCAAAAGACGGAGCAAGTGGTGATGGTCAAGGCACAAATCAGAAAGCGAGGTTATGTGTATCGCAGGCCCATGGCTTGAGAACTCGGAGTCTGAGACCTGGGCTGGGTGGTGGTGGTCGAGGTGAAGTGGGAAGAAGAAGAAGTGGAACGGAAGTGAGTCCTTGAGAACGCGGATGACAGTCGCGCGTTTCCTGCTGCGCTGAGTGCATGAGTGGTTCTGCCAGTCAATCAATCAATCAATCAACGCGAAACAACCTCCCGTCCCCCCCAAAAGTACGGTACCTTATTAATTGTTAGCAAGGGGGTGCCTGGAGCTCTCAGCAGGTACCGCTGTGTCGATAAGATAAGCCCCACACTTTGGTACCCCTGTACCTAGGCACATGGGCGGCGGTTGGACCGCTGACGTCTAGCGGATCAGCCGCCTGTGTTACAGCGTCGCATCAGCGGGAGCTCCATCGGTGGAACGTCCAACTTCACACGTCCATCACTTCGGCGGCTTCCGAGTCCTCTCTTCACCTAACTCCCGTCCCCTTCCTTCAACTTCCCTTGCCTACCTACCTAGACGGAGCTTCACCGCCGAGGCCATCTACCTACCTACCTCTACCGAGAACAAGGGGCGGATGTTAGTGGATGCCAACGGACTTTACTTGACGACTTGGGACGTACCAACGATTCGCGAAACGAGACGTGGGCAGCCGATCCGATCTACGGAGTTACAGCGCTAGACGCACATCAGTAGAAGAAGACGACGACGACGACGACGACGAGACTATGAACCGACTGCAACCAACACATTTGTCGGGTTAATTCTATATATACAGTACTCAATATACAGGTAGCAACCATGGACGACTATCCGCGCGGCAGCTTGGACCATAACATCCCCTTCCTCCTCACCCTCGGCGTCTCCCCTCCCAACTCCAGCTCAGCCCACAACCCTGAACTGGGCAAGACTCTCAAGGACCAGGCCATCGAGGTTCGATCCGACCTCCCTACTCTCGACCTTCCTCCCGCACAAGCTCTACTACACTACATCCAAGAGCGGGATGCCTCGAACCTACCATGCATCGCATACGAGCACCAGCTTCGCTACCGGTTCCGGGTCAAGTCAGCAGAGAGGGTGAGTATCCTCCAGCCGTATGATATCTAAACTATACCTTACCTCAGCTCTAATCCATGTTATTCTCTTCAGTCCTTCCTGCTGCCTCCTCGCCGCGCCCGCTTGCCCGAAGGGATAGAAGCACCTCCGGGTGCCATCCTCCATTCGCCCTTCTCGCCTCTGACTCCGATATCTCCTCTGTACCCCGACGGCCTGATCGATGCGCAATGGACGCTGAAACACCAGGAACTGATTCCCAGTGTCGTGCTCTGCTTCTACAACCTCGTCTCCGACCCAAATCAGTCCACCCTAAGCGATAACCACATCAAGTCTGACGTGAACAAGTTGAGGAACCTGCTCATTCAATCAGGCCACAAGATCAAGCTTGCTATTGTATTTCTGTCCGACCCTTCTGGCGATCACACGGACTACCTCCAAGATCGCATCGAGATTATTCGCAGGGGCTGTGCGCTTGACCCCAAGTCGGTCTTCCTCATGCCCCCTAACGAGAACCACGAAGACCTTGCGCGCATGGCCGAGAACATGTTGATCACATTATACGGCGCTTCAATGGAGTATTACAAAGAACTGGGTAGACATTCTCGAAAGAAGAGAGGAAGGGGGGTTGCTCCGCCGCCAACCGTACCACCAACAACAGGCACTTCCCAAACGCTTTCGCTGGCAGGATGGAATGTCCGTTATGACTTCAAGTCAGCTGTACTAGCCGAATTTCGCCTGGAAATGGAGAACGCCCTGCGCTCTTACGAACAAGCGTACGAAAACTTACTGAGTTCCGAGGTTGTCGAACTAATACCAAGTTGGAGTCCTCGCTGGAACGAGGCTCGGCTTCTTGCTGATGTGATAGCCATTCGCTCCATTCGCTGCTTGTTATGGGGCGCTCAGAACAGCGCGGCCGTTCGCAGGTGGCAATTCCACCGCGAAAGGATGGCGGATCTTGTCGAGCGCCTTGGAAGAGGCACCAGCAACTATGGGTGGGAGGCCTGGCAAGCACGTTGGGCAATCGTCATGGCGAACTTGATGGAAAAGGCAGGCATCCCAGAGCTTGATCCTGCTGAGATGCGACTCTACCTCAACCCAGAAAAGAACATTATGGGGGAACGACTACAACCCTGGGAGTTCCTTCACCATACAGGTTATTGGTATCGTCTGGCTTCCAGGCACTTGTATGCCCGGAGAGCCCGGGCTCGTGCGATGCCTGAAGACGATAGGAGACCACCAGGCTCTTCTCCGGCCTCTCACCTTGCAAGCAGGGGCTTCATATATGACACCTTCATGTGTCCAGAACCCCATGAGGAGTTTCCGCTGGAGCACATGACTTATAAAGGGGTGGACCATAACGGCATGATTATCGATTGCCTATCACGAGCACTTCACGAGTTTTTACAGAGGGATCAAGCACGGCTGGCTGCTGAATTGTCTCTAGAGTTAGCCAGGGAACTGAGTCTCAGGCAGGAATGGGCCAAGGTTGTCGAGTTGCTGCGGCCTATCTGGCAAAACATGTCGTTCAGAAAGGAACGCTGGCCAACATTGACCGAGGAAGTTAGTTGGGCTCTAAGGGCAGCCGCTTCCAAGACTGGTGATTTTGGTGATGTCGTGACCATTGACTGGGAATTGCTGGACCGAGGTAAGATCATAAGAATTGTGAGTGGCTTCGTCTGCTGATGATTGTATATAGGCTTCACGAAACGCAAAAACTGGCAATATGACATCACAAAGTCCCTACAACCAATAACACCGGATCCCAAGCCGATTATCAATATCGCAGATGGCCAGATCATCCCGCCTGTTTCAGCTACCTTCGTTTTTAGAGACGAAGAAGGGAAAGCAGGCCAGACCACCCGAGCCCAACTGTGCCTCCATTCCAACGCCCATGCCGAATCCACTCCCATACCATTCAGAAGGATCGAGGTCAAGTTCAATGGCAGCATCAACACTCTCGTACTAAGACATCAAGTACAAGAAGAAGAAGGCAACAAGCGACAGAAGCACGGTAACATTGTTTTATGTCCGGTACCCCTCGAGGATATCACCCCTAGCGATAGAGAGCCGACGACAGAAGACTCGGCTGAGGATGATGATAGAGGAACTGAGTTACAAGGCACCACCGACCTGACTCTCTCGCCTGGTCATACTCTCGTCCTTGTTATGGACATACCACTCCGTGAACAAGGCGAAGTAAACGCTCTTTCGCTCACTGCGTCACTAGAGACCGAGTCCTTTGACCTTCACCAGTCTCTCAAACTCCGGGATATGCCCAACACAACCCACACTTGGTATCCCACACCCTCAACCAGGAAGCGTATCACACGGCCAGTCAGCCCTCTGTCCCTCCGAATCCTTCCAAGGCCTCCCAAGATGGAGATCAAGAGCGAGATCAAGGAACAGTACTACACCAACGAGGCGATAACACTCGACTTTGACATCTACAACGCCGAAGACGTCGAGGCTCCCTCCAAGTTCGATGCGCTCCTATTCTGCGACGAGGACGAAGCGTCATTGACGGCCCCGTCTTTCACAGTGGAAGTCGTCTCAGAAGAACAACAAACAAAAGAAGAGGAGGAGAACAAGAAGAAATCGTCCACAAGCAGCTCCTCCGGTCGCGAATCCAAGGTCTCCTCTTACTTCCTCGGCGACATCCAGCCAAGCACCACCACCACCGTCCGCCTCCATTTCCCACCCATCGAGCGACCCAGCCGCTACGAGTTGACTCTGCGCGTAGTCTACCACTTGTCCACCAACCCCGGCACCACCATCATCCAGACTGCCGTCTTCCAACTCAACGTGCTCAACCCCTTCGAAGCCAACTACGAGCTCCTCCCGCGCGTCCACCCCGACCCCTGGCCTTCCTTTTTCGACGCCGAAAACATCCAACCCCTTTCCCTCCCATCTCAAGCAGAAGAGGAGGACAAAGACGCAGTAGTGCCCTACAAAGGCCTCCACCAATCTTGGTCTCTCCTCACCCGCTACGCCTCCTTCGCCTCCGAAGATCTCAAGGTAATCGACGTAGACGTCAAAGTTCTACGCCAACCACAGTCACAGTCACAGCCTAGCCAGACGAGCTCTCCTGAGCCAATGACCTGCCTAATCACCCGCCACCACGACGACGACTCAACCCTCCCCATCGAAAAAGGTGGCCACCTAATGAAACCACACACCATCGAAACCACCTCATTCGATATCGTCGCGCAAAAAATCAGTCTTGACGATCGCGGCCCGGCACCACTTGATTTGGCCATGGTCATCCGATGGAAACGACTCCCACCATCTGCATCTCCAGAAACAACTCCTCCATCTCCATCCCCGGAAAAAGAAGATACCGATGAAACAATAAACACCACCACCCTCCCCTGCCCACGCTTCTCCCTCTTCGGCATCGAGCCCCGCGTGCTCGCCCACGTCACCTACCTCGACACCTATAACCCAGAAGACTCCTTTACTCCCCTGATCCTGCTAAGGGTGATCATCGAAAACGCCTCCAACCACTTCTTGACGTTTGGCGTATCGATGGATACCTCGGCGGAATTCGCCTTCTCAGGCCCCAAATTGTCGGCGGTGCCCGTGTTGCCTGTTAGTAGAAGGGAGGTGGAGTATAGGCTTTTGCCTACTAGCCTGGGACCTGGATCGGGCGACACGGAAGAGACGGATAAGAAGAAGAAGAAAAAGGACAAGAAGACGAGTGAACAGCAGGGATACTGGATCAAGCCGGGCTTGACTGTGAGAGACAAGTACTTCCAGAAGGTGTTGAGGGTGATTCCTGCGTCTGAGGGGGTGAGGGTGGATGCGAAGGAGGGAGGGTTCTTGGTTTGGGTGCCTACTGGTGAGGGGCCTGAGGATGGTGATGAGTAGATAATGTTGTTGTTTGAAAAGGATCAATTCGTAAGGAAGAGAAAAGCAAGTCTTCAGCGATTAAGTTTGAGTATAAGCGAAAAAGCCTGTACAAGTAATAGACTTGACCATGATATCCGTCTTATCCAATGGGCTCATAATTAAAAACTCAACGAGTGACCTCCCTGTTCTCCGTACCCAGCTCACAGGCCCCGTGTGAGACATCCAGCTCTCGGGGTTGGCTCGATGCGTCAAGCTCCCAGCGCTCATTGATACCTCTTCCACATGCCAGTTCATCTGGCGGGGTGTACACCTCAGTTGCCGGACCCTCTGTAGGAAGCTCTCCTTTGAGTTCGAGGGAAGGGGAATGCTTCAATGCGTTACCATTACTCTGACCAGGTTCAAGCTCTTCGTCGGATGGTGAGGGCTTCGATCTCTTCCGCCAAAAGCAATAAGCCAACCCAGATAGCAAACACAGAATAACGGCACCGCCCACCACTCCACCCGCAATCGGTCCGGCTTTGCTTGCAGACGACTGCTGACCCGAGTCTGGGCCAGTGGCGGAGGTAGCAGTGGAAGTCGGGACCGAATCCGAGGTCGTTGCGTTAAACGAAACGGGTTTCTTCAGAAATATCCTCTTCACCTCATCAGACGACCACGATAGCGCAGACAGATTCTTATCTTGATACCATTCCTCCACAAACTTGGGGGTCCTGTAGTCCTCTGCATCGGCATCGTAGTTTCCATCCTTGCTCCAGACGAGATCAGTCAAGTCAAAGATGCCGAGGCCCTGGGGTAAAGGATCTTTGTCCCAAAGGGCCGTGTCCGTGTTCTGACCGTGGCCGCCTACTACCAGCAATTGGCGCTTCCCTACTACGACGCAATCGTGGTTGTTGCGTGGCTCGACTGAGTGTGCATCTGTTTTGAGCCAGACGAAGCCTGGGAGGCTTAGGATGTAGATGTCGTCATAGAATTCCTTGAAGTCCTGGCTCACTCCGCCGTAGATGAAACTATGTGGAGTAGAGTCGAGAGTAAGTTATTTTAGGGTCGAAGGCTCAGGGGGACAAATATTCCGAATGGCAAGCTTGACATTAAACAGAAATAGGATATTTTTGGTGTTCTCACTTACAGTTCATAGGTTCCAGCCGGGCTCGCAACACCCACCATACAAAAAGTCTCCCTCTCTGTCGGCGCATATCCCACCGTATTCTGCCATCCCCACTGCCCAGTCTTGGGATCATAAAAGGTGATATTGTTGAAATCCAGAATTCCTCCACCGGTACTTCCTCCCAAGACGAACATCAAGCCATTGGAGCCAAACTGAGGGACAAAATGCGCGCGACCATCAATCAGCGTACCAAGCGGAGGCATCACCACGCTGGTGTCGGTCCTTGAAAAGGCCCTGCTCTTCATGTCGTAAGAAACCATACCTGGAATCGGGGTGCGGTACCAGTGCTGGGGATTCGTGACGGGGGAGGTATTGTTGGAGTCCGGGTCTATCTCGATTGATGTCATGCCGCCTATCACAAAGGCTACACCGCCGCCGGAAGAATCGTGGGTGGTTGCAAATGCTGCTTTGTCGGTCAAGTTGAGCTTCTTCAGAACGTCTGGGTTTGAAGGCCGTTCCAACGTCCAGGTGCCTCCACCTGTACCGTCGACCGTAAATTTCCAGATCCCCTCCTTCGTGATCTTGTTCATGTTGATCATGTACGGCGCTCGTCCTCCATAGATGTAGAAGGCGTCGCCACTGGGGTCGTTCCAGATTGCCTGGTCGGAAAGCGCCACTGGTCCCTTTTTGGGAGTCGCCTTGATCTCGACCGTCGATGCGGTCCATGATCGTGACATGTCGATGGAGAGAGTCGAATTACAGGGATCAGCGGGGACGTGGCCAGGTTGTTTCTCGCTATTTACCAACTGGCTTATTTCACCTCCGTCGATATAAACATAGTTTCCCAGCACCGTTGCTTGGCAATGTCAGCAACAATATATACCACTATATTTGTCAGGGCGAGTATGATGAGAATCGATCACCTACCTCGCGCATAGCTTCGACGAAGGAATCTGTTGGCAGGTGGGTCATCCAAATACTGCTGCTTCTGTCCGAAAACACACGAGAAAAGAAGGGAGGTGATCAAGATCAGACTAAAGCCACGGGAAGAAATTGTAGAGTAAATGCACATTACATATGAGCTGTAGATCATTTTCATGGCTGTATGCAATGATGGAAAATGGTAGGTGAGTCCGGGTTCAAGTTGAGAAGATTGAATGATCCGAGATGGATTGAACGTGAAGTGTTTGGGTTACGGTAGGAAAGAAGAAAAAATAAAAGGGGGAGAATACAGAGTAGAAGACAAGTCATCAATGGGTGTCTTTAGGTCGTACCAACCTCCCAGGACCGAGTTTGAGACACTCGAAGTCTAGACTCCCTCTTGTGCAACAATCAGGGCGTACGAAACAGAACGAGGCTTCTAGTAGGGGCATTTTGCAGGTACTTAACTCGGATCTTCATTTTCAGGTTGCTCTCTGCCATTTGTGCGGGTAACACCGCCGCGGAAATGCACGATTTTGGTCGGATGAACAAGCCGAACACATTGCCGACGAGTAGAGGAAACCCTTTCGGAGAGATACGGGTACGCCGTGACATTGTGTGCAGCGCAAAAGTGAAGTTTGGCGAGAGATATACCAGGTCCGTTCAGTCGCTCGAGGGTGAAGGCTGTGAACCTGAGAGGTTACGCTACCTCGAGGTGGATGTAACAAGGGCAGAAGCTAAGGTGACGTTCTGTTTCACAAAGTGTTCGTGTCCTATAATAATGGGAAATGCTTGTTCAGTTGTTTTGGTGGACGAGTCGAAGAAAGAGAGGGACTTCGTCAAAAGGAGGTATGCCACTTCAAAAATGCAACTCGGTTGATGGTTCTTTCCTTGTCAGGAATGCCGCGGGCCTCGGCTCTTTCCGAATCAAAACATGATCTCTGCTTGGGTAGTGACTTCTCTCCACGGCAATCATGTGGCAACTTTAGATGAGTTGAAAGCGCGACATGACAAAGTGTGAGTGTCTCGGAAGGTGTTGGCAGGATGCAATAAACATGTTGAACACCACAAAGAGCGGTCCTACGTACTTCGTAAGACACTGGCCATGATACTGGAGAGCATAACTGGTAACGATGAGGCCGTTAACTCGAATCCAGCTGTGGGCGACATAGCTATTCTTCTGTTAGTTTCTTGAGTTTCTTTTTGCACCTTTCTGGACCTCCTTCATAGCGCTGGCCATCTTTCTCAGGGAAGGGCAGAGGAGAAGGAATACTATAATGGGTAATTTGCTTTGTGATCTTTTGCCTGATTTTGTTTTGTCACCATAAAGAAGTAGTCAGGACGCCTAACAACAGGAAAGAAGCTTCGAAACGCACCGAAAGAATATCCTATGAGAGCAGAACTCCTTGTAACTTCTCCCCTCATTCGCCGAATGCATTCCAAGAGCTTGTGACAACCTCATAAGCATCTCATTGACCTTCAAGTGTTACGCCGGCCTTCCGAATATCTGAATGAGTAAAGAAAATCAACCATGCCATGCCATGCCATCAATCAAAGGCTAGGAACACGCTCAGCGTACTGTTCAAGAACACCCCAAAAATGCCTTTAGTTCAAGCCATAACCTCCTCCTCAACTGATTTCTTTCCTGGCGGAACGACCTTCACAAACCTCCAAACCGTGCCCGCGTCCTCTTCAGCATCCCAAACCACAAGTACTTGTGACCCCTCAGCAAGACTCTCCGGCTTCACCTGTACCTTGACCAGCTTCCGGAGGCGAGGCTCATGATATGGGCAACCCGTGATCCGATGAAGATGATCAGACGGCGCCAACTTCCGCGGTTGTACAAGAAGTGAATACAGTGCGACTGTCTGAACCTGCGGCTCTGACTTAACCTCACACTTTCCAACATCCCCAAGGTCCTCAATATTTCCTTCTGCTGTTCGGCACTCTTTGACTGTAGTTTCATCCTTGACTATGTCTTCGTCTTCTCGTTCAAAGATCTCAGAACCATCCACCTCCCCTTTAGAAAGCATCACGCTTGAAGCGATGTCCTCGGATTTCAAGCTCAAAAAGGCAAACTTCTCTGATATCCCAGGCCAACGGCTTGAGCATCGAATGTTTCCCCATCTCGGGTTTTCGTTCCCGTCAGTGTCGTGGCCGAGAAACCTCCCAGTGGCGGCGTTGCGGAAGCTAAGCCAGTTGTCTGCCTCCACGCATTCCCAGTGCCAGTTGGTCTTGCCTTCGAGCAGCAATGGGTGCGATATACCGGGTTTCGGTTCGGGGACACGGTGGAGAGTCGGCTCGCCCTTGATAATACTCAGGCCGCGGTTGGTAGGGTGGTGGAGGATGATGTACGTGAAGCCGGGTGTTGGGCAATCGCTGCGGCCTTCGAAGTTGGAGAAGACGGATTGGGGGTCGGGCTCTATATTTGGGTCGTGATTGTCTGACACTGTTTCGGCGAGTTTTGGAGGAGACAAAGAAAGTTTGGAGTATTCGGCGGAGCTTTCGTGAGATGTAGGGGACGTTGGGTATGTGGGTGACTGAGATTTGATGGGGCCAAGAGGTCTGAGAGATCCAACAGGAAAGGACGGAGATCGGGTGTTGTCGTGGTAAAGTTTGTTGTAGATGTGGCATTTCTGACGGTCGCTAGACGATGGCTTTGGCGTCTTGCTGTCTTGATCACCGCCACTGAACAGAGTCAACAGACCTATCACCCATAAGTATAGACGGTTGCTAGACAATGGCTCTGGTGTCTTGCTGTCTTGACCACCGCCATTGAACAGAGTCAACAGACCTATCACCCATAAGTATAGACGGTTGCTAGACAATGGCTCTGGTGTCTTGTTATCTTGGCCACCGCCACTGAACAGAGCTAACAGACCTATCACCCATAAGCGTAGACGGTTGAACATCTGGAATGAGTATAAATACCGAATGATGTAAAATAGAGGTTGAAGAAAGGGAAGGAATCGGGGACAAGCCAGGCAAAAAGCTGTTTTTATATCATGAGGAGAAATCCATGCGGCCTCTTCCAAATCTCTGTGATCAGGTTTGGCAGACATAGCGCTGGATAACTTGGAACTAATAATGCAAACTGCCTGGATCCTGCAGGTAAAGGTGCCTTCAGGGACTGCATTCAAGCTGGCAGCTCAGCAGCTGCTCCAGTTGTCACCGAAACGGCCGACTCGCAGAGTCAAGAGACAATGCCTTTTTTCACGAAGTCCGATTTGCTTGAATGGTTTAACAATCATCTGTAGGATGCTCACGTCCGGTGCAGGTTGCATCAACGAGGGTCGGCCGCACCGAGACACACTAACAGATCAGTGACAATAGTGAACGCGTTGAACCTGAAGCAGACACCTATAAGGTTGTTGAGTTCTAGGAGACAAGAAGAGTGTCAAAAGTGCCATTTCTTGGTTGTATGAGTTGGCATCAAGACTCTCCAGTGTTGAACGTACTTACTGACCTGTGATAGATATTCAACTGATCGAGTGTCTGTAAGTTTTCTTACATGAAGACTGCGGGTTGGACCAAATAGAAGATCGGTGATTTGCTACAAGTGAACTCTGAAGAAGAGCGACGCGCCAAAATAATGGGGGGGGAAATTGGAAGGGCTGGGTTTCATCGTTACGACATCTTCTCGCGGCCAGCCAGGCTCCCAAGGGAAGGAACCATCCAGCCCGCTTGACCGTGGGAACTCAGTGCTTTCTTGCTCAGGCAGCCGGCTTCCTTCCCTTTCGTGATGTCCTCCTTCTGTACAGATGAGGGCGTATCTGCCATATACAATTGCTAGATTCCTGCTCGTCAACTCCCGCAGACAGGTGCGTGCCAGGCGTGCATCCTAGGTTCGGACATGGGCCCTCAAGTACATGCAGCAAGATGTAGGCGTTACAAGTAACATAACTTCGCCCCCAACTTTTCCTTCCTCGCCTTGTTCACACCCGCATAAAGCATTAACTGTGCACACGATAAAAAAATCCTGGAACTCTCCTGCCTGCTCCATGAACTCGCCATCCATAATGCCGTCGCAAAACGCCTCGCCAACCGACCAAAATGTCGGTAGATGTCATCGTTCTCGTCCGGTCTTGTCGGCAACAAGACTGGTTCTGGTTGCAGACGGCTTGATTGATGAAGTTCGTACTGCTTGTGCATGACGTGGATCTCTACTTCCGTGTAGAGAGCAGACTTGGGGACGTTAAAGCTGGGATCATGGCAACCATCCATAAGTAAGGTAGCGTGCTTGATCGCAGTGTCTGAGCCGCGCTTCGTAATTACCTCTATCAGCCGTGAGAACCTCGGAGTCCAAGGGTGTTCGGAAGAACAGTACCTAGGTACAACTTGAAGTGATGTTCCAAACTTGCTGAGACAGAAGGGAACGTAATGCCCGTCCATGAGGAGTCCTATATGACCATCGTAAACCATTATACCGCAGTCAGTAACCATGAAGGCAGTGGTAGCTGCCTATCCACGCCATCCTCCATTTCCGTGACTCCCCGCTTGGGAAACTGCGCCAAGCTAAGAACTTTGAGGTGTTCATGGCATGGTGTTTCGCTGCGCCGCACAGCAAATCGGGCAAATCAGCCTGCGTTTAATCTCGCCGTCAAAAGCATTAAACCTCAACCTCAAATTACATTGGTTTCCAACATATGAAGAGTTTTCCCCGAAAAAGCGTGATCGAGTGTCTGAAGGGAAGGTGCCATGATGTTGAAGACTTCTGGCTAGCTAGGTAGTTACGCCCAACCCTAACCCTTGTGCCTCTCGTCTCTCAAACCGAATCGGAGGATATCGGCCAATTCTCTCCACGTGACAGCGAGTGCACAATTCTCGTCCAATTTGCATTAACCGCGCCAACCAGTCATAGGTTTCTTCACAACTCTCCATCCAATCAATCGATCGCAAACTGCCGACGACAGCTGCCCAGTCGCAAACTGCGACCACTCAACAGTCCACCACAACTGCCCGTGCCTCGCAAGGAACTCCATCATCATCAACTCCGCCCGCTCTGCCCGGACCCATATCATCACACGCACGCGGACACCCAAAGTGTGGAGATTTTGCCTCCGCCCTTACCGTTCGCAGCTCCCGCCTCCCGTCCCAAGAAGTGCAACTCCACACCTGCAGTGCCCCCGGATTCCCCGTTCCAGTCAATCAGTCAGTCAATTGAGTAATCGGGGGTTGTACCTTACTGTCATCAACAACCCAACAACTTCAAATCTTAACATTCGACTCGACCATCTGGCGGCACAACCCACCCCCGACTTGCCTTGTCGCAACTTCAACCTCGCCACCTCAACCTCCCGAAAATCGATCGCGCACCACCGAAACCACCACAAACAACAAAAATGCCAGCCCCCACGATCCTTCGCGCCGGCGCCCTCGCTTCCCGGCGCGCATTCAGCACCTCCCGCGCCGTCCGCAGCGGCGGTGCCCCGCACTACGATCCCCCCAGCGGCTGGCTCTTTGGCGTCAGGCCGGGCGAGGAGTACAAGAGGGAAGGGTGGGAGATCCCCTTCTTTTATGGGTTCTGCGGCAGCTTTGCTGTTGCCACGATTGCGTATGCTTTCAAGCCTGATACTTCGTAAGTTGCATTTATTCTTCATTTGCTTCTCTTATGCTGCGGTAGCTCGAGGGGGCTGGGACAAGGAAAGAGAGGGGCCGCAGGAAGAGAGGTGGGGTTGATTCTATGGATGTAGAGGGGATGGGACGGGATCGTGAAATAGTGATGGGGAGGGGGATATCAGTAACTGCGAAGACTGCGAAGGGGGGTTTCAAGGACCGGAAGGATATGAGCTCTTCGGTTCGGGGTGGGGGAGCTTCCGCAAGAAGATTCAAGTCTGGCTGTGTGGTCTGAGCAATACAGGCTAACATTACCCATCAACAGCATCCAAACGTGGGCTCTCGAAGAGGCTCGTCGCCGACTAGAGGCCGAGGGTATCCTCGAGGATCCGCACCCCGAGAAGTAAACGTCAAAAAAGTGCCATGTTTTGTATCTGCGCCCATCAACCGCTTATTCGTCAGCGTATACAAACATCAAGGAGAACAACACCAATAATCCAACGATTACCTTTTTTTCGGAATTTGGGATACTAGGAAATAGTCGAGTCGAGCCGCGAAACAGTCAAGACCAACAACGATAAAACAGTTAGCAACAGAAAAAACAATGAAAGTAGGGACCGGTTACACAGGACGGCCTTTTTACACCACCATCACCACCACCACCACCACAAGTCTAGACGGATAAATGAGGGAGGGAGTTGAGAAAGCCATCAGGGTCTCGGGAAGACATGGTGTGAGTTGAGCGAAGGAGAGCGGGAAACAGGGATATTTAAAGGGAGGATCACTTTCTGGGCTGGGCTGGTCTGGGCTGCACTGCTTGAACGATGGAATTGATCATTTAAGAAAGAAACATATATTCCCCTTCCCCAACCCAACTTATCCTTTTCAACTGTATACATGTCGCTCTTTTGGTCAGGGCGGTAGGTTGCTTTTTCGGGTTGCAATATTATGTTTGCTTGTCTGTTGTACTAAAAGGGGGTTGTTGGGTGAATAGACTGAAGATGCGGATTTATTCTTGATAGACGGTGGTGGATTATCTGAAGCTGTTTTCTCCTCTTCACCACCACAGACCCCATAACAGTATAAATAGTAAGTGAGTACATGGAACTGGTGATGGTGATTGTTTCAAGACGACCTCGAGCGAAGCAAGGTCCCCTCCCTGGATGGGGCCGCCGGAGGCATCACCCTTACAGCCAGAGTAACGAAGGATAGAAATGCTGTGCACCTCGGCTTTTGCATCACCGGTGCAAGCACAAGGTTGAGATACCACAAGATTCGAAAGCTTGGTGGAATGGAAATTACAGGCTTCTTCATGAACTGGCCGAGTATCCATCTACCGCAAATCCCATGTCATAACCCATTAAGTATATACAGGAACAACTTTCCGGATCTAACTGTTGCGTAAAAAAAATCTTTCGCTTAAATAAATCATTTTTTGTCTTCCCTCGTAACCCAGTTGGCTCAGATATCTAGTGCATAATCTACTCGCAAACATAGCTCCACTCATGCTCCTCATCACCATACTGCCTGGCCTCCATCCAGTTCTTGACCTGCATCGTAAGCTCACCCGACTCCTCCTCGGGCTTAAGACCGCAGTTGACGAGCTGGCCCTTCCAGCTGATGGAGCGGACGGGGCTCACAATAGCAGCAGTACCGGCGCCGAAAGCCTCAATCAGACGGCCCTCGTTCGCCGCCTCGGCAAGCTCCTTCATGGTGAACTTGCGCTCCTCGATCTTCCAGCCCTCAGGCGCCAGCTTCTCGCGAGCCAGCGCGAGGACGGAATCACGCGTGACGCCCTCGAGGATGGTGCCGTCGAGCGGCGCAGTGACCAGGGTCTTCTGGCCCGTCTTCTTGTCCTTGATGGCCACAAAGAAGTTCATGGTGCCGACCTCGGTGACGTACTCCTCCTCGCCAAACAGCCACAGGTTCTGCTGGAATCCACGGCTCATAGCCTCGACTTGGGGCACGATGCAGGGGGCGTAGTTGGCGCCGAGCTTCTTGTCGCCGACACCGCCGGGCCAGGCGCGCACGGCGTAGTCGGTCGCCTCGAGCGAGACGGCCTTGAAGCCCGTGGGGTAGTAAGGGCCGACGGGGGAGGCGATGACGTAGAGCAGGGCGGAGCCGGGAGGGCCGACGCCAAGCGTCTTTTGGGTGCCGATCATGGTCGGGCGCAGGTACAGCGAGTAGCCGCGCTGCTCGGGGATGAAGCGGCTGTCGAGCTTGACCAGCTTGGCGATCAGGTCGATCAGGGCGGGCGAGTCGAAGGTGGGCAGAGCAATGCGGGCGGCCGACTTGTTGAAGCGCGCCATGTTCTTGTCGGGGCGGAAGAGGCGGATCTTGCCGGCCTTGTCCTTGTAGGCCTTCATGCCCTCGAAGCACTCAAAGGCGTAGTGGAAGACGCAGGTGGCGGGGTCGAGCGAGAGGTTCTGGTAGGGCTTGATCTCGGGCGCGTTCCAGCCGTTCTCCTTGGTCCATTCGATGGTGAGCATGTGGTCTGGTGTGGCACGAAAGTTAGTCAAAGCTGATTGCGCATTTTTGGAGGGGAGGTTTTGGACAGTACCAGTGAAGTTGCGACCGAAGACGAGCTCCTCGGGCTTCAAGAGGCCCTTGGGCTGGGTGGTCTTCTCGACCTTGAGCTTGGAAGGGTTGATGTCGGCAGTGCCAGTGGCAGCGCTGTACTGGCGGGCAGCAGTGGCGGAGAAGGCACCGAAGCATGGCCTCGCGGGCTGGAAGGCCGCAGCCCTGCGGAGGGAGGTGCGGAACATTTTTGGTGATGTGTGGTGTTTGGTGTTTTGGTGGTTTAGGTTTGGGTATCAAAGGCTGGAAATAACAAGTCGTCTAGTCTAAATACAAAAAGGACTAAAGTGGATATGGTAGAAAAAAAAAAATAAAGGACAAAGAGATCAGTGATGACTTCTTCGACTCGGACCCGGGACCAGATGATTATCTAGAGGAAGGACAGAGGACGGACGGACTGGACAGTAATATCTACCTATTTACACTACACACTGCTCGTACGTAAGAGTCAGTCCGTCAGTCAGACCGCCCAACCTAGATTCCCGCGCACGGCGCAAAGTGGACGAAAGTGGACGACAGCAATGTTGGGAACAAGGGACCATCGGAGGGCGATCGGAGCTCTGACTTGGGGCCAATTGACCCAATCACGACTCCCCAATATCATGCTGTTCCCGACAAGCCCGCCCCATGCCGCCGCTAACCATGACCATGTCGCCCACGGAGTCATTTGAGGTCTCGACTCGGTGTGTTAACCGTGTTCCAGAACACATCTGCTGCGCCCCGCAAAATGCCCCCCTTGATTGCAGCAGGTGGGGTGTAGCTCCCTAACATATTTCACCGCCCTCGGGGTTCAAAGTCGCGAGGCCGTGAACTGCCCGTGAGGTGTGAGCGTGAGCTCCCCGCCCGCTGTCCCGTCATCGCTGTCATTGCCGCCGTCTTCCAGGCTTCCCCCCCTGAGGTCATCTTATCATTCATTCCCTTCGTTCTTATCGACTTCAGCCTTACCACCAAGTGACACCAGCACCACTGTCTCCCGACTGGCGATTGGGCTTTGGGCGCAGTTACACTGGGCTGTACCTAAGGAGGAGGCCAAGCTTGCGCCGAAACGTGACTTGTAACAGGAACTTGTACTGCCTTGTGCCGTCTTCCGGACCCTTCATTGTTATTCGAAGCAACCAACATCGGTTGGCGGTCGACTATTCCAACATTGTTCAGCTGGGACGGGCTTGCTTTGGTATCTGATCTGTTAGTGGAGGGATCTGTAAACCATCAACTGCTATAGGTACGAATCACATCACTCCGTAAATGGAAGTCCAGTCAATTAGATAATGAGAATCTCCATTTCCAACGACTCTCCGCCTTTGCCTTTTCTTCTTCCTTTGCCTTTCTTGTTCGATCCTCATCTTCCCATTGCGCGCGCGCCAATGGATACAAAGAAACGGTGACCGGGAATTTCGACCCTAATTGAAAGTTTCAGCTCCAGTAGCCAAACCCCCCGAAAGCCACCCAGCGCAAACTATCCACCGAAACCTCGAACTCCCCCGACCGATTACCTAGACCATGGCCCTCGCCGGCGTCTTCAAGTCGCTCGGCGCGACCAACATCAACTCCAACTACAGCATATCTTCCACCCTCACGACGACGGCCGGACCATGGAAGATCTACCCGGCCAAGAAGAAGTCCACCGGCAAGGAGTACTCGGTCTTTGTCTTCGATAGGAAGATACTCGACGCGCACAGCAAGGACCTCAGCCGGTCCAGCGCCGCCGGCTTTAAGAAGGTGGTGGAAGAGGTGGTTGAACGGCTGAAAAAGGAGGCCTCTTCGCTGGCCAGGCTACGACATCCCGCCATTCTGGAACTCGTCGAACCGGTGGAGGAAACCAGAGGCGGTGGCCTACAATTCGTCACGGAACCAGTAACAACATCACTCGCGGCAGTATTACAAGAGAAGGACGACCAGGAACGAAATGGCGTCGGTGGCCGATCAAGTCGCTATGTCAGAGAGGAACCTGACGGCACCCGGAGGCGGCGCGAGGTGGAAATAGACGAGCTGGAGTATCAGAAGGGCTTGCTACAAGTCAGCAAAGCCTTGGAGTTCCTACACGAGAATGCCGGACTGGTCCACGGCAACCTCACTCCAGATGCTATTCTTATTAATGCCAAGGTGAGTAGCCTCCGTTTGGCCCTCGAATATGGCTTGCGCTGACCCCGTACAGTCAGACTGGAAGGTCAGCGGCCTCGCCTTCTGCAGTCCTCAACAAGATTCGGACAAGCCGACATCGATACAACCCATCAGTCTGGCAGAGGTCCTGCATTATGAGCCCAGGTTACCTCGGACCGTCCAGATGAACCTCGACTATACCTCCCCCGACTTTGTCCTCGACAACAATCTGACATCCTCGGCCGACATGTTTTCATTGGGCCTACTGTGCGTATCTCTATACAATTCGCCCCACCGGTCACCATTGGAGTGCAACTCGAGTTTGTCCGCCTATAAAAGGCACTTCCAGTCGTCACAGGGCGTGCCATCGTCAACCAACAACTACCTCTGCTCCCGCGAACTACCGAAAGAGCTGGCCAACCATGTCTTACCAAGGCTTATCACGCGAAGACCGGCCACCCGGATGACGGCCAAGGAATTTCAGCAGAGCGAGTACTTTAACAACATCATGGTCAAGACTCTTCGCTTCTTGGACACCTTCCCGGCCAAGACGCCCAACGAGAAGCAGGCCTTCTTGAGAGGCCTGATCAAAGTCCTACCCGACTTTCCCAACTCGGTAATGGAGAAGAAGATTCTTCCGGGCTTGCTTGAAGAGATGAAGGATAAGGAGCTTATCTCTCTGATTCTCCATAACATCTTCAAGATCATCGAGCTTCTGCCGTCCACGGCTGGCAAGAGAGCTTTTGGAGACCGAGTGCGGCCGGTTATCAAGGAGATCTTTGTCACCAATGCAAAGCAGGCACAGGAAAGGGATCCTGCTAGGGATGCGGGTTTGATCATCATCATTGAGCAGCTACCTGTGATTGTTGCTGCATGTCCCGGAAAGGGGTTCAAAGATGGTAAGCTCTTCCAGCTTCATATGGTGTTTGAACTATCAACTGACATCACTAGACATCCTCCCCATTATCTTCGCCGCCCTCGAGTCCCCAACCCCCGTCCTAGTCGGTGCAGCACTTCAGTGCCTCCCAAGCGTCCTCCCAGTCCTCGACTTTAGCACCATCAAGAACGAGCTCTTCCCCGTAGTCGCCATGATCTTCAGCAAAACCAACAGTCTCGCCATCAAAGTCCGCGGTCTCCAAGCCTTTGTTGTTCTCTGCGGTGGCTCCACTGACCCTTTAGCAAACAACGACGGCCTCGACGGACTCGGTCCCTCCGACAGAAAACCTGCGTCTAGCTCTAGTGCACTAGACAAGTTTACCATGCAGGAGAAGATTGTGCCCCTAATCAAGGCCATCAAAACCAAGGAACCGGCCGTTATGATTGCCGCCCTCAACGTCCTGCGCATTGTGGGCAAGGTAGCTGACGCCGACTTTGTGGCTATGGACATCTTGCCCATATTGTGGGCAATGAGTCTAACGCCCTTGCTTGACCTCAAACAATTCCAGTCATTCATGGATCTCATCAAGAGCCTGTCCAAACGGGTAGAAGACGAACAAACCAAGAAGCTCCAGGAGCTCAACGGCGGTAACACCTCTGGTCCAGCAGAGGACTTTATGTCTCTAGGCGGGCTATCCAGTTCCTCAGCTCTAGACACGAACGGGACATCAGCCAATGACTTCGCGGCCCTAGTCGGCGGCGGCGGTAACACTAACAACACCAGCCCGCTTGACTCCGGCGGATGGGACAACGTCCTAACTTCCAGCTCCAACAAACCCGTAACCTCCCCCAGCATCCGTTCTGGCACTGGCACCGGCCGCTCAACCCCCGCCGCAACCTTTTCCTGGTCCTCCGCTCCTCCCGCCGCCGCTCCCTCCACAACGCTAAAGCCCCAAACCACTGGCTCCAACTTCCGCACCGTCACTCCCGATCTCAACTCCTTCCAGCCTCTTACCCCCCAATCCACTCAATTCTCTCAACCGCTTCAACCTACCCCTTCCACAATCACCTCCCCAACAGGAGGAACGGGTATCAACTGGGGCGCGGCCACGCAATCACAAGCACAAGTGAACCCTTGGTCGTCATCGACCCCCACATCGACCGTCACTTCTCCCTCTATCGCTCCGCCAACGAGCGCCTTTGGAGGTATGAACCTCGGCCAGTTATCCAGCACTTCTCGAACCAGCTCTTCCTTTTCGTTACAACCGCCACCATCAGCTTCGGCTTCATCAGTCTCAACACCTGGATTTGGTGGCTCAGGGACTGGTGGGTTCAGTCTAGCACCGCCACCCAAGGCTCCCCCTGCGCAGAGCAGCACGCCGACAACAACAACGACTTCTTGGGGGAGCGGGTCCGGGTCGTTTGGGAACTTGAGCCTGGGAAGTATTAATAATGGTGCTAATAGCATGGGGAACATGATGGCTGCAAAGAATAATACGGGTAGTATGGGGTCTGGGTTTGGTGGGATGGGAGGTATGGGAATGATGCAGCCTCTTCAACCGCAATCATCGGGTTGGGGGACACCATTACAGCCTCAACAGACACAATCACAGCAGCAGCAGCAGCAGCAGCAACAGAACAAGTCAGGGTTGGATAAGTACGAGAGTTTACTGTGAGCGAAGACTCAAAGAGAGCAGGTATAGTCACACGAGAAGTGGCCAAAAGGGGAGGTTAACTAGTCAAGGGGACGTCGAGCCAAAAGCTTATGTATAGTTTATACTGTTCGAGAACCATACTACAACTAATGCATACATACACACCCAACCGCCATTGAATATTCTACCAAGTTATTATTGCTCGCGATGGTGCTTCAACCAGCTATCTGGAACGTAGTCACACAACAACCAAAAAAGAAAAAGAAACATACAACACCAGGGATTCGCTGGTCGTCACCGACCCAACTGCTAGTCTGGCCCTCACTGGTTTATCTATGGGAGAGCGGACGGGATCCCGAGTTTTCCAGTGGGTATGGTCGTATGTGAAAGTATGAAACGGAGTTTGCTAATATAAACAAAGGCTGAATTGTTATTTTTCGCAGAAAGTCGACATCTCGACATTTCGAAACTCACTTGCGCGATTCAGGCAAGGACATTGGTCAACATGCACAACGTTCTCAAACCCAAGCGGGTTCAACCAGTAGTAAGATAATTCAAACGAAATCAAGTAAACAAAGTAGTAACTTCATCATTACGCTAGCCAGCAGCAGTCTTGATAAAAAATCTCAACAGCACCATGCGGGAGAAGGTCCCTGAAGGAATTTGGTATTGCCGTATGACGGAGGTTTTGGTCTTTTTGTGGGCAGTTGTGGTAGTTGTAGTTTCCTGGACGTCGGTTGGTCTTTGCTTACATCAAGAGTTTGTATACACCTCCCCGAAGGTCCCAAAGGAGTACAGCGAGATCAATATCAACCTTGACGCGGAAAAGGTTCCACCAGATGAGGATTCAGAACATCTTACTTCTCCTCTCTTGTCTTGCAACTGCCATGGGCATAGGGAACTTGCCTCTCAACATGATGTTTATAAAGGTCTACAAAAGCACCCCGAACACGAACAGGAAGAGAGATCAAACAATGTAAAGGAGGTCAAGGTAAATGAAACCCTTTTATATTCAACCCTCCTTCAAAGTACTGGAAAGCCAAAAACAAAGCTGACGGCGCTAAAGCATAAAAATAAAGCATTGATTAGACACTCTCTATTAACCACCTTCCACGATGCCTTGCCTTGTGTTTCTTTCTTTTCAAGTGATAGACCACACAAACACACACAGCAGAAACCTGGCTTCTAATCAACCACTCACGCCCAAGCTTAGGGTTAAAGCTCAAGCCTAAGCCTCCTCACCACCCTTGTCCTCTGCCTCCAAAGGCTTCACGTTCCCACTTCCATCCCTAGTGACATGCTCCGCGACAATAGTCTCTCCCGCTGTGTTGGTCACCAGGGACTTGACCTCCTCCTTTGGCGCCTCTTCGTCGGGGACAGAGCCAGTGTTAGAAGAGTTAGTAACCTCAGTATCAGCAGCTGCTGCCTCAGCCTTTGCTGACGCAGTAGTAGCATCGCGGTTATCTTCTACCTTTTCGGTGGTTTCAGAAGCAGCAGTCTCGGCCTTCTCGGCTTCGACGGCTTCGACGGGTTCTGGAGCGGGAGCTTCGGTCGAAGTAGGGGTATCAGCCGGAGCAGAAGATTCGGCTTCGGTTTCGGCTTCGGTCTCCTCCTGAGCCTTCAACTCCCGCTCGATGGCGGGAGTGGAGGGGAAAGCACCTGGTGCTTCGGGGGTGATAGCCTCGGGGAGAGGACTGGGCTCAGACTCGGGCTCGGAGGTCTTATCCTCCTTGATCTCCTTCTTTGGTGCCTCCTCCTGAACCTCCTTCTGGACGGGCTCAGGAACGAGCTTTTCTACCACAGCCTTGGCCTCGTCCTTGACGTTCTCGAGCGTGGGCTTCTCAGCCTCAGTCTCGGTCTTGGACTCAGCCTTAACCTCTTCCGTCTTCTCCTTAGGCTTCTTCTCTTCTAGTGCCTTCAACTCAGCAACACCAAGACTAACACCACCCTCCTCACTCTCAGGGTCAATAGCCCAATAACTAATCGAAGCCGAGAAACTCAACTTCGGGCCAGCCACCTCCTTCTTCTCCTCAATCACCGCCGGTGGCGGCGCCGCAGCAGCCGCAGCAGCAGCCTTAGCAGCTGCAGGCGCCCTCCTCTGGGGACCCCTCGCCCTGCCCTTCCTAGCATCACTAAGCGGCACCTTCTCCTTCTTCTCCTCCTTCTCCTGCTCCTCAGCCGGCGCCTCCTCCTTCTTAGCGGGCATTTGCGGGCCGAGACGCAAGCGATTGTTAAGGTCGTTCATGAAACCGGCCTGCAGAGCGGCGATCTTAGAGCCCATCGGACGAGCGGGGACGGCGGGCTTCTGACGCGGAGGAGCGGCGGACTCAGCGGGTTCGAGACCGCCGGAGGTGGGAGACGCCTTGACGGGGCGGGCGGGAATGGCGGGCTTAGCCGCCGGCTTGGGCTTGGGGCGGTCGGGGATGGATGGGCGAGAGGGAAGAGTTGGGCGGGCCGGAATCACCGGGGGTGAGGGCTTTCGTTCTGTAACTACGGCGGGAGTGGGGGCAGGCTCCTTTGGCTCGGGGGTCTTGTCTTCGATCTCGGGTTTCTGGATGAGCTTCTCGTCGATCTTGGGCTCAGGCAACTCTGTACGGGGAGAGACTTGGGGAGACTCAGCTGTGGCCTCCTCCGTCTGCTCCTCGTCCTGCTGGGGGGTGGAAACCTCGGTCTGCAGCTGCAAGCTCTCCGGGCTATCCTCCCAAACATCGCGGCTAGGGAACCTCTGAGCCATGGCCGGCCTGGCCTTGGCAGCCTCCTTCTTCACTTCCTGCAGAAGATGGGGCTGGCCCTGGACCCAGGAAGGCTTTTGCTGGTGCGAAGATGATTTGGGAATACTCGACTTGACGAAACCATCGGGACCGTTTTCCCGAGCTTCCTTTTCGGCAAGCTCTTCTTGTTGACGAGCAAAGGCTTGAGCAAAGGTCTCGCCCTCGCGAGGTTCTACCTGGGGCTTGGCCTGCTCCTGACCCTCTTCCTCTTGCTGCTCCGCGGAGGGTTCCGGAGTGGAAACTTCGGCAGTGTACATGGTACTGCTGGGGGCGTCCTCCCAGACGTCAGCACTGGGGAAGCGGCGCTTGTGTTCGGTCTTGGGCCGCAAGGGCACCTCAGGCTTCTTCGCGGGTTGTTCGTCGTCCTTGAAAAGGGGCTCATATTCCTCGACATCCTCGAGAGGAGTAGAGCGCATCTCGTAAGAGTTTTCCCTGTAGATGCTGGTCGGTCTGCTATTCGGGCGGCTCTTGTGCTCAGCATGTTCGCGGCGCTCAGGCACAACGGCCGGTTCGTGATCATAAGGAGACGGGTTCTTTGCAACCTCATCCTCTGCAAGGATGGGCGCAGTGTACTCTTCCTCCTCTTCAGCCACCGGTGCCGATCCGTCCATGGACTTGCCTCTTGAGTGGCGACGGCTGGGCTCATCCACGTGAATCACGTTTTTGGGTTCTTCATCCGCCTCAAGAGCGCGCGGTTCCCCACCGTCGTCTTGTACAGCAAAGGTTGGCTTGACAGGAGACTTGCGCCGGGAGGAACTAGGGCGGGGAGATGCGACGCGGGAGGTAGACTCCTCGATGGCTTGCCATCCGATCTGCTCGCTAGGGGTACCGGGATAGTTTTGAACACCTGTGGGCAGAATATGTTAGCCAGAAGCAAATATAGCAAAGTATGCATACAAATGATGCTTACCAAGACCCGCTCCACGACTGGCGGTCTCGCGAACAATCTTGTTCAGGTTCTCACTGCTCATGGCGAAGTCGTTGGAACGATCGTATTGATAAGGCGTGTGCTCCTTCTTCAGCGCCTCGGGGTGCTTGTCAAAATAAGCCTTTTCAAGCTTGGCCACGGCAAACACACCATGGCCATGAAGTCCATAGCTGCCGGGAGGAAGGCCGCCGCGGGAAGAAGTCCTACGAGTGTGATTCTTGGCCTTTTCGGCAGTTGCGCCAGGGGCAGGCGATGGAGCCTGGACATCACCAGCGTTCTTGTACATGGGCACTTGCTGGCCAATCTGGGGAATACCATGCTCGTCTTCCAAGTCCACCGACAGCTGGCTAGTAGTGCTAGCTTTCTTCTTGAGACTCCTGTTGGCCGGAAGAACATGTGTAGACTCGTCGTGGCTACTAGGACGGCCGATTCCAAAGGCCGCAGCTCTGTCGCTATCGGTGCGCGTAACGGCCATGATGCGCTGCTTGGCATGAGCAGGAGGCAGAGACGGCTTGGGCGCATGGAGCTTGAGATCGTGGCCGATGGTCCTAGTTTGCTCTGGGGTAGTACTCTGCTCGCTGGAAGGAGGATTCTCGGTAATGTTGGCATATTCCATGCCCTCCTGGCCGAGGGACGGCAGGTCAACAGACGTAGATCTCTTGATGTCTTCGCCATTGTGACCGTTGCGCAGGGGATGCGCGGACTTGGGTTGAATAGGTCCCTCGTTAAGAGGCGAGGGCGCAAAGCGGTTGGGGTTCGGGCTCATGGAGCGATCGATACGGTTCTTAAGCGGGCGTGGAGGGATCATTGGGGCTGGCTGTTTTTCCGTACTCCTAGACGGTCTAGGGGGGATGGGAGGCTGGGATGCTGTGGTAGACATGGTGATATCTGGGCTCGGGACGAGTCGAAGCTATGTATGTATGTACCGTGCGTATAGTGGAAAATTTGGCTCAGTGACCAATGTCTCGGTTCTCTGGATATGGCTGTCGAGGTGTGAAGCACGTCGGTATCAGAGGCAGTGGCGGGTAGTGTGATGGGCCGTGTAGTATCGTCGAAGTCGAAGTCACTCGTGTAAGTGGCTCGGTACTAAAGTGACTATAACAGTAACGTGCGCCTCGGGGTTAGCACAGGTTCTCTACCATGTATTCACAGAAACAAGTCAATTGTAACAGCTGTCAAAGGAACACTGGGATGTAAGATAAGCGCGCCTGGCAAGCACAAGGATGCGTTGAAAGTGAGGGAAGTGGGTGTGTGTGCTTGGTGAGCTTTCGTGATATTGTGGGTGGTGATACGGCAGTGTGCGGCCAGAAAGGGGCAACCCGGCGGAGAAGCTGGGCTTCCGGATCGCCTCCCCCTTGGTCACCGCTTATGGGTTTGGACGGTTCGCCATAGTCTGGAAACACCGCGCTTGCGCCCATTCGCTTGGGATCCAGTGCGTCTCGGCTGTTCGGTTGGCGCGGCCCTCTTCTTTGTTGGGGGGCATCGTGAAATGGAATGTATTCCAAGACTTTGCTCACGCAGCCTTCCGCCTCACAAGATAAGAAGTCTTGTCACTGCCATGGAAATTTGTACCGAGAAGCCCGGTACTGTCTGATAGGACGATGCCGGGTACTTTTCTTTGCAATAGCAGTACATGTAGCTGCCCGGATGATGAGCTTCTTCCAGGTCTGGACATGGCTATCACGGAAAAGAAGGGAGATCACCATTGCCCATCCGCTTGCACATGTACAAGCTTCAAGTTGATGTCCTTTTGTCCTTTCCCAGCTTCTCAGCTCCACAAATGGCTTCATATTATCCGTACCCCTTCTGCCAATTCGGGGTTACGGAGACTTCGATGGCTCGGTGAGGTTGACATGGAAGGTGGTGTTGTGTCCATGTCGTGGCTGGGCAGATGTTGGGGCAGGATGGAAAAGATGGATGGTGGGGGACGGCATGTGTCAAGGTGCCAGCAGGAAGGCCGGCGCTTGCTCAAGCCCGTGGAAGCTGAATCAGACGGATGATGGGATGGATGGCGTGTGCCACGGTACTGCACTCACCTAGAGATAAGGTTCCGTGTTGACAACGCAAGTATAATGGTGGTGGTGTTGACGGGCGATTAGGTTCATAGGAAGGGATGAGTTGGGGTCAATTGGGAAATTTGAAAGAGTAAGATGGATGGATGATGGCCTCTCTTGCTTTCCTGCTGTTCTTTAAAGAAGCTTGAGTCAGGTCGATCGGGTAAGTTGTTGCAAGTCGAAGTAATAATGGAAACAAATGTATTGGCGATGGAAACTCGGTGGGCGGCGCGCTGGCCACTTATATCGTCTTTGTTATGTACAAACAGCAGACTGGAACCTGTGAGAGACTGAGAATGTCCGTCACTTCATCATGCATGCCGCACTAATACTCTAGAAATACTGTCCCGACGACTGTCTATCCGCACCATGAATTGTCTGCTTCCATGACCAATTGGGGCATTCATCTGCAATAACATGTGCATCGTCAATGGCCTCATTGGGCTTAGAACAAAGTGCCCCAATGCCCCTCATCGTCATTTGGCGATTCAACCGCCATGGTACCGCAAAAGTACCGCCAAAAGCCGTCATCTGATGGGGCATATACAGTATCATTCATTGTACTGTGACACGGTACGATTCGACCGGTTCCTGATCGAGTCTACTGCAGTGCAGTGCCTGCTCTTCACGATGTAGCCATCTGACCGTCAAATCCTGCAGCCCAGCCGAGTCCATTCATTCATTATGAGTATCAACTACTTTCTTTATATTCTAGTCAAAATCCAATGTTGTGGTTTCAAGATAGGTTCACAGGGGCAGACAGCTCGAGCACTCAATCGACTGGGCTGATGGAAGTGAGGTGTCCTGCCCGCCGCGGTGCTCATCAAGGTGCCCGCACGCCTCAAAGCTTCCCCTGGCAGCGCCGCCTCACAAAGAACATTTCAGGTTTTCCAGCGTTAAACCCCTTTCAGTCATCCCCTGGCACCCGAGGCCCCGTCATATCTTTACCCCACCATTGCCCCACCTCTTTGAGATGCAACAACAACGAGCTGCCAAAAGGAAGGAAGCTGCCCTGACGCTGAAGAGTTCCTTCTCAAACGGCCCGGGCAGCTCTGCAATCGAGGCCCAAGTGACGTGCAGAGTTTTTACTACCACAGTAGTTCATAGGTAACATTGGACATCTGACGGACTGTCTCCCTTTTCTTTTTCTGCAGTGTCCTTCTCTCCCTGCAGTGCTCCTCCTTTCTGTCTGTCAACAGCCAGCTCGAGCACGTTTCCAGTTATTTTGTTCCTATCGAGCATCAGGCCCCGAGATGGAGAGCGGATACACTTTGGATATGTAGGTGGGGCCTGTACCATAGTACTGATCTGCCTTCCTTCCCCCTCCACTTCATGACATGGGTCTCGATATTATTCTTGAGACTTTCCTCGAAAACAACACCAGTGAACCAGAGCACAAAGTGTTGTTGCCATGGTCATCGTACTGTAGTGAGGCTACTACCGACGCACTCTACTAGCGAGACGACAGCTCCGGTGAAAAAGTCCAAGACTCCGGGCCGTTCCCCTCCTCTCCTTCTCTCCTCATCTTCCCTCTCGGTCCCAAGAGATGTTGGGAATGCAGCAAGCCCCCAAACAAGAGTACACAATTCGCAAAGCCCCAGGCCAATCACAACCGAAACACAACGTTGTGCCTAAACCTAACGGTGACCGCTTCTTTACGCCAGGGCAAGCTTCTATGCGATTTGACGCACCTCTTGCATTTTCACGAGCTATATATGAAGGTTAAAGTATACGACAGGTACCAGTCTTTATCTCGTCAGACTGGGGCTGAACGTGTTGGCTCCTTGCCAGCCGAACACGTATTGTACCATACTAGCTCTTAGCCGCCGTTCACGATAGCAAAAGTTTGGGTCTTTTACAAAAGGTACCTTCTTGTTGATCGTGTCCATGTGCTAGTCGTAATCAAAAGCGAATGAATCTCTCGATCGTGATCCCTCTTTTCTTCTGGGAAGAGAGAATCTCGAAGAAGGGTCGGCAAGAAAATCAAACCTTCAAATGACGCAATCCCCATTGACCAGGACTACATAACATCCGTCATACCATCCCACGTACAACAACGAGGAGAACCCTTTGACCTTTTGATTGTTGAACCTCCTCCTTCCGTGGCAACAACGTCGGTTTTCTTAGTTAACAGAAACTCGAACAACCACAAATCGGAACAGTCATCCCGAAAAGCCAAGATCGCGGGGAAGCCCATCTGAACCTACACAATCGCGGCACAAGAAACAAAACCCACTGCAAACTTGTATGACGGACCATTCAATTCTTGATACGCCCAGAAAAACTCTTTGGTACAACAACTTGCACGATACCAGCCATGTATTATGTCATTCCCTCGCCTGGCTCCGTCCGTTTCCCACAGTGTTTTTGAACAACAGCTCCATCTGCCCACAGCGAAGACAAACCGATGGTTCAAGCCAAAACATAACCGAGAAACAAACTGAATACATATGTAGAAGAAGAAACTGCTGATAACTTGGCCGTTTCATGCAAGACATCTACACTAAACTACAGCCGAGATCGCCGAAAGGTAAAGCGGTCAACACACACACACACACACACACACAAATCGCCGTTCTGTCTTGTCTCTCAAGCAAGGTCGATCCAGGCAGCCAGGTATCGATATATATGTACCGATCTGTCTCTAACGAACCCATCCATCCCCATGACACACATCAACCCCAGCTTTTTGTTTCCACACTATGTATGTCTCGTAGCACGAAACCCGCGTCGTTTCCTATTTCGATAATCATTGAATCGATCACAAGACTAATTTGTCGCCTTTTTTTTTTTTTTTTTTTTTTTTTTTTTTTCTACATGCGGGCAGTGTGCAAGTCTGTACCTACTTACTCGTCTGCCTCCTCAACTCCTCAAAGGGGTTTCGCCTGAGGAAGTTACGTCGAAAATCGCGGGGAAGTTACACGTCTAGTTGGTCCTACACTAGTTGGTTGACCACCAGGGATCACCACATTTATACATGGAATGTACGTGTATGTAATTGGCAACAGGTGATTGGTTGAGATTTTGTTGTTTGTTTGTTCGCAATTGAGAGAGGACGGACGGATGGCCTCCCTGGCGGTTCTCGTGGCATTGACCGGTTAACTGGTATATCCCATAGTTAACACTATGGTGTTTTTATGGGGCGATCGTTCTCTGGTCGAGTTACACGGAAGGAAACGGATTGTGATACTGATTCTCAACGAACAAGAGTCAGAAAACATCAGTTTTCGAACATGGTATACCGTAGTGATATCTGGTTGTGGTTATAACCCATCTGTTAAACCGTCAGATGTCAAAGATGAATGAAGAGAAAGAAGAGGCTAAGCTTCATCGGACGGTAGAGCCATGGAGGGGTTCCTGTATGCGATGTCAGATGAAATGGAAGACCAGATAGACCAGATGGAAGCCCAAGGGCATTTGACATGTGCTGGCATGTGCTATGATAACGGGGGACTGAGTCTGACTACTTAGATATATGATGCGGACTGTTAACCACTTTCCTCAGGATGGATGAAAATGCAAACTTCAGTGGTCTGTCTATGTCCCTCCGGAATTGGTTCAATGCTGTTTCCAAGGTCTCGGGTGAATGTGCTTTGTTCGTCAGTGACAGCTTGCTGGGTATGTCCGGCCAACTGTTAGTAAACAGACCAGTATAGAAGTCGTCCACCTTGTCCGCCGCAAGGGAAGAAGTGTCCTGTCACTTTCAGCAGCTGGGAAAAACTTGAACACGATCACATGCGTTGAATTGGGCGAGCTCGGATGTATAGTCCAATGATGTTTCCATTCAATACACTATATAAAGCTGGAGCTAATCGGAGCAAGGGCGAGCCAAGGCCCACTGTCCTCGGATCTACTCTCCACGCCCGTGTCTTTCATTCCTTCATATGAAACAAGTGTCCATCTGAATGAGCACGTTAGCCACGTCTCTCTTGCTTGCTAATGTGTTCCAACGGGTGTGTTTTGGGCAAAACAGGAAGTGAATGCAAGCTGTAATCTCAGAAGGAACAATTGGTACAGTCCACTTATGGCTGTATCAATACCTCATCACCCGAAGGCATAGGAATCCCTTTTATCATCATGTACAGCAGCAATGGAAAGGAGAAGAATGGTGATGGGAAGGCGAGAGGAAGAGACGGAGTAGGGAGAAGTCGTACCTTTTTGTGGTATGATAACGTTATGTTACAACAGCATCATAGGTATTCAACACTAGCATGGTTGTGATAAAGCTGCCCAGAGGGACCTTCCCAGCGACACCAAAATTCTGATGATACCATTGAGAGTCCACGGCCACCTTCAATTCCTATCCCAGATGCGTCTGGTGCCCAATCGCGACTTGGATGCGGCGGACGTGCCGTCTCTGACCATACTACATCTGTTTCGACCACGGCCACCACTTGGCGCGAAAACAATGAGACGTCATGGAATCTCGCAGCTTCCTGTAGCTCCTGGTTGCTCGCCACGCAAGGTCCATCTTTGCGGTGTTTTAACTTCTGTCAAGATCGTAACAGATCGTCGCCAATTGGACCTCGTCAGGCAGGCAGCCAGGCAGCCTAGGATAGCATGCCGTCCATACTGTTTGTAGAGAAAAAAGCTCTCGACGTTTGTCTACAGGAAATCTTCACCAATTGTTAGCCTTCTGTGATATTGGACAGACGTATTGGTTATAGAGTTGAGAAAAAAAGCATAGGTTTGCAAGGTGTGTCAGACTGTTGAGCTTGATATATTAAGTGTTCAACATAGAGATTCAGTTGTTTGAAGAAGAATAAGTCATCATCCGTGGGGGGGTTGGTAAGCAAAAAAATGCGATTGTGTCTTACCTGTTTGAAGTTAGTCAACGACGGCGCCGGTGCGCCAACTGTCTCTGTTGTGACGGTATCGCGGGCCAAACAGAGACGCAAGAAGTTGCGACGAAAAAAAAAGTTGAAGAGAAAAAGCTCCAAAACCCCTGCCGCGAATTTTATGCTGGCGAGAAGCAAATGGAAAGGGAAGCTTGGACCACTCACAGAGCAATCGCACAGCCAGCCGCCTGCCGGGCGTGACAGTACCCCGCTTTTAGCTGAGACCAAAATTTAACCCCACCGTGAACCTTCCCGCACTTTGCGAACGGTATCGCGATCGGTCAGTCGCAGGCCATAGCCCGGCCACAGCCCAGGCACAAGGCAGGCGGCACACAGTCGCCATAGCGCCTTGGGCGGGCAACAACAGCCTGTCGTCCCTCCCCAGCAGTAGTGGGTGGGCACCTGATATCCCCCCCCCCCACCAGCCCCCATCATTGGGTACTGACAAACTTCGAACTACGAAAGAGGCCAATATAATATCAACACCACCCGCCATTCACCGATTCTCTTTTCCTCCGCTTCTTCTGCCCGACGTCTTGCTCTAGCCATACTCTTGCATATTACTCATTTCGAAACCTTTATAAAAAGCTTCCAGCAAAACAACCGCCAAAATGTCTCTCGGTAAGTACGCATGGCCAACAGTGAGGCGGGAAGGCCGCACGAGCAGGCAGACAGCCAGACAGGCTTTCGGTCGAAGCTCTCGGCCCAGCCCAATCCAGCTTTCCCATGGCTACCGTGTTATCGCCGCGATGGCAGTCAATAAACAACAGAGAGTATCATGATTGCTAACCTCTTGGTCCCCATGACAGACTTCACCGCTATCGCCAGTGAGTAGAATCCGACCATGCACGAGCTCGAGCCGCTCCCCCTTCGACGTCACCGGAGAACATTTAGACGATATGGGGATCAAGTCTCTAGAAAGAGGAGGGCCTGGGCAGAGCGAGGGCAAGAGACGGGCAGACTAAAACAGCGCTCCCACCATGATGACTATCGCTGCCGCAATCGACTGAGCTGAACCTAACACCACGCTTTTTTCGCCTAACAGCGCAATTCGTTGCCCACTACTACTCTACCTTCGATTCCGATCGCAAGAACCTCGCTGGTCTCTACGTACGATTCCCTATCCCAGACTTTTCACCGAAGCCGACAATGATGCGCTCATTCATGACGTACACGCGCATGTTGACGAGTGCACAAGAGATGGACATATATGCTGACATAATCACACCTCACAGCGCGACAACTCTATGCTCACCTTCGAGGGTGCCCAGTCTCTCGGTGCCCAGGGTATTACTGAGAAGCTTACTGTAAGTCTGCGCCTGCCGAATCAAAAGCCACCAAAAGCCGTAGGGATATGAGGGTCAGGGAAACTGACAGAGCAACCCAACAGTCTCTCCCATTCCAGAAGGTCAAGCACGAGTACGGCCCACCCGATGCCCAGCCCACCGCCACCGGTGGTATCATCATTCTTGTTACCGGCCAGCTTATTGTAAGTGACATTTGTAAACGCTGCAGCACAAGACTGTTGCCATCTAACATCCCGGACAGGTCGATGACGAGCAGCGCCCTCTTGGCTACTCGCAGGCTTTCCAGCTCTCCCAGGACGCCTCTGGCCAGTGGTTCGTCTTCAACGACATTTTCAAGCTTGTCCTTCTCTAGGAGGGAGATGATGTATGGAAAGAGGTGTCTTGATTATCTGAAGAGGTGGAAGAATACCAACGAAATCAAAGAAATGTCCAAAAGACGGGACTGTTGCGTTTGCGTGCATGAGTGAACGAGGATATCTTTTCTGCGCGCCTGTCTTTCTGGTGTATGTGTTGCTGCTTGCTTCGTGTGTAACGAAGGGAAGAAGATGGAGGAAGCCGAGTCTGGCTTTCGACTGTTGATGCTGAGGGGTAAAACTTTCTCGATACATTGTGTATGGAAACAGAGGAATAGGGGTTCGCGATGATAAACGAAGTTTACCGTCATCAGGTCGTCCCATGCTTGGCATTGAGATGTTCAGTTGGCGATCTCGGAAGTAGGCTTGGCTTAGAGGCCCAAGCCTTTGGCTTGTGGCATGTCACTCGCTGGAACATTCCATGACGATGACCGCTCACTTACTACCGAGAGGCTAGCGAGAGAGGCTAGCGAGAGAGGCATCATCTATTATATGAGCCGCGTAACGTTGTCGTCAGCGGACGAGGCTTCCAACAAAGACCACAAGGTGCTGCCTGGCAACTTGACGATGTTGATGGATGATGAGAGCAACATCATATGAGTGATAAGCAGTCATGTCATAGCGGGGGCTACGACAGGGGAAACAAATACATGAAGAAGTCCCCTGACTCTGAAACTGTTTAAATACGCTCAAAATCGTTATCCCCTCGCTTGTTGAACTCAAAGTGCTTCATCGAAGCTCCCTTTCGGTTTCAAGGGAGCACTCAGTGAACAAGGGGTCCAATCATCGGCTCAGCGCATCCGTCTACACGCTAGACCGGGCAAGCGTGACACAACCTGAACCTAGCAGGCAGCCAGGCACAGCAGCACCGCCACTGTCAGGCCGGCACGTGAAAGCACCGGCCACACTCCTACTTGGCGCTCACGGGCCCTTGGCACGCCCATTGTACCTTCCGTTGCAGGGCATCGAACCGCTACGAATGCCATCCGTCAACCTCCAATCAGTTGAAGCTTACGTTACTTTTGGCGGAACCTCCTCCTTCAACTACTCACTTCCCGGTCTCACATCACTTCACATTACGTCGACTGCTGCTATACCCTCACGAGCTCTTTAACAATCGTGGATTCGATTATCAGTAGAGGTAGCTTCTCAGTACATAGACCAGAACCTCAAGATCCCCCCAACAAACAAAACCAGATACCCACTGTTTTCCGGGTAGCCCGCCACTCGGTCGACGACCCCAACCCAGACCCCATCCAGAACCAGCATCGGCATTTTGACTATACCGACTCTGTCGACGGACGGAGATCCGACCCGACCGACTGGAGGATCTTCTCTTTACCGCCCAGCCTCATACTTTGTTCACCTCTTTCTCTCGCGCTTTCTTTTTCTCTCCACAAGGCAGTTCGGCAGGACACGATAACACAATAAACGGCCTACACCACCGAGCATAAAGCCTCTTTGGAAAAGGACATCAAGGGGGAACCCAGGTCGTACTACTGTCAATTCCCATTGTTGCCGAAACGAACGAAACAACCACCAACCAACCAACCACCTGTGTCCTACAGCAAGCGAGTGGAAGCGACAGCAACAAAGACCGCCGGATAGGTCCCTCAATAATCATTTCTCCTCCTCAACTACCTACTCCCAACAACGAACAACTACAACTACTCGCGAGCGAGCTAGTAAAGGACGACTTTTACGAATCGAAACGAACTTTGAACTACGAGTTACGAAACATCTTGCGCAAGTAGCAAGATACAAATCGCGGGCACGGTCAAACCACCAAACACGGAAGAAAAAAGGAGTAAACGAAAAGCTTCAGAAATCCAGCCAAGATGGCGCTCAAGGACGAATTCGCCACGCGCAACTTCAGTATGTGTCTTTCTTGTCTTCTCCTCCCCATCTGTCCCCTCTGCCCCTCCGCCCCTCCCCGGCGCTGATCCCCCTCGGCGTCGGCGCAAGCTCCACCGACGCCGATGGGATGTGTAACGGGGATCTGCTCATCATGATGCAATAAGCACCTTGCTGACTGAAGTGCTTTCTCACAGGTATCTATGGACAATGGTAAGCATACACAGTCCCTTCCCTTGTGTAGCCGGCACAAGTTAGCCACGTCTTACGCACCGTCTCTATCGATGCTCCTCGAGAGGAAGCTTGAAGCAGCTAGAGCTGTTTTCTCGACAACTCTTTAGCCGTCAAGATAAACCCAACAGACCAGAGACAGACATTCCCATCACATGAAGCCAAGAAACAAAAGCTAATCAACCACATCCCACAGGCTCGGCATTCTCTCCATGATCCTCTGCTTTGCCCTTGGAATTGCCAACATCTTCACCTTTAGACCCATCATCATTGTCTTCTCTGTCATCACTCTGTAAGATGCTCTGCCATTTCTTCTTTCCCCTATTAAAATCAAACCACTAACAACACCCCACACACAGGTGCTTCTCCTTTGTGATTCTCTTCGTCGAAGTCCCTCTCCTCCTCCGCATTTGCCCGACCTCGCCCACCTTCGACAACCTCATCCGCAAGATCTCGACCAACTACACGCGCGCCGCCGCTTACGGCGTCATGGCCGTCGTTGTCTTCTTGTCCTGCATCGATCGCACCACGTCCCTCCTTGTCCCCGGCATCTTCTTGTCATTCACGGGTATCTGCTACGCTCTGGCGGCGCTCAAGGGCCAGGCGTTTGTGGGAAGCAAGACGCTGGGTGGAGCGGGTGTCGCGCAGATGATTGTATAAATCAAGTGCGAGCACACGAGAAACAGCAAGGGGAGAGCGAAGATGTGAGGAGGAAATGGGGGAAATTTGGAACTTGAACTGAAAGAGAGTACTTTCATAAGATGGGACTACGGAAGTAAGGGGGAAAAAATGAACAAAATAGGGAATACAAAAGTTTTGGGTCAGAGGGGGGGTGGTTAACGTCAGTATGGGTGGGAGTGTAAGTACTGACGCAAAAAAAGGAGGAAAAATAATGGATGGGTATACATCGAGTGAAAGAAGAATGCAGGGGATTGGTTCGTTATGGACAGGGCGGAAAAGGTACACTTTTTAGGAAGACAAGAGTGATGCCGGAAAAACGGGGAAATCCGCTCGTGTCAGTTGTGTTGTTGCTGGACTGTCTGAATGAATTACTATTCACACCAAAAGGGAGAGGTCTCTCCGTGTTCATCTATCTATCGTATTGCTTGTTTGCGTGTGTGTTACTGTAGGGATGATACCAATGACAAGACTGGTGGGTTCTTTGATTAAAGCGTTTTACTTTCTCTTACAACGTGCTATCATTTTCCCCCTGTTTTTTTAAAGCAACAGGACAGTTGGAGTTGATCACTTTTGCTTCAGATATTAATCACAAGATGAGATTCAGTTCAGTTCAGTCCAGCTCAGTTCAGCTCAACTCAACTCAACTAGCCCACTACTGCAGACTCTTCGGCTTTTTTCTTTTCGTGATAGGGACAACTACATAGGTAGAATGAATCTCATGTGGTTGAGGTAAGTTTGGTTGGTTGGTTGCCTGGTTGGTAGCAGGCCTGATAATGTATTTCATGTGCTTTGTTTTCGGAACTTGGGTCTTAAACATAACCGCTGTATTCCTTGACTCAGCATAACTCAGCATAGTTTAATCTACCATAGCATATCATAGCTTGGCTTTGCACAGCATAGCATAGCATGGTAGAAAGCATAGCAAAGCTTAGCTTAGCTCACCTAACCTTTACCATAGCTTATCGAGGTACACTCACTAGTAAGTTATTTCAAAACATCCCGCAACTCCTCCTTTCAAACAATGAAAGTCGGTCTGTCTCCCTGATTCTGCCGAGTTTGAAGACGAATTCATCATTATACTTTCATCGATATAATAAACCACCTATCGCCAATATAAACCATGCACTAATCAACATGCATACCGTATAAGCTCTGTCTGAGTGTCTGTGTGTCTGTCTGTGTGCCTGTCTGCCTCTTTGCCCCTTCTTGTCCCTATCCATGTTACACTTCTTCTATACACTCACTTTCAAGAAGACGCAGTCCAAGTCAAAGACAAAGCTAGATGATACAGAACACAAAAAGGAGAAGAAAAAAAACAAGGACATTTCCGCTTCTTGGTGGTGATGCTCTTTCCCTTTTGCATGAGCCCGATATCCTTTTGCCTTCCTTCCTTCCTACCTCCCCCCTCTCTCTCTTCTCTTCTCTTCTCTTTATAATCCCTCTTCATCATGATTCGAACTGCAGTAGCCCGATACACGATCTTCCTTGGTCTCGGTTTCTCTCTTTTTTTTTTTCTCATTGGAAATCCACGCGACTCCTACTCTTATGCAAAAATGCAAGGAGTTTACACAGAAAACAAACGCTAGCCGTTAATCGGTAAGAGCAGTTCGGCAGTTGCTTCGCGACATAATATAGTAAAGACAAAACGAGAAGCTTTGCGTGTGTGTATATCAAGTTTCCGCGAGAATACAGAGAAGAGAAGAGAAGAGAAGAGAACGATATTGGTTTGGTTAATCGAGTTGATTTTGTCTGTTTTTTTTGAGGGCGTGGTATCTTTCTTCGCTGTATCATTTTCCCGTAAACCGCTTCCTTCCGGGCACCTGATCTTATGCATGCGGAGCACCAGGTCAATGTTGGGGTGGACACTGATTGATGATGCCCTTCATCCAGGGCATTGCAGATGAAATCTCAGCCCCTGCGTCTCTCCTCACTCCCTTCCTTAGTGACCTCTCAGCCTGACACTCCCCCTCTTTCGACGAAATCATTCAGCGGCACAAGAAGATCTCATCTTACTCCGCCTGTCAGACAACCGCTGTAGCTTTCTGGTACATCTGGCCTTCTTGGAAAGCCAGCGGGTGTCATGGTGAGCTTCGAGAGTGTCCTATAGCTCCTCCTCGTCCATCTCACCACCCATCGTCTGCGGTAGAGGTGTCTCCGCGGCTTGAGCGAGTATCCCATTAGGACCTGATGGCACCGAAGGCACGAAAGAGCTGCCGCCCAGTGGCTTCACATCACTGCCCACGTCGTCTACGCTCGCACGAGCCTTCTTCATGGGACTACCCACAGCGGCGGCCTCGCCGGTTAGGCTCTTGGGGAATAGTGATGACAGACCAGCGGTCGTTCCTGGCGCGCTTCCGTTCTCTGGGGCGGATCCTCCAGCTTGTGTATCAGTGGTGCTGCTTTGACCCGCGTCGTGAGCACGCTTGAGCTGTCAAGGGTGTCAGTTCACTGCAAGTTGACACTACAATTAGTTGCCATGGGCCACACACCTTTATGCGATTTACTCCATCCGCCAACTCTCCAGTAAACTTGACGTCCTCTGGACCCTGCTTGGAAGGGTCGACATTGTCTTCGTCATCAGCAAGCATCTTATCGCTGATATCCTCGTCATCATCTTCGTCATCGCTATCTTCATCCATGGCACCGGCCTTGCCATTGGTGTTCTTGCGCGACTTCTTCGGCCTCGGCTCTGCATCGCGATCACGGAATGTCGAGAAGCCCACAGTACCTTGCTTCTTCAAAGGTCCCAGGCTGGAGAAGTCGAGCTGTGCGGATCGTCGCTTGGCGGCAGTTGGACTGGTAACTTGCTGCTTCTCGGAGGCCAGGACGCCCATCTTCTGTAGTTGGCCTGTAATCAACGTGGGTCAGTCTACTGTTTGTCTTTGTGCTTTAGTTATGGGACCTAATGACTTACGCTCGCCGCGGTAGAAAAAGGTAAAAACGGCATAAGGCTTCTCTGGCCCGTCGATACCGGTTACTGTCTGAGTGCTAATAGTTTTCGGATCAAGTGTCTTGGGCTTTGCAAAGCTAGTGGTGTGTTCCACATCCGCATCGATCCCATTGTTGCCGCTCTTGGAGCCGCCTTCCTCGTCGTCGTCGTCATGGGCGTCGAACTGGGGACTGTATTCTCCCTTTTTGATTTCACCAGACGCAATAACGCGGAACATAGCCACCTTAATCTGTCCAGTGGCCTCGGGGGGCTCGTCGTCATCCGAGGAGGAAAGCGAGGCATCTTCGTCTACGGCCTCGACCGGCCTGTCTTCGGATCCATACCTAAGGGTACCCTGCAGACGGCCCGAAGCTGCGTTGCCCTCGGAAATGGCCTTTTGCCTCCTACGGCGCTTCTCGAACTTTTGCCTGCGGCGCTCGAGCTTCTCGGCGGCGTCATGGCCTTGGAGATCCAGGCCGTTGAGCCATCTCTCGAGACCGACCTCGCGGAAGAGGAACTCGCGCTCGGCTAAACCTCCGCCTTCAGATGGGGGTACCTGAACCCACCTGCTATTGACCCAGGTTTCCTCGCCGGGGCGCAACAGAGTAGCTACTTCCTCCTTGGCCCTGCCGTCAAAGTAGATGTAGGCCGCGATGGTCTCGTTCTCACTATTCGTCATAGGAATGTAAGGAGCCACAACGCCATGGTACTTTCCACGCTCGCCCGTGCTGGTGGGCATGGTGCCGACAAAGGCCGGCTTCGGATAGGGATTGTTCTCCGTGGCCTTGGGTGTCGAGTAGGGTATCGCCAGACCCGGGGTGAGCAGGGTGATGGAGATGGCGAACTTGGCGGCCTCGGGCCTGCCAGAGTCAGGGCTGATCTGGGGCTGAGGTACGGGGATGTAGGTGTTGATTCGCGAGACGCGGGACTGTTTCTGGATGCCATATTCGGGTAGGGGCGCTCCGTTGGCGTGAATGCTCACGGCAATGCCCTTGAAACAGGGCATTTTGTCGGTTGTCGTGCCTCGGCCAAGGGCCTATGTTGTTCTACGTGGGTGAACCTAAGCGGTTGGTGTTGTGGGTTGTAATGGCACGGCCGGTCTCGCGAAGGTGGAAAGCGGGGGAGACAGGGCGGCGGGCACGTCGGCTGTGGTACGATGTTGTAATATAAGAGAATGTATTCTTCGCGTTCTACTGATATAGCTGGTAAACGAGAAAAAGAGGCAAGCTGGGTGGTAGCTTGGTAGGTAGGTATGTTTATGTTATTGTTGTTGCGTAAATGGAGGGGCGTTGGCCGTAGTCGTTGCTTGCTGGTCGCTTGTTGCAGGCAAAGTGACGACAGAAACAGGTGTAGGTATCGGTAAGGGTGGGACGGATGGATGGGTATCGCTGGTGGTCGGTACAGATAAGTTGTAAATGCCTAACTGCTTGTCTGGAGAATGGAATGGGGCGGCGGCCCGCGTCCGTGACAAGAAGGCACGAGACGGGTCTGGTGGGCGCGCTTCGTTAGTTGTCTTGCTGGTTGGTCTACTTCTGCGATGGAGAGTGGAGGATTGGATAGTAGAGCAAAGTGGGCGGCGGCAGTAAGTGTTGAAGGAATGGAAGGGGTGCAAGTCTCGAGTTGCAGAGGTACACTTCTGTCTCCTTCTCTTTCGGGAGTGAGGTAGGTACAAGAGGAGGTGGAGAGGGGTTGGGCCGGTCCACGGTTCGCGCTTGACACGGCCGCCGACGGACCAAAACGAGGCGGTTAGAGGTAGTTGCTCACCTAATTACCTTACCTTACCTTACCTTACCTTAGCTTAAGCTGCCCTTGAGAACAATAAAGTAATGCTCCGGCAGCACTTCACTTGCACAGTTAGGCAGGATTGAAGTTGGTACAGTTCCTCTTGCACGGCACTGCACCTTGGCAATTTCGAAGGCACCTACCTACCTATGTCCCATTTCGAAATGCCAGATCAACAAGGAAACGCAAGAAACTCAAAGGTGGCCGATGCCGTGCTGCCTGCCACCTGACACGAACGAACCTGCCCCGAGCGCCTACCTACCTCTCTCTACCTACCTATGTAAATTCACTCCCGTCTCGAGCTCACACACAGCGAGCGCATGTCATTGTCCCAAAGCTCAGAACGAAAAAGAGAGAAATTGGATTTGCTTCTGACAAACCATTGATTGGTAGTAACCTAGACTACCAGTAATCATCATCAGCGAAAAAGGCACCGTTATCGGTCCATTCGCAGCCTCAACCAGACCAGGAAATTACAGATGTGACGGTTTTAATGATATGAGCCCGTTGAGGCTGATGGAATGCCACTGCAACAAGTGAGGTTAAATCAATCAATCAATCAATCAATCAATTTGAGCAGCAACAGGGGGGGAGGGGGGAATTGAATTGAATTGAATTGGGGGAGGGGGAGGGGACGACGAGGGGTCACGGTCACGGTCACGGTCGGTCGGTCGGTTGGTCGGTCGGTGATTGTCATCGATCATATTGATCTGTTCTCAGTTTCTAGGTGGAGGGGGAAGTGGAAGGGGATTGATTCCGAAAAAAAGTGGAGATCCCACCTCATCGTTGATCTCAGGACCTGGAAGCACGGGCCAACAATGCTGTTCACACTCTAAGAGCGCACGGACTCCATCATCAATTGTTCCTCGCGCACTCCCTCATTCAGTTCTTAAACAGCCAAGCAAGCAAGCGGCTCGCTGGCGATGGATAATCACAGGTCACACAGCGAAAGCGCCCCGCTTTGGGCTTTTTCTCCCTTGCGGCTTTTCAAGGCTGAGGTGGTCGTCGATGACAGGTACCAGATATCGCCAACAAGGCACATCGAGATTCGATGTGTTGGCGTGTTAGGCTGATAGACAGAACTGTGTGTATCTGCCCAACATAGACATAGGTTGATTCAGCAAAGCGAGGGGATAAATCATTGATCTCACGGTATCTATCACATGTCAGGTCGTTATTTTCGATATAATATAACTTATCTGGATTCGGAGCAAACGGTCGATTTGAACTTAAAAGGTCAACTTGCAGTATCACATAACTGAAGCATACGAGAAAAAGAACCAAGCAATTTGTTATTCTGTACTGACTGTCCCAAGCTCCAAGTCCTCCACAAGGTAGGTATGCTCCCAAACAATTCAAACTCCATCGAATAAGAGAAAGAGAAAACGCCATCCATAACCATATGTAACCTTACTTCCCATCCCTACCCCCCAAAGTCCCAAGCCAGCCTAACAAGCCCTACAATTGCGTGCCTTCTTGCGAGCAACAGGAATCAGAGAACCATAGTCCGAGTCCTACTCCTTTCTCCTCCTCCTAGCCGTCAATCCACTGCTACTGCCACTGCCCACCGCCGTCGTGCTCGACACATCACTATACCCACTCGACCCAATCCCCGAATCCAGAAACTCGTGTCCAGCCTCCCTCACGCTCGGCAAGTGCACCGGCAAATCATACAAATCATCATCTTCCTCATCCTCCTCTTCCTTGGTCACCGCCGCACTCTTTTCCTTCTCTTCCTCCGCCTGCTCCTGCTTAATCCAAGGCTCATACTTGAGCGGCGGCGCCCCGAACCTGCTAGGGAACGTCCGCTCCGTGTCCGACATGCTGCTACTCTCACTCGTCTCATGCTCCGGATCGTAACCATCACCCGTTCCACTGCCCTCATGTAGTCTCGCCTTTCTCTTGCCCTTGACATCCCTCCCCAATTTGCCCTCCTCCCCTTCATCGACCGCACCGCTGCCGCCCTCCAGCATCCGACCCAACAAATACCCGCCAAGCACCCACGCAACCACCAACGACACCATCTCCCCCACCCACACCGCCCACGTGCCCACCACAAAGCTGATGATCCGATGATGGTACATGAACCACCTCAGCCCGCCCAGCTTGGCCGTCATGGTCACTTTGGCATCATACACCTGCAACTTTTGTCCTGCCTGCACCTCCACCAGCAAACTCGTCGGCGACCCATCTCCCACCAGTCCCAATCTCGCCGCGGCCCTACCGCTGCGTCGAGGAAACTGCACCTTTTCCGCCAGCGGCACCTGCAGCGTAACCATCTCGGCGTGCTCGGGAAACAGGACGTGGTACCCCAGAAACATGACGCGCTTCGCTTGGGCTACCAGCGGGTCAATGTAAGGGATCACGGCTGCGCGAGTCGAACTAAACAGGATCTTGTTGTGCGTCAGATGGGAGATGGGGTCGGGCACGGCGGGCGGAATGGGCGTGATGAAGGACGCAATGTCTGGCCCGCCGGGTTTGCCGGTCAGAGGGTTGTCGGGGTTGAGAGGCGGGACGGGGGGTTGGATGACGCGCTGGATTTCGGGAGAGCCGTTGAGAAGGTGCAGGGCGACCATGAAGTTTCCGGTTTCGCGGTAGACGTTGGTGGGAGAGCGGGGAAGGTTGAGGGTGACGGTGATGTCGTAGGGTTGGTTGGTTTTGATGTTGTACGAGGTTAGGGGGGAGATGCCGTAGGGGTTTGGGCCGTAGCTGTTTTTTTGGTTTGGTTATCTTATTAGTTTGTGAAAGTTTTCGGGCTAAGGGAAAGGTAGGGGGGGACAAACCCATATTGAAGATGCAGAGGCACGGTGGTGACCTGGGCGGGTAGATATCTGTTGTACCAAGAGATGTAGATGATAATGGCCATGCCGTAAAAGATGATGGACGCGGCGGTGCCTAGAATTGAGTAGATGACTGTCTTCTGGGTGGTCTTGGATGTGAGGATTTCGTAGGCGAGATCGCATAGGGCATCTTTGATGTCGCGCAACTGTTGCTTGATCTGAGTATAGCTCTCCTGTGATTTGCGATTCGTGTCAGCGCTTCGAAAGTGTCCCGTGGTTAATCAATCAATCAATCAATCAATCATCACCAGCGACTTACAGAAACAGTGCCCAGCTCAAACTTGTCGAGCTCAGTATCGTCGTGGGCCGACATGGCGAATGATGTTTACCGGTGGTCGATATCGCCGGTTCGGGTTGATCTCTACTACACAGGCATGGGAGAGGAAAGAGAGTGAGTGAGTGAGTGGGCTCAGATGAGGGAACAAGGGCGGGATGGATGGATGGTTGGAACGACTTGTGATGGGCAAGATCAAATCCCACCCCAATATAGGTCGTCTCAGTCTCACTGCCCAGTTTCACATGTCGCGGGGAGTTCTTCCTCTCCCAAGTTTAAGCGAAACACCCAACTGAAATGTCCTCAATTGCAAAGCCGTTGGGCTGGCCGCTGATGTCACCAGGCGGGTACGTACCTGCTTGGCAAATAACGGTAAAATCGGTGGTCAAAGGGTTAGGGTACTGAGTGGTGCAGCGTTTGTTTACTATCGCGAAAGGGGTCATTGCGACAATCGTCAGCATACCTACGTCTTGAAGATACCTTTCAAATATGAGCATAACCGTCTCCACTGAAGGACATGATATACTCGATACTGAGCATTCACTCTCTACACTTCCGTAGCTACAAATCCCATTCTCTCATGGTATTTACAAATCTCAACAACGTCTCAAGGTATCCTGCTATAAACAAGTCAAGTTCAACAAGAAAAGAATCCAACATCAACAAGCGCTGGCTATGCATACACTCTCCCCTTCACACTCCCCTTCGACCTCCCCTCACAGCACCTGCAAGTAATTGCTCGGCACCAACCCAACCTGTCCATTTCCACCATGCACCGTTGCCTCCCACCATCCATCATCCTGATGTCTCAGCACCGCCAAGATGTCGCCCTTGGCAAAGCCCAGCTCCTCCGCAATGGCCGCTTGGTACATGTACATCGCTTTAGCTGTTTCATCATGACCGTTAGCACCCCAATCTCTCCAATCATTGGCTTGCAAAAGAGATAGGAAAAAAAGAAAAGAAAAGAAAACTCACCAAAATGAAGAATAACCCTCCCATCCCTCGTATACTGCCCCTGTCCACCTCCCGGTGGTGCCCCTCCTCGTGCCGCATCCACCACACTCCTACTCCTCCCGCGTCCATGCACCGTTCCGCCGCCGCCCGCCATCATCGAAGCCGGCACCATCTGTCCATCACCGTAGAAACTCATCCTCGTCCCCGTCATCGTCTCTCTATCTGGCCTGCTAGATTGTGTGCCATACCGTCCGCGCATCGAGCTACCGCTCGTGTACCCATCATCCGGCTGCCCTTGGCCACCCGGTCCGTAGTGCGCCAATTGCATATGGTTCTGAGTATGGTCGAGACTCGATCCCGGGCGGTTGACTCCGCTGGTGAAAGGCGAAGGAGACACAGACCGGGCCATGTCCACCGGTGACACGGCGCCGCTACCGCCACCACCTTGGTACATGTTGGATGAAGACCCGCGGTAGTCCATGCTTCCGTGGCGCGTGTACTGCGTGTCTGAGCGACGAGGTTGTTGGCCTTGGGCCGGGATGCCCATGGGACCCATGGATTGGGAATGCGCGTGACGGCTATTCATGCTACCCGGGTTTGAGGAGCCGCCGTAGGGGTTGGGCGAGGCGGAGCGGTAGCCGCGATCGTCGGGCGCGTTGTTACCGGACCAGCTGCTACCATAAGCGGCATGACTGCCGGGTCGAGGGGAGGCTGCACGTGAGCCGGGGCGGGGGCTGGCAGCGCGAGGGATCTCGGTGCTCCCGCCGCGGGAACGGCTTTGGTAGTTGGCGGAACCGGAACTGGACCGTTGGTCTCCTGCGCTGGCGCTGCCTCCGTTAGAGAACAGACTCCGCGTTTGGGCTTGGAATTTTTGGCTGGATTCCTTCATGGCTCGGCTGGTGACAGCGGGAGGCGGCACACCAAGACGCGAGACTGGTACCATGGCGCCTTGCATGCCGTCGTAAGATGGCGGAGGAGTGGCACGCGTGCCGTTGCCGGCGCCGGGGATAACGGGTGGCAAGCCCAAGTCACTGTTACTTCGGCTGTGGTGCATGCTGTTTGAGCTGGCGTTGCGACCACCGGGGGAGACGTTACCGGATTGCTGAGGACCGCCAGCACCAGGAGGAGCAGGAGTGGCGATTCCGTGGTAATGATCGGCTGACATGCGGACAGACATTTGCTTGTTCATCTCAGTCCGGCTCGTGCTGCTTTGGTTCCCAGTGTTGCTGGTGACGCCCTTTAACTCGGCCAACGCCAAGGCAATGGGATCATCGTCGGGTGCCGGTTGCTGTTGTTGCTGCTGCTGACCCTTCCGCTTGTCAAGCGCATCGACCGCAAATACGTTTCCACCAATATTCAGAGCCAAGCTGGCATTAGCAGCAATGGGATCAGGGCTGACGGATCGTTCAATGCCAAGAGGTGTGTTGTTCTCCTTGGTGGGACTAGCATTAGTCCTGGGTGTCCTGTTACCCATGCTGCTACTCTGTCCACTCTGTCCTCCATACCAGGTCTGCCTGCTTCCACTGCTCCCGGTGGCCTGCTGCTGAAGGTCCTTGGTACTCCTTCTCCTGAACGGGCTATTGTTAGCGAAAAAGCCACTCTTCCTCTTGGGCAACTCCTTCTTCTCGGGTGAGGCCGAGTCAGACTGTGCACCATTAGCGGGAACCAGATCAAGCGGGGTTTGGGGCGTCTGTGGTTGCTGCTGTTGAATCTGCTTAACAGGCGACATCGGTCCAGACTGTAGAAGCTGTTGTTGCAGTTCTTCCAGCGTCGATTCGCTACTCTTGTCTCCTCTGCGAGAGGGACGGGCATTAGTGCTGGTTGATGGCGCTGCGTTAAAATCAAGATCAGAAGAAACTGGACCTGGTGGACGGCTGAGCAACGCCATGCCGTCCAGCGGGTGTGGACTATGCGGAATATGAGTAGAATCAGTTGAATCGTACTCAGCGTTGTTGGCGGCACGCGTATTCTGCGGAGCTCTTGCCACCTGCTGTTGCTGCCTCCGCTGTTCCTCGTGAAGGCTGTGCTGCGTAGTCCTCCTTTGCTGTAGCTGCGGTCTTTGTTGTTGTACCAATTGTTGTTGCTGCTGCTGCGGTGGCGCCGGTTGTTGTTGTTGTTGTTGTTGTTGGGGAGGAGGGGCTTCAATCTGTTGTTGCTGAGGGGGCATCGTCAGTGCCGCTGCCGGAATGGTTGGAAGTTTGGACGGTGTGGCCGTGGTCTCGCGACTGCCGTTAACACCCACAGAGATATCATGGCCTAGCGTCTTCAACAAAGCATTGTTAGGATCATGGTGCGACTCGTATGTGCTAGGCTGTGGCGAGGACGAGCGGAATGCTGGGTTGATGCTCCTGGGGAACTGGGCTACCGAGAAGGCGTCGGAATCTGGCTCGACCGAGATCTCGGATTGCGCATCGACATCACCCCGGCAAAAGTTGATGTACTTGGGAGGGTCTGGAATTTCCTGGCCAGTGCCCTTCTCCTTGATGAAGGTCGCAATATCCTTCTCGACCTCCATCTTCTCCAGTGACAACCGGATCTTCTCGCACGAGGCGTCATCGCTGACGCAAACCGTGGAGGCAATGTTAGCAAACGTCCAGAGGCTGCTCTTTGTGAAATCCAGTCTCTCCTCCTCCAGGTCCTGGAACTTGTCAGCGGCGGCCTTCCATTCCTGGTTCCAGCGGGCGGTCGTCTTTTCGAGGGCCTTGACGGCAGCCTCGTAGTCGGCGTTGGAGCTGGCGAGGCTGATCTGTGTCTTTTCGAGTTTAGCCTTGTTCTTGCGTTCCTCCTGGCCCATGACCATGTGGCCCTGGGCGAGGTATCCCTTGATCTTGAGAGATTCCTGCTCATAGCGGTCTCTTGTTTTGTTCACAGCTTGGGTCTGCTGTACCTTGACTTTCAGCAACTTTTCGACGGTGTTCTGGACGATCTTGCGACGCTCCTTCATGGCGCCGGCGAAGGCAACGAGTGGTTCTTCGAGTTCGCTCCTCATCTGGACGGCAATGGCCTGGTGTTGCTTGCCCATGGATTCCACCTCTTGTCGGACGGTATCAAAGGAGAGTTTGAGGGTGCCAGTCTCTTGCGAACCGAGGGATTTGCGACTTAGATTGAGGAGCTGTCGGGAAAATTCCTCTTCGATCTTTGCCCGCGCTGTTGTGTAGGTAGTCAAGGTGTTAGTGCCTAGCCCTTTTCCCAAGTTCCAGGTGCTATCCTCTCTCTCTTGGGGCATACCTGTGTAGAAGCTCTTAAGCTCATCGCATGTCGTTTTGGCAGCGGACATCCGCTCGAGGAGAGGTTGAACACCAGCATCGTCCTTGCCCCAGAAGTTGTTGGCGACTGTATGCCAGTGTCAGTTCTTTCTGCCATCATCATTGATTCCCAGATGGCTGTCCGAGGAATGCTCACAGGATAGGGCCACAGCCGGCGCTTCGCTCGTGGCAGCCAGCATCGCGCCTCTATTCCACACGATTAAAACAGGGCGCAGCTCGCGGGTATCTCTTTTGATTTTGTTGTTGTTTGTTCTCTTTCCCGTCTCCCTATCGCACGCAACTCTATGCTTTATCGGTCTGCTTCGTTTGGCGGTGAAGAGTCCGTTCCTGCGTCTGGTGGTCTGGTACCTGCGTCTGGCGCAATTCCGAATCGTCGATCGTGGGTCGTCCAGACAGTCGTACACCAGGTACAATAGGTACACCTGGGGCTATCCACAGCGGGCCGTTGAGGCACTTGTCGAGAAATGCCCAACCTCTTCGTGGACTCGTTCTCTCTTGATTCCTGTCTTTTGGGCTTCGGTCGGTCCGATTCGTTGTGACGTCGATGTTGTTTCGTTTCCCTTTGCTGTCCAACGTATTGCCGGCCAAGTCCCTAGATCCAAGTCCCGGGCAGTGTTCAGTAGGTAGTTGGTTGTCGGAACCTAAAATGCCCCCCTGGCCCTGGTTTACCGTCGCTGTCGAATGCTCGCTCGCCCGCTGTTGATCCACGCTACAATGCGGTACTCCACCAATTCAAGGTCAGCAGTCGAACCATGCAAATGTTGGGTGCCTGGCGTATGTTGACAGCGCCGTCTTGAAAAAGAAGAATGAATGATGATATCGCGTCGCTGAGGAAAAGAAGGGGTTCGTTGTGTTGGCCGAAATAGCAAAAGCAAAAAAAAAGACAGCAGGGTACTTACTTCGACACCTGGCTTACCATTTCAGAAACCAAGTTCAGGCTCCTCGACTCGACAGCTTCCAGGTGACTGATTGCCCGCTTCAGGTTCCTGCCAAGCACCAATTGGGTTGACAATTGTTGACTCTGCACTGGTTGCGGGGGGCAACAGGACGCTCTGCTTGGTTGGGCGGCCCCACGCTTCCCTGGGAGTGTCCGTTTTGGGTTCCATCCAACGTCAGGGGGGTTGTTGATGCTCCCTGAAAGGACAGCCCCTCCCCAGGCTCCCTGGTCTCTTCATCCCGTCCTTTGAACCTCCGTGCGGGACGGCGCCATGTCGTCGTTGTCGTCCAGTTGGGCTTTGGATGGTCCAAGTTTCGAATGCATTTTCTGGAAGCAAGGTATGTATTTCGGCCATTATCAACGAGGGGATTGCCACGAGGGTCCGATATGGACCTTGATCGTTTCACGTCAGGTACCTTAGGCAGGTACGAAAACTCGGAATGGGGAACTGGGGGAATGGTTGCTTTTTCACATTATGCTTTTCCGGGAGCTCAGATGGGAAAGAGCCAATGCTGATGTCATCACCCCGGCTGGGAATTCTCTCTCACGAAAAGCTCATCCATCGGATACGATACAAGTACGCAGAGGCAGGTACACCAGGTACAATGGAATGAGCAAAGAGAGGGTTATCAGTAGGCGACAATAATTATACAAATTCAAGTCGATAGACGACAACAAGACAACACAACAAGAGAAACATCAAGTCTGCTCTGTTCGTCGTAAGTCCAAGATACTCTTCAACCTCAATGTCCCCTTTGCTCCCCATCCCCGCGGCCCGGCCTCGACATCCGGTCTAACAGCTACATACCACGCCCACGCCCTCTTATCCAGTTCAGCAGCCGTGAGATGGTCCCGCCAGCTATCAAACAACAACCTTAAAGCGCCCAGTAGCAGTCCTAGATTCTCCACCCTCTCTGCTTCCAGCTGCTTTTGCGTCTTGCTGGTCTTTGTCTTTTTCTTTGCCGTCCCTCCTTCCTCAGTCTCCTCACCAGCATCAGCAGCCGAAGCAGTATGAAAGCTCCTCAACAGGTAATTCCTCGCCACTTCCGGTTTATGAATCTGTATCCCCACCACTCCGGTCCCATAGGTAGCCTTTTTGCCGCCCATAGACGTAGACGTAGACGTAGACGTAGCCGAAGCCCCATAACCCCCATTCTGCATTCCCTCAATATCCAACCCCCAAACCGCCTCCCCTCCCGTACTCAACACCTCCCCGCCCGCCTTCCTCCCCCTCTCATTCAGCGCAGCAGTCACCACATTCCTCATCAACCGCCACCGATCGGGGCCCAGCATCGTCCCGCCGTACCAGCGCGTCATCACCACCAACGTGTCCTCAATGTCCAGCTCGCGCAGGATGCGTAGCATCAAGTCGCCGGCGCCTTGCTCGCCGTCGTCAAAGGATCTCTCGATGATGCGGTCCGGCATCCTGGGGTCGCGGAGCCGGTAGGCCCATGCGTTGTGGGATGCTGATTCGAGGTTGGGGTGCTTGCGCATCAGGTTGTTCAGGAGGACTTTTTCTTGGGCTTGCTTGGTGATTTTTGTCGAGTGGGCGAGGAATTTGGAGTCTTTGGAGGTGACGGGAGGGCCGGAGGAGGACCAGTGGATGTCGTCTGGCTGGAAGAAGGGGTGGACGCTTTTGGGTGGTGGTGGTGGTGGTTGTGATTTGACGTCTTCGTCTTTCGGCTCTGTTGATGATGACTGCGCCATGATGGTCTGTTGATTTTCTTCGGCGGCGCTTCCCTTTTCCTCCTCTTCCTTCCACTCGTAACCCCCTCTCTTTAGCACGGGAACCTCCCTCCCCATCACTCTCACTCGTGGTTGGCCAGAACCGATCAACCCTTCTTCTTCGGCATTGGGTCCTCTGGCAGCCAGACCAATGCTCACTGCCTTTGAGCGCGAGTTGGCGCTGACGACAGCTTGTCCCAGACTCAATCGAGAAGAAAGTGGTTGCTCAGGCCTTGTGTAGCGCAGTAGTTCGACGGCAAAGGCAAGAACGAGGGGGGCGCGGTTGGTCTCCAGGACGGTTTGCGAGATGAGCTCTTCGTCTAAGCAAACAGGAAGTTCGAGTGAGGCTTCCAATTCTTGAGGTGTGAGCTCCTCGCCGGGAGTTCGAGAAGGCATAAGTGGGTTGTCGTCATGTCTGAGGCGTTTGGAAGGCAAGCTTGTAGTTGATAACGGGGCACCTCGCTTGGTACCCGCTGGGCCTCCGGCGCTGGCCTGCTTCATGGCTGCTTTGCAGGCATTCTGAAGAGACTTTGCTGTCTTTTCATCGTTCAAGGCTGTTTTGATGGTGTCTAGAGGAGCCTCGGCTATTTGTTGGATGCTAGTAAGGTGTAAGTGACAATGTCTGGAAGAAATAATGATATCATCCCGTGATGATGGTGGTTTGGTGGTGTGAGCGGAGAAAACGTGAATACGGAAAATGCGAATGACCTACCTCCTGATATCAACTGCTTGTAGAGACTTGATCTGGGCCATGGCTTGAAGCATTGGAGTCTTGCGGCCAACCGTGAGGAGCCGCAGGAGCTCTTGGAGGTCTTGTTGTGCTGACATGGCAGCTGGTGTATATCTTTGTACTTGTGCCTTCGGTTACCCCTCTAGTAGAAACTTTGAAAGTCTGATATCAAATTATGAGGAGAGAGGAGTGCAAGTGATTTGTTCGTTGTCGAGATAATGAGTGGCCAAGGTGGTGACGATCCGGGCATCTGGGACGAGATCGGGTGCACCCCCCCTGTTCCAATAGCGTCACTGCATGGCGCACTTTAGTGCACCGGCGGATGCTTGGCAGCCATTACAGAAAAATGTGGAGCCTCTCATCGAACACCCAGAACGACTTTCGAAGCTTCCGAATCCGAGATCTTCTTCAACCTAAAACTCTGGGGCTTCGAGTACGGGAGCTAGCCTTTTGGGGAATAACGGCTGCTGAGGCTTATGACTGAGACATGCAATAACAAGACGGAATACACTATACCACCATCCTCACCAGCCCGAAGAGGAAACTGAGATCTCTCAAGCTCCTCCCCCTCAACTCACTCACACCACCAACCACCAACCACCATGGCAACAAGGATACCACTCTCCCTTAGGGGAGCTTCCCAACGTTCATCTCACATCTTCCTTACGGCCAACCGCCTCACCCTCGCCAGTAGGGCCTTCACAACTACCTCTCTCCTCGCCAAGTCCAAAAAGCTCCCTCCGCAACCATCCAAGGCATCCAAGCTGTCCAGGCCATCCACAACCGCTCAGCCGATCCCAGAAGTAACCCCCGAACCACAATCAGAAGAACCTCCCAAATCCAACTCCAATGCCCAGGACCTCGGCACCCTCCTCCAACAGCGCAGATGGCCCCTCCTCTTCTCCGGCCTGACCGCCCTGATCATGGGCGCCTACATCTCCATGCTCATCGCCTCTCTTTCTCGGGGTCCCGATGCCTGTTCCCACGTCGACCCGGCGACCGGCCAACTTCCCGTGACCGGCCGTCCGCGCGAGCTAGACTCTCTGACATCCAACCCCGTCGTCAACGACCGCATCCTGCGCGAGAAGGCCATGGCCTTCGACAACGGGCTCAACATGCCCGAGCGCGTCATGGGCATCCGGCTCCTAAGGAAATGGCTGGGCACTCGCGTAAAGGGCCACGTGCTGGAGGTGGCGGTCGGCACAGGCAGGAACCTGCAGTTTTACGACTGGACCGAGGTGGTCAAGGGGCCGGTTACCGGGCGGGAGTTGACGGCGGAGGAGGAGAAGGAGGAAGAAGAAAAGGCCAAGGAGAGGATCAGGAGCGTTTTGGATCAGGGAGGGAAAGATGAGGAAAAGAAAAGAGATAAGGATTGGGTGGAGAAGATGAAGATGCCGGGCGCGCTGGAGGGCGAGATGCTCACGTTCACGGGAGTCGATATTAGCGAGGGCATGATGGGCGTCGCGAGGCAGCGGTTGAGGGAGAATGTCCCTGGAGGAAAGCAGTTGGTGCCCAAGGGCGCGTTCTTGACGTCGAGGGAGGCAAGTGAGAGCAGGATTGGAGAGGGTAAGAGGGGTGAGGGGCAGGAGGTGCTGCTCAGTACGCTGGAGGATAGGATCAGGCTGGTGAGGGCGGATGCCGAGGCTAAGCTGCCTGAGGCGCCTGCTTATCCCGCAAGGGTTGGGAGCAAGGAGGAGGGCAAGTACGATACTGTCGTCCAGACCTTCGGCCTCTGCTCGGTTTCCAACCCGCTTGCCTTGCTGCAAAACATGGCGGGTGTGGTCAAGCCGGATACCGGACGCATCATTTTGCTGGAGCACGGAAAGGGTTGGTCGGACTGGATCAATGAGAAGCTGGATGCTTGGGCACCTCAGCACTTCAGCCGGTACGGGTGCTGGTGGAACAGGGATATTGAGAAGTTGGTGAAGGAGGCGGAGCAGAAGGTGCCCGGATTGGAGATTGTGAAGATCGAGAGACCTGGGTTCTTCCAGGCCGGCACTACTGTGTTGGTGCAGTTAAAGGTCAAAAGCCAAGGAAAGTAGAAGAAGAGACTACACGTCTCATCATCCCTCTGCATCATGGCTGTACCGTTTCATGTATATATATGTGTATAGTGTTCCTGTATGTGTATAGGACGAGTTCCGGTTGTTTCTGGTTTCAATCCACGGTACGAACGGCGTCAACCCGTTGCCCCCGTCCGCTGCGGCAAATACGTTGTACAAGCAGGAATTTAGAAGCATTCATGCCTATTGATATTTAGGTACGAACTTGAGTCGGTCTTGCCGCAGTGTCCCTCTGGGCGATGCGGACAATATCTCCACGTGGATCTTGCGAATCAGAGAAACCATCTCAAGATCAGCTTTTCTCATCTAAACTTCCAGAGAGCACATTAAGGAAAGTAAGAACTCCCCCATTCGCATTCGCAGCTTCCTTACCCAATGCGAAACGATCGAGACTCACATCGAACACGCGTATGAACCTACCTATCATAGCAAGGGCAGCATAACCTGTTCCTTGAAAATGCAATGTACCCAAATCTTGAACTGTCCCAAAGCCCATCTCGTCTCTCTCTCCGAAAGATTTCACACGAAATACCTACCTACCTACCTATTTATATCTATCTTCAGAGTGTAATGCTCTCACAACCAATACTAGTACGCAACACTCGACCAGTTTCAGATTACCCTATATTAGAATATAAACAATTTTCTATCTTCCTCGAGACATGATACATCGGATTTCCTCTTTTGCAGCCACAAAAAAGGGGAACAGTGAATGACATCCCTTTTCCCTTCGTCTCTATCATGTTGACACGTATATTTGGAAACCAGGGCTCAGACCAAGGCCCAAGTACCCACCAAGTCAAGACCGGTTGTATAGTGTGTATAGGATAGATAGGGGTAGTAAATCAGTGACTGACTCATCTTCATCTTGTGCATGCTAGACACTAGTGAAAAGAGTAACCAGATGACAGGCTGAGTAGGCGAGGGGAATGGCGATGTATGTTTTACTTTGGGGGATGAGTTCAGTTGTAGTACAGCAGTTCTTTCTTCTAAACGAGGTCGCAATAATTCCAGAGTCGATTTGGTCTAGTTAGATCAGTATCAAAAGGATATAGACAGATTTACACACGAACGATACACTAGACTTAGTTTTGGTAGGTAATTCGAAGTTCGTTGTAGGTTTACCCTTACAACAAGCTACGTGAACTTGGTTAATACGTTACCCAAGTTTCTAGTGTTGGAGGTATGTAAATCCCGAACTACGACATTGAATGACACTAAGTATCGTAGCATAGGACATCAATCATAATCCCTAGCATATGTTGAAACCAACCCTTCCTTCTCTTGTCTCCCTCCACACACATAGAAAAGTACTTTACGTATCTCAGCATCTCATCTCACCTCATAACCTTGTTCCCAACATTGACATATTCGTTTCACAGCTTTCTATACCATATCCAACCTTCCTTGAAGCTTGAATTCCCATACCAATACTACTTGCTTACCTCCACCTGTCGTACTCGTCAAGCCTGTGGAACTCCAAATCCCATGCATCCTACGCATTGTATACTACGTAGCCATCTAATCATCAAGCCTTCCAGAATTTCAGTCCCAATTCCGAGTTTGTACCTCCAGGTAGGTAGGCACCTAATGCATGTCAGATTTCGTCCAACCCACACCACACCACACTCATCGTCAACGTTCCTTCTCCCTCGATAAGATTCACTCTCAATCTCCCATCCCGTGTAAGTGATAAGATAGTAAATGGGCTGAAGAACACTCACTCACTCCATCGTAACTGGCTGCAACCGCTACACTACACACTAGATACATTAAGGGCAAATCAAAGACGGTATGATTTTTTTTCCCCTTTTCTTTCTGGTTGTAATGTGTTGTTTTCCCCTCTTTCCCACCATCAGATAAGTTCTACTGAATAGAGGGATTGATTGTAATCATCGTAGCAGCTATAGCAGTCTATAAGCTGTGAAGAATCAAAGAGCCGAAGGGTGGGGGGACGGGTATCTGGGCTTGAGATTGAAAAAAAAAAAAAAAAAAAAAATAAGAAATAGAGAAAGAAGTTGAACAAAGTCACACCCACACGCCCACGCACACAACACACACACGGCTGGCTGGCTGGCTGGCTAAGACGCCAACAGGCTGAGACGGCTCGTATGTGAATGGGGTTGATTTTGATAGGACATAGGGAAATTCTATGATGGTAATGTTCTTTTCTTTCTCTTCTCTTTTCTTTTTCTTCTTTCCCTTCTCCGAATGGCCCGAACAAACGGGAGCACTGCTACATTTTCACTGGCTAGCTGGTTTCTTTCCTCATTGATGGGGTTGACAGGATTGGTTGGGATGGATGGCTAAGTAAAGCCCGGATCGTTAGGAGCGACGAAGGGTTATGTAAACATCGATGAAGGGGTGAATCATTATGATACTGTTAATGTATTGGAACTGGAGGTGGTGCCGGTTTCGGTATCGGGAGCTTGAAGATAGTTTTGATCCTGTAATTTCTGGAATGACTCGATGGTGGTTGGTCGTTTTGAGGGTCGGTTGTTAAAGCAGGCTGGAGGAAGGTGCAGTGGTGAGTGAGGTTGGCGAGCAGGCGAGGTAGGCACGTAGGGTCAAGGAGGGGTAGATAAGTACCTATTCTACCTAGGTACCTAGGTAAAGTGAAGAAGGAAAGAGGCTTGGGAGATGGCAAGGAGGGGTTGTTGTATGTTGGTGGCTTGAAGACCCGAGGTTGGTTGTCCGTTTGTTACCTACGTGGTGACGTTGGTTGTCGTTGCCGCTTTTGGGAGCTCGGGAGGTACCCAAACAGACAAAACAACATGAATAGTTGACAAGAAGAAACTTGAAGCTTATTTGTAGTTAAAGCAAATGTAGCTTCTTGCATAGGTTGGTATCACTATAGGAGTGATGTAAAGAAACTCGAAGCTATCTTCTCAGACATTCAAGACATAGCGAGGGACTCGAACATATGGGACCTCAAACAGCTGTAAATACATTTTCTACATATGTACGAACTTCTGCTGCCTGCTGCTGGATGTATGTACTGCATAGTATGTATCTCGCCCGGCCCACGTTCATCGCGGTAACACAAGGAACAGGCAGATAGGGGTTGTCAATGTCATTGCCTAGTTGACCTGAACACACAGTTGTTTGATACGCCGGCTTTTAATTTGAACGTGAGATTCCTGTAGAACCACGGAACAGGCTGACTTGCAAACGAAATACTTTGCTGGTTGGCAGTGACCGAACCGTGAAGAGAGACAAACAACTTAACAGACGGCGGGAGCTGAGTCCTGTGACATGTGGATTCCCTTGTGAGATGGCTGATTGATAACTTGACGCATTGAACGCCTCGCATTTTACAGCGCGAGCGCGTGATGCATTTCCACTTTGCTGGCAGAAAGGGGTCCGTCGGATGTAAGTATCGATAGCGGATACTTTCGGACTGTTGAACGAACTGAAACTGAGAGAGATGGCTGATTCCGCTTGTGCCCGGCAGGTGGTTGTGACTTGCAGTCGTGGAGCAGCGGCGTAGGCAGTTTTCATCATTCTCGGCTCCTCTTGCCTGCTTTTGCGGGCTCTTCTTGCTGTACTATGTAGTAGTGTAAAATTTCGTTCGGTCTTGTCTCCGTAATTCCATAACCCATGTGTGGGCGGAAAATCCAGACCCCCCTCCTCTCCCCTCGGGCCTTGACGGTACTTACGTAGGTAGCTAGTCAGTGCAACCAACTGACTTTGATGCAAGGGCAAGAAGGCGCAAATGAGGTGGGATTGTGGGAAAAGAGGGCCTGGCAACAGAGCCGCCGCGCCGTTGATTCTAGCTTCAACTTTGTTTTCTCGCTAGCCATGTGTCGTCAGTGTTCCTTTTTTTGGGGATTCTGATTCTCATCCACAGATGACCGCAGATTCGGGACGGGATCGAGATGTCTGAACTCTTGAAGCGCTCGTTTGCTGGCTTTGGCCGCACAGACTGCAAGCGACGACCAGACGAAAGAGGGGTCCGACCAAAAGAAGCAACTCAGCGTGTGCTTGGAGAGCTTTGATTGGTGAGTATGAGTTTCCACCTGCAGACTGTTCTTCTCCGCTTTGGACCCGTTTTGACAGTGCGCTTAGCAAAAAGCTTACTAGATGCACCGTCAACTTCAGTTCCGTGTTTGTTCCAGTTCCCTTCCAGCTTTGAGACGCCTGGTTCCGTCATGCCTCGCAAAGCGCATATAAGACGCCGGCAATGATGGGATCACTCTGTTATTTTAGGTTTACTTCACTATCACTTTGATGGGCCCTCGATAACGTTGTTCATCTGGTGG